>NC_060139.1:14568373-14877436 GCF_021461385.2 Schistocerca piceifrons | reverse complement strand
TCTTCTGAAGATGACTACCAGATGCTATCGTGGTGGTGTTGGACCCATAGGAAGATATTTCATTTACTGCTGTGGAAATAATATACCTTCTGTTTAGCTGACATTGGAGGACACACAGTATCGCACAGTTGCTGATGACCAAACTGTGTGCAAACGTCCTGGGTTAAATCCAAATGATATCTGTTGTCGTAAGGAATGAGGACATGGGACCTTCTTCAAGGTGGTCTGCGTGTTTGTCGGTGACCTTCGTTGGCCCTCTTGGTGCAACTGGCAGCAGTAAGCCTATCGCTTGCACCCTCTTCGTCTACTGTGTTTCGTTTTAAGAACAGTGTACAACAACAGAGACAGTCCAACGCATCAGAACTCTGTACAGTCGCCTGCACGTAATACTTGGCGAAAAGAGTTGGACCCTTACCTCGGCCGTCAATTTAGGAAAATGGTTCAAATGGTTCTGAGCACTATGGGACTTAACATCTATGGTCATCAGTCCCCTAGAACTTAGAACTACTTAATCCTAACTAACCTAAGGACAGCACACAACACCCAGCCATCACGAGGCAGAGAAAATCCCTGATCCCGCCGGGAATCTAACCCGGGAACCCGGGGTGGGAAGCGAGAACGCTACCGTCAATTTAGGACTCAGACTAATAAGTAATTGAAGTGTAACCAGCTTCGTATTTGGTTCCACAGCCATCAGGAAATTGTTAGATTAAAGCGATGGTTTCTTCAGGTGGTTCAAATGGCTCTGAGCACTATGGGACTTAACTCCTGAGGTCATCAGTCCCCTAGAACTTAGAACTACTTAAACCTAACTAACCTAAGGACATCACACACATCCCTACCCGAGGCAGGAATCGAACCTGCGACCGTAGCGGATGGTTTCCTTCCTTCTTTCTTTCCTCCCTCTGATCCTTTTGAGAATGATAGCGATAGAAAATCCTCCAACAAAAACGACTCGTCTTTCGACACTGCCAAGTTTTAGTATCAACGCGCGGGAAAAAGGAATTGAGGGGAAGCAGAAAAAACAGGAGACACCGTAGAACATGACCAGGACGATATTATAGAGTATGATGGTACTGAAAAAAAGTCTACGAAAAATAAGAAAAGGAACCCTGGAATTTTTTTTAGAAATTATTACGAGGGAAGACCAGAAAGTAACTCAAAATTATTTTATTACCAAAAGGTTTAATAGATAACAAAACAAAAATATCAGAAATGAACTTACATCTTTTACCTACTTTTTGTACATAGTCACCTACGTTTTCAACAAATTTCTCCCGTCGTGGTAGCAGTTTCAGTATGCCCTGTTCGTTGAAGTCAGTTTGCCTGGAGTATAGCTATATGCGGAGTGCTCGATTCACTTCGGCATCAGCCGCAGATCTTCGGCCGGCCAGGAATTTCTTCATGGGGCCAAAAAGACGAAAGTTCGACAGTGCATGGTCCCGACTGTATGGTGGATCTGGACCTCCTCCTACCCAAATTTGGTGATCTTCTCACGAACAGGAACAGCAACATGGAGACGAGCATTGTCACCGTCAGCATTAATATTGTAGCGTTTGTCATGAAGGACACGACGCACCTTAACGAAAATTGTAATGTAGGCTGCAGCATTCACAGTGATCCTGTGTCCAGCAGAGTCCACCAATAACGCACCAAGCGGATTACAGCTGTATCCGACCGCCCAGAGCGTGGCGAATCACTAACTTTCACGCGGTCCTCTTTCAAGAATGTATAACACCTGGAGACATTGCTACGGTCCATACAGTCGTCCCCATACACGCTACGCTTGGCCCTGTGAATTTAAACTCAGTTTATACCCTTTAGCCCGCAAACATCGAGCTACACTTCGCTGCTCTTCACAAGTTGACGACAGTAATAGGCATGCCCTGTTTGTGTCGGAGTTCCGGCTTCTCTCGCTAGAACAGCACATGAAAACTAAATACCCGCGGTAGCGCTAACTTCAAACTATATTGTCGTGATATTTCAACATACCAGCTACAATGCTTTCCGATGCTACATCGTACGTTACACACAGTTGGTGTAAAGGGCTGTCGCAGTAAATGGCTTAAAGCGTTTACTAGTTTGGTTCAGGCTCTTTTATGTTATGAGTTTCCTCTTTTTGTACTGTTTATTTAGTATTAATTACTTAGCTATTGCTTGAAACCCTACGAACAAACAAACAAAGAAATAAAGTAAGCATATACTCTCAGACCAATCTGACTTCCCGTTCCTTCTAATAAAGAACCTCAAGAATATGAACAATGCAGCTAACGTGGATTCTCGCCAGTGAAGCGAACGAATGACGGCACAGCAGTAATTGTAAATATGATGGAGCCGCTAATTCATAGCACATGAACACTTTCACTCAGATCGCAAGTATGTAAAGTAAATATAAATACATTGACACTAGTAATCTTACTTTTCTCTTGACAGTTTAATGTGGTGTTTCAATACAGCTAGAAGACATTTGAAGAATGGCGTGTTTGCCATCGGCTGTACAAATTTATTATTTGTTTTCTACCTGTTTCGGTCATAGCGAGCATTTTCACAGGAAAACCATATCAACAAAAACAAACGAACTGTGTACATTGTTAATAACGTATTAACTTCTCGCTCCATGTTAGGCGAGTAATTTTCTAGTACGCGACTCCAGCAGATACGTTGCTGCACCCGTAATACCCTAAAAATCTGAAAGACTGAGGCTGTTTATTTTCTGGTTTCCCGATTAGACGGTATTACGGCGATCAGTCTGGAGAATCAGGTTCCACACTGGCGTCGAAACAGTAAGTCACTGCGATGAAATCGGTTCTGGTGGCTGCACGTCATTATTCTGGATGATACACGTTGTTACTTCACGGACTGGTTGATTCGTAAGTCAGCAGTTCTCTACGGTGTTTCACAAAACGAAAGTCAGTGCAGTGCAGATATTTGTGATCAGTCTATTTTGCCATTACCACTTCAATGTTGCCC
Organism: Schistocerca piceifrons; assembly: GCF_021461385.2. Classification (NCBI taxonomy): domain Eukaryota; kingdom Metazoa; phylum Arthropoda; class Insecta; order Orthoptera; family Acrididae; genus Schistocerca; species Schistocerca piceifrons. The sequence continues at coordinate 14,874,466 of NC_060139.1, read as the reverse complement.
GAATCTCACATTAACCTTTTTCGGGTACCTAAGCACATCTCCAATTACTACTTCCTCACCCGTGCTTTTTAGTGATAACCAGTCCGTTTCGTCACAGTTTCGTTTGATGATTAACAGAGTGTTACTGGGAGAAGATGATCAAATTCCAATGGCAGATAGGGGACCTGTACGTCTCAGGCAGGTTTACTGCTAAATTTCAGAGAATGCATTCTCCAAGAAACGAACAGGAACATGTCACTTCCTCGAACAGGCATCACGCATCACATAGTATATTCATGACGTGAAACAGAATTTCGAGTGAAAGCGCAAGTTTAGCGATAATGCGATATTGCAGTGCCTGTGTTATTCTGATTGCGATGCATGGGTCCTTCGGACATATATGCACTGCAGCGGCTACAGCCGTTATGAAACACATCAATTGAATTCGCAATTGCGAATTAAGACAACCATCAGCTGTAGAATGGAATGAGGACAGTGAAAATTTGTGCTCGGCCGGGATTCGAACCCGGATTTTCCGCTTATCGAAAGCGACGGCCTTACCATTTGGCTATCCGTGCACGATTCACGACGAGACCCAAACTTCCAATCGTCGTCAACCATGCGTCTACAACCCGCATTCGTACATCCATTAATTACATTGCCGTACAGGCCAGACGTTGTATGCAAATCGAAAGCCACTTTGCATCGTTATCAGAATAATACAGGCTCTGCAATATCGTATTTATCTGCCAACACAACGAGTGTGGTCGGCCGTTGTGGGCGAGCGGTTCTAGGCGTTTTAGTCCGGAACCGCGCTGCTGCTACGGTCGCAGGTTCGAATCCTGCCTCGGGCATGGATGTGTATGATGTCCTTAGGTTAGTTAGCTTTAAGTAGTTCTAAGTTCTAGGGGACTGATGAACCTAGAAGTTAAGTCCCATAGATAAGATAAGAGAGATTAGGGCTCATACAGAGGCATATAAGCAGTCATTTTTCCCTCGTTCTGTTTGGGAGTGGAACAGGGAGAGAAGATGCTAGTTGTGGTACGAGGTACCCTCCGCCACGCGCCGTATGGTGGATTGTGGAGTATGTACGTAGATGTAGATAGTGCTCAGAGCCATTAGAACCATGAGTGTATCCTACTTTTCTCTTTCCACCTGTTCGTTCTATTTCAGTTCCGAGCAACCATAAATGTATCTCATTTGTTTGGTGGTGAATGCCATAAGCAAAATAATCGATTGGGGTTCACTTTCAATTACAAATGCCTTGGTATTTTTACAGAAACGCTGAGGCAAACAAACATGTGGTTCTCTCATAAATTTCGGTCGACTCGATGTTTCATTGGTTTTACTAGCATTTTTCAAATCAACTCGCAGAAACGGCGGGAAAACAAAAAAATTAAAAAAAAAAAGCATATAGTTAATAAAGGAAAATGAATTTTATCCATAGTGCATGAGGTCGAATTCTGTGACTGTTCCTTTATAGGATGTAGAAAAATATCCGCTACCAGTCACAATAAAAGGTTATTTATTTGTCACACGGCCGGTTTCGACTTGCGCCCATCCTCAGGTGTTTATACATTCACGTACATGTTTGTACTGCTGAAGATCACTGTATAAATACATAAAAATTACTTGCAGGTGACTATAAAGTGATCTCCAGCAGTATAAATACAAAAAAATTATTTGCTGGTGACTATAAAGTGATCTCCAGCAATATAAACAAGTACATGAATGTATAAACACCTGAGGATGGGCGCAAGCCGGAACCGGTCGTGTGACATATAAATAACCTTTTATTGTGACTGGTAGCGGATATTTTTCCACACCCAACAAAGGAAAACTTCGTAAATCACTGAATTTTAACTGTACATGCATTTCACCACATTTTTAGAAATTTTAAATGACTTATAAGGACAAAACCTTGGCGAAACATTCATGGTCAGGAGAAATAAACTGCTATACATCAAGACGGATCTATAATGCCATTAATATTTTCTGTAAATACGGAACAGCCACGATATACATATGTAGCCTACTCTATCTGTCTCTCGTGGGTTAATACTGAGGTTAAGGATATTCTGAAGACCCGAACTTTACGTTTTCGCTTGCTATCTACTGTACGTTCTTTTTAGCAATTAGAAACATAAATTCACCACAAACGCTGTCAGCAGTACGGGAAGATTTCTCATGCAGTGAGCCTTGGATTGTAATTTGTGAAGCAACTGCCCCAGCTCGGGGGACATTTTTGCTCATCTCTGACGACTAGTACATTTCGGGGAAAACTGTCTACTGCGTACACAATGGGCTATAGACAGCCCTTCGACACGAATGCGGTCACGCCATCGGATCATTTCCCGCATCGCTTCAGTCACTAATACTCGCCACAGATCACCCGTCAGCGACGGTTTCTTCTGCAAGTAAATTAATGGGGAGGCGCGGAGAGTGCGCAGTGTACTTAGCGCCCTCGAAAAAAATAAATCAGCGCCAGAGATAAAACACAGACAGGCGTCAGGGCGTAGGTTTTAATTTACGACTGGTGGCGATAAATTACGCGGTGGCCTGGGTTCGCGGTCCTCTCGATTTATCGCGACAAGGGTATCTGCGCTGCACGGAGGAGATTTACTGTCTCTCTCTCTCTCTCTCTCTCTCTCTCTCTCTCTTTCGAATTCTCTACCCACCCCTTCCCTGTTCAGCAGTACGTAGTTCCTTTTGTCACCCCCTCTGTCGCGCATGTAGAAACTGTCGTCGTTTCCAACGGGATATATTACTTTCATAATATGGACGATCCATTTGGAATGTAACTGGTGGCTGCTTGCCGATGACGCTTTTTTGCTTTTCAGTAAGCACAACAATCAAATGCCTTTCAGCCCCAGGAGACAATACCGTTCAAGACCAACCCAGCTCTGATAATTGCCTCAATTCGGTGAGGAAGATTATAACAGTTTACATCGGGTTTGACATGCCCGGATGGAGCATTTATGGATGATCAGATCCCGTGCAGTGACAAATTACCGTGGTGCTGGTTGCTACATTGCATCCCGCGTCCCAAACAGTATGGGTGATTTAGTGGGGCGGTCGAAATGCGACAGAGAGCTTAACTGTTTGTCAAGACATGGCCGGGCGCAGCCTTCTTGTTGCCTTGGAAGGCGAGATTGTACACAGCACACTCTTCATGAAGATCTATCGAAAGAGCAACACATATCACCAAGAATGTGGAAATAATGATCGTGGTTCATATTCGCTGTAACGTGAATGAGTCATCCCAAGTATCAACACAAAAAACAGCCCCTAAAAATCGCAGAAAGATCCTTAACTCCACCTTCAACACGCTCTGGATGAAAAGTCTCACTGGGCTGCCGTTGGACTCGAAGCCTTGCATCTTTTAAAAAGCAAAATCGCTACTCGTCATAGCACACCACACACCTACGGTAGTAGATGGAGACAAGGATATCGTCAGGTGAGCTCCAGGGAAGGGTGATAGGACAGCTGTTATTTTCTGTATACATGAGTCATCTGGTGTGATGAATGACAGCTAGCTCCATGTGTAGAAAAGTGCAAGCGGATGAGTAGAAAGAATAAACTCGTAACCTTCGGATACAGCGTTAGCACTGTCCCGCTTGATACAGTCACGTTGTTTACGTATCTGGGAGTAAAGATGCAAAGCGATATGACATGAAAAGAACATCTGAGGGTTGTGGTAGGAAAGGCGGATCGTGAACTTCGGCTTATTGGGAGAATTTTAGGAAAGAGTGGTTCATAGGTAAAGGAGACCGCATATAGGACGCTGGTGCGACCTATTGTTGAGTACTGCTCGAGTGTTTGGGATCCGCACCAGGCCTTCTTCAGATTAAAGGAAGACATTTAAGCAATTCAGAGGTGGGATGCTGCACTTGTTACAGGTAGGTTCTAACAACACGCAAGTATTACGGAGATGCTTCGGGAACAAATGTGAGTCACGGTAGAGAAGGCGACGTTCTTTTCGAGGAACGCTATTGAGAAAATTCGGAGAACCGCATTTGAAACTGACTGCAGAACGAGTCTACCGCCACCAAGATACATTTCGTGTCAGGCCTACGAAGAAATTGAGTTTCATACGGAGGCATATAGAAAGTCGTTTTTCCCAAGCTCTGTCTGCGACTGGAACAGGAAAGGAAATTAGTAGGAGTGGTACAGGGTACCCTCCGCATGCACCGTACGATGCCTTGCAGAGTATATAGATGTAGAAGTAGATGTAGACATAGATGTACAAGAAATAACTGTCCAGTTTCTTTGTTGCTTCGCTAATTGAAGAGGCGCATTTAATGTGCCGCTGTGAGGAATGGTTTTGTCCGAGTCCCCGACTACACATGTCCAATGCGTGCTGTTCTCTTCGCAGTGTTCACTCGGATGCTAGTTGAGAGGAACCTGATTTACTAACAGCTGCACTTCTTGTTTTCGAAACATATTTTCGTTGACAAGCCGTGACGCTCGCCTCCGACCCATGTCGGTTACAATCCTTTTACGACCGCCGTTCACACGCCATGTTACATGGTCGCAACTGCCTCACCAATTTCTGTAGACATGTTTTGTAAGAACGTTGATACATCAGCAAATCAGATAACAACATTCACTGTGTGGGCATGGTCACGACCAAACATAGTAACTCGTGTCTCTCATTCTGTCACCCGAACATTGCACTCATTCCATACATCCGTCTGACACACACACACACACACACACACACACACACGCTCACACCACTTCATTGCCATGACGTCCTCAGCAGTGGACAGTCATACGACCGCATAGTACCAATTCTACAACATCTAAAGGGTTCCTAATGACCACCGTGTTCTTGTAAGGGCGTGGTCAATATTTTGTGTGGTGAGCTCACTAGGAACAGAATGGACTCTATGATTTTAGGAAGGGCGCTAAAAGCCGGCCGCTGTGGCTACGGCTACGGTCGCAAGTTCGAATCCTGCCTCGGGAATGGATGTGTGTGATGTCCTTAGGTCAGTTAGGTTTAAGTAAGTCTACGTTCTAGGGGACTGATGACCTCAGATGTTAAGTCCCATAGTGCTCAGAGACATTTGAACCATTTGAAGGGCTAAAGGCGCAGACTTGCACTCCAACAAATATTTTATCTTCATCCAGATCCACGACATCCCGACTAGAACTGAAGATTGTCCATTGCAGCTGGTTCAAGGCGTCTACATCTGTCTGATGACAGCGCGGATGTGCTCATTAGGACTGTCACTTAACCTAAGTGACCCGACAACCACCAACGTGACTGCTGAGTCACACACAAGGGTGGACAGTAACTTTGTGTTTCACTCGCCAGTGAAAGACGATGGCATACTGTCAGGGATTACATTTAATGCCCCGCGGTAGAAAACCTCCACCAGATGCTTGAACGGTATCTGTATCTGTCGTCTCGACTAGTTTCCGAGATATTCGTGCCCTTTAATACGTACCAATCGCACAGCATATTTATTTTGTTCAGGCGACATCCTTCCATGTGGCGGGCTTCCCATGCCCGTGTTAATGTGTATGTCGAGCCGTTTGAGGCGATTGCTTTTATGTTCCACGGCGTGGAGGTGTTTTTCTAAGGGATGTGGCTGCTTGTCAGTTGCGGTTACACGGACAGGATATTTGACGCTTAATGAACCGCCTATCGCATCACAATACACAGTTGTCGACATAACTAGTCCCAGCAACTAACTGGCACAACAGATTCCCCGCATAGATCAAGATACACCTTCGACATGTTGGTACGTGGAAAGGTCAGTTGTTGCAAGACTTCGAAAATCGAGTGCCAAATTTGTCGAGCTCAAACGGAGTACTTAATTTCTGCTGTCTTCTTCGAGAAGAATATGAGTTCAGGATCCAAATCTCTCTCCTTCCCTCCCCCATCCCTCCTTCTCTCCGCTTCTCTCCCTCCCTCTCTCTGTCCTTCCCCACGGTCATGCTGTTGTGAATTTAAACACCATACATCACATTCACCTACATCCCACACATCAGACTACCAACCCCACTTGCTGCCTGAACGGTGAAAGCAAGATACATACTCAGTGAAATGAATTTTTTTCTTTCCCAACTGCGTTGATCTAAATGGATGGAGTTAAATCAGCTTATTAATCGTTATCAGAACTAATATCTTGTTAGAAAACAGTCACCTAATGCGAGACGTCAGGCGACCAAGATGGGCGTTAGTCAACTGTTCGGCGTATTGCTTTTCTAACAAGATATGACTCAGAAGCGTTGAAGTATTACTTTTCTAAGAAATGGGTTCTAATGGTGACTCACATGCGTTGAAACCGCAGTCTAAGTTCACCGAGTTCGCCAAGACAGTTGTGAATAAAAGAATATTTTCCAAAATAGATCGAGTGCTTCAATTTGAGAATGTCGAATTTCATTGATTACCCAGTAACACAGGTTCCTTAGAATAAGATGCTGAATTGGATGCGCGAACGAGGAATTTTTTTCCGATTTAAGCAGATGAATACCCTATAGCGTATCAAAGCAAGCAGTCAATATGACATTTTCATTTTCCCCTTCGTGCATTACAGTAGCACAAGAAATATGTTACTTCAGTGAGGCTCAAATTATACCTTTGTTTAGACGTTGCAAAGGAAACACTATAAGTAAGTATAGCTTTAACGAAAGGGGACGTGCTGTAATAGATAAGTTCACCTAAACAAAGATTGAAGTTATACTGAACATTAGCGTGAACAGTTTTATTGACAGACTATGAAAAACATGACAGTCTGCTTGAAGGTGTACAAACATCGTATTAAGTAAAAATTCATATTGCATTAATACCTCAAATATATCATTATGGCGATTAAAATATTTGTTTCTGTTTGAAGACCAGCAGCTTCCTGATTTACATGGAAGGACAGTGAAGATGCGTTAAACCCGAAGGAACAATCGGTGTAGCTAAATGGAGACGCCACGTTGAAAGTGTGCATTTAAGTTGTACAGCACACAATTTTTCTTCGAAGGGTTTTAAGTACTGGTAGTCACGTCGAAGCAGGCTTTTTCTGCCATAGTAGTCGAAACGTCTCTGGTTTTGTCACAACATGACACGGTCACTCACCCAGAAAAGAAATTTTTCAAATATATTCTGTCACGTAGATCTGTGGCCTTTTATCATGTAAAGTGCTGTAGATTACAATCAAAATATTATAAATATATTTAAATTTGTATGGCGTATTTAACGATATACTGCTTTGTCATAAAATAAAAAAGCCAGATGTAATCGGTATATCCACCAGAGTTAATGAATTCACACTAAATGTAATTGTAGGTCCTGTAATGGAGATTTACGTTGATGTCTCCTTAAACTGAGGGCGACATATCTCCCCTGAAATAGTAAATTTATTTCCGTACGTACCCTTTAAGCTTTATCTGACATCTGCCACCACCTATCAAACAGCAGGTGGAGTCAGCACAGAACCGTATCTTTAACGGCCTTAGCTTTATGAACGTAATATCTGCCGCTCTTACAAGTGCGCCATCGAACAATCCTCCTTCCCGTATAATAGAACTATCTCCCTGCCGGAGCACCCAAAAGAAAAGTAGTCTAGTTACTTGGTTAAGTTTAATCCTTTCCTTTTGCTCTACCTTATCTGCTATTAACCATAAGCGATCTCTCTTCCTGCTTCTGAAATTCAGAGTCGCAAAACATTTCATGTCCCTTTTAACATTTATTTCTGCCATCGATCGTCTTAAATTAAATTCTTCTCTTCCAACGATGAGTGTCATTGTAGGCCTGCAGGCCTAAAGTGAATAATAGCAAATTAGCGTCTAGTTAATTGCCATCGTAAAAGTGAGTAATACATTAAAGTGAAGATTGGTTGTGTAATTCCAATAAAAGGGAACTAAAAGAAATTAATTGAAAAAAAAATTATTCCTTCGACATGTCAGACAATTATTGCACTGGACAATGGCCACACGGCTTAGATTGCAATACTGTGTTTTATAAATAAATGATTTTGCAGACAAAGGCAAACAATACATGATTTACAAAATACCTGACCGTCAGAGGGCGTTAGCAATCCACTCGCTAACGTTAAGGGTACACCGCCTCTCCAACTGGCCTCTCAACTTAGGACTGTGTCTCGTACTGGTCTGATGGGGTCCGTGAAGCGCTGGTGACTGACAAACTTTACTCAGGGGGCTACATTGCCCTCCTGTATACCTGCCAGCCTGCAGGTATGCGGTCTATAGAACCACCCCTCTTGTTATACGAAAGACCGCCCAACTGTCTTCATGCAGATCCACGTGTGGCGCGCCCCTAAGCCTGGACCGTTGTGAGTTTTGTAATGGGTGAATTTGGATGTCAGGCCGTTAGTGCTCTATATATGTTTTATTCAATTTAACGGTGGGTTCCGCTCTTGTTATCGGGGATATTTGTTCCTTTATGTAGGTCCTTCTCTGCGAGGGGCTTTCTATCAGACTTACTAATGAAGAGAATACTCTCTTGCATGTTATGTACCAGGGTGCACTATTTTAATATATCTTAACTTTCTATATTGCAGTGTCTATGTTATTTCGAATTACGATGCAATATTCCTTCGGACATGTATGCATGTCACAGCGAGACACAAGGTTGACAAGATACGGAAGCTTGGATCTGGTCGTGATTCGTGCTCAGGTAGCCAAATCGTAAGGTGAGCGCTCGCGATAAACACGGAATCCGGGTTCGAGTCCCACTCTGGCACAAATTTTCATTGTCGTCGTTCCACTGTACGGTTGATGGTAGTCCGTATTCGAACTGCGAATACCTTTCATATATTTTAACCTTGGTTATGTATACTCACATTTTAATGTACGTATAGGAGATTTTTTTCTAAAAATTTCTGCTGTTTCTGTTCAGCTTGACGAAATGGACCATGCGGATTGGTATTACTATACTTCTAAACTTTGCAGATACACTTGAAGATGCTACACATGTCCTGAAAACGGGGGTAATAATTCCCTTTTTAGAAATAAATATTTTTCAACAATTGTATTTGATTTTACGATTGACCTGATGGATTTGTTACTGAAGTGTCAAGGTCACTGAGCCCTCTTGGACGACCCGTTGTGCTTTCCTACTGAAAATACACTACTGGCCATTAAAATTGCTACACGAAGAATAAATGCAGATGGTAAACGGGTATTCATTGGACAAATATATTATACTAGAACTGACATGTGATTTCATTTTCACTCAATTTGGGTGCGTAGGTCCTGAGAAATCAGTACCCAGAACAACCACCTATGGCCGTAATAACGGCCTTGATACGCCTGGGCATTGAGTCAAACAGAGCTTGGATGGCGTGTACAGGTACAGCTGCCCATGCAGCTTCAACACGATACCACAGTTCATCAAGAGTAGTGACCGGCGTATTGTGACGAGCCAGTTGCTCGGCCAACATTGATCAGACTTTTCAGTTGGTGAGAGATCTGGAGAATGTGCTGGCCAGGGTAGCAGTCGAACATTTTCTGTATCCAAAAAAGGCCCGTACAGGACCTGCAACATCCGGCCGCGCATTATGCTGCTGAAATGTAGGGTTTCGCAGGGATCGAATGAAGGTTACAGCCAAGGGACCGTACCGTTGTGGCCGTGCGGTTCTAGGCGCTTCAGTCTGGAACCGCGTGACCGCTACGGTCGCAGGTTCGAATCCTGCCTCGGGCCTGGGTGTGTGTTGATGTCCTTAGGTTAGTTAGGTTTAATTAGTTCTACGTTATAGGCGACTCATGACCTCAGAAGTTAAGTCGCATAGTGCTCAGAGTCATTTGAACCACGGCTCGTAACACGTCTGAAATGTAACGTCCACTGTTCAAAGTGCCGTCAATGCGAACAAGAGGTGACCGAGACGTGTAACCAATGGCACCCCACACCATCACGCCGGGTGACACGCCAGTATGGCGATGACGAATACACGCTTCCAATGTGCGTCCACCGCGATGTCGCCAAACACGGATGCGACCATCATGATGCTGTAAACAGAACCTGGAATCGACCGAAAAAATGACGTTTTGCCGTTCGTGTACCCAGGTTCGTCGTTGAGTACACCATCGCAGGCGCTCCTGTCTGTGATGCAGCGTCAAGGGTAACCGCAGCCACGGTCTCCGAGCTGATAGTCCACGCTGCTGCAAACGTCGTCGAACTGTTCGTGCAGATGGTTGTTGTCTTGCAAACGTCCCCATCTGTTGACTCAGGGATCGAGATGTGGCTGCACGATCCGTTACAGCCGTGCGGATAAGATGCCTGTCATCTCGACTGCTAGTGATACAAGGCCGTTGGGATCCAGCACGGCGTTCCGTATTACCCTCCTGAACCCACCGATTCCATATTCTGCTAGCAGTCATTGGATCTCGACCAACGCTAGCAGTAATGTCGCGATACGATAAACCGCAATGCGGATAGGCTACAGTGCGAACTTTATCAAAGTCGGAGACGTGACGGTACGCATTTCTCCTCCTTACACGAGGCATCACAACAACGTTTCACCAGGCAACGCCGGTGAACTGTTGTTTGTGTATGAAAAATCGATTGGAAACTTCCGTCATGTCAGCACGTTGTACGAGTCGCCACCGGCGCCAGCCTTGTGTGAATGCTCTGAAAAGCTAATCATTTGCATATCACAGCATCTTCTTCCTGTCGGTTAAATTTCGCGCCTGTAGCACGTCATCTTCGTGGTGTAGCAATTTTAATGGCCAGTAGTGTACCGTTCTCCTCGGCTCATTCTGCACTTGCGCGTCCGCTTCTAGCGACACCTATTGGTCAGCTGCTCGTAACATGCTGGTATCCGGATACTTTGGATCACATAGTGTATACTACGAACGTTTATATTACGAAGTTGGTAGCGTCAGCTGTTCCATGTGCGTTATATCCAGTTTGGTCATGAGAGGTTCCGCGCAGGGAGCGAGCGGATGCAGCGGCTCGGGCATCGCGTGTGGCCAGCGACCGCGGCGCGGCAGGCCAGTGGAGAGCGCGCGGCACGTGCTGTGGCTGGCAGCGGCCGCACGGCCTCACCTTGAGCGGCCCCCTCTTTGCTCTTCTTGTTGGCGCCCGGGCCTGCGGGCCCCCGTAATAATCAGCCGATTCCGCGCGCGCCGAGCTACGGCCTGGGCTCGCCGACAGCGCGCCCAACTTGTTATTGTTGCTACGCTGACGCTGCTGTCGGTGCGGACAATCTGCCGGCTGCAATCGGCAAAGAAATTGCTCTGTGTGCGCGGCGTGATGGGCGCTGCGACTAGGGGAGCGGGGCGGATAGGGGTCCCGAGGGGGCAGGCGGCGGCCGAGAGGGGGGAGCCGTTTGACGGGGGTCTCGGCACGGCGCTCCCGCACCGGTGGGGAAGGCGACCGGCTGCATTACCTGTCACTGACAGTAACGCCAGTGGCCTGCGTTGGGGACGCAAAACGCCACTGAACAGTAGCGCAGTTCAGACTGGTTACATATTCAGAATTTTTCGGACACGCTGTGGTTACTCGTAGGCGACTCTGATATAGGCAACCAGAGGCAAAGAATAAGAGTGCGATCGGTTGAATAAATTTCTTTATTTCACGTCTACGATTACAGGCTAGTAGGTCTTCAGACTACCGGTTTCGGTCAGCAGTGACCATCTTCAGATCTGTTTATCATCTGACGATGCCATTGTGGCTCCATTATATCAAGACATGGTATTAAAACAGATCTGAAGATGAAACTTCCTGGTAGATTGAAACTGTGTGCCGGACCGAGACTCGAAATCGGGACCTTTGCCTTTCGTGGCCAAGTGCTCTACTAACTGAGCTACCCAAGCACGACTGACGCCCCGTCCTCACAGCTGTACTTCTACCAGTACCTCGTCTCCTACTTTCCAAACTTTACGGAAGCTCTCCTGCGAACCTTGCAGAACTAGCACTCCAGAAAGAGTCGTGCTTGGGTAGCTCAGATGGTAGAGCACTTGCCCCCGAAAGGCAATGGTCCCGAGTTCGAGTGTCGGCCCGGCACACAGTTTTAATCCACCAGGAAGCTTCATATCAGCGCACACCCCGCTGCAGAGTGAAAATCTCATTCTGGAGATCTGAAGATGCTCATTGCTGTCTGAGGACCTACAAGTATGGAATCATAGACGTGAAATACACAAAATGGTTCTACACTTTCTGGATCACTGTTCCATTCGCGACCATGTCACAGCTTCTGAGCAGTTGGTTGAGGCAGTGCTTGTATGAAGGCGAGTAGGCGAAGCGTTTGGCCCGTATTCTACGAGGGGCGTACCGTAAGTAATGAAACACATTTTTCTCTTCTGAAAGCAGAGTGGTATTACTCTGGACTCCAGTACATCACATTATTCCCCACTCTTTTTGCTACAAAAGCCCATTTTTCAAGACGATTTCCTTTCAATGCGGCGGCATTACGCCACCTTACTGGAAGGACCTGTACGTCCGCATGGTGGCCGGCCGGGGTGGCCGAGCGGTTCTAGGCGCTACAGTCTGGAACCGCGCGATCGCTACGGTCGCAGGTTCGAATCCTGCCTCGGGCATGGATGTGTGTGATGTCCTTAGGTTAGTTAGGTTTAAGTATTTCTAAGTTCTAGGGGACTGATGACCTCAGAAGTTAACTTCCATAGCGCTCAGAGCCATTTGAACCATTTGCCCGGATGGTACCGCTCCACTGGTCGACATCAGAGCCAACATCTTGCTTCATAAATAACCTCCCCATCATCCACATACTGCTCCCCGTTGAGCGCATCCTTCATGAGGCCAAACAGATGGAAGTCGGAAGGTGTGAGCTCCGGACTGCGGGGTGAATGAGGAAGGGAGTCTAATGAAGTTTATTGACCTCCTCTCCTGTGCACAGACTTGCATTGCGTTGTCATGGCGAAGCAGAAGTTTATTTTCAATTTCATGAGGAAAAACAATACACTGCCGGGTTGATTGTCGCACCACGAGGGAGGACATCGGACAGAAAAACTCGTTCAAAGTCGTAGAAGACTGTTGCCGTGTCTTTGTTGGCTCAGAGTGTGGCTATGAACGTTTTCTTCGGAGGATGGAGTGCCATTTTGTTTCCAGTTCGAAGTGCTAAACACGTATTTCACAGCTAGCGGCGATGTTAAACAAAAAATAGTCACGATCAGCTACGTAACAAAGCAAGTCCGCACAGATGGTCCTTCGTCGCTCTCCACGGTCTTCCGTTAGGTGGCGAGGAACCCAGCGGCATACACCTTTGAGTACCCCAGCTGATGGACGAGCGAGCCAGCACTACCAAAGTAGCCGTCCAGCTGAGCCGCGAAATGTTTGTGTGTGATCCACCGATCACCTCGAATGAAAGCGACCGCACTTAAAAACATTGCAGGAGTCATAGTTTCGTGCGGACGGCCGGAATTCGGGATGTCGGACTGGTTTGCGCGAGACAGTTGGGATGAGAAGTGTGCTGGAGAAGACGAGGAGAGACAGAGTGAAAAATGAAGATGTTAGGAAGGAAATTGGAGTGGAGAAGTTGACTGAGAAAACTGAAAACAATAAATTAAAATGGTTTGGGCATGTGAAGAGGGTGGGAGAGGGAAGAATACCAAGAAGAATGATGGAGTTCAAGATTGAGGGCAAGAGGCCAAGAGGAGGACCGAGAACAAGATGGATTGATACAATAAAGATGAGATTAAGCAGGAGAAAACTAATACGGAACCAAATTGTGGAAGAAGAATGGTGGAAAGACCAAGTAAAGTGACGAAGTACCATTGATACCCCAACACGACCAGATGTTGGATAGAGGGGAAACGAAGATGATGATGATGATGAATCGGAATGATGACAGACACTTTGCCCAATGACTTACCGTGCTTTTGTTCACTGCCAAGTCTCCGTAGACATTCTGCAAGCGCCTATGAATATTTGCGATGCTTTGGCTTTCGTGCAGAAGCAACTCAATGACGGCTCTGTGGTCGGAACCCAGCTCGGTTGCAAATGGCTCTGAGCGCTATGGGACTTAACTACTGTGGTCATCAGTCCCCTAGAACTTAGAACTACTTAAACCTAACTAACCTAAGGACATCACACACATCCATGCCCGAGGCAGGATTCTAACCTGCGACCGTAGCAGTCGCGCGGTTCCAGACTGCGCGCCTAGAACCGCTAGACCACCGAGGCCAGCAGCTCGGTTGCAGACACAATTTTGAAGGCTGTATATAGCGCCACCACCGATCACAACTTCATGAAACTATAGGGACTGAAGCGGGACTATTCCACTATGTCGCACAACCATTTCCGCGTTTTTTCGGCCAGAACTGGCCGTTATTTATTGAACGACCCCCCTACTTTTACTCCCCGAATCCACTGATTTCCCAATAACAGTTCTGGTTGCCCATGTAAACATATTTATTTTGAAAATACACGTTAGGCTGCGGTATTTCAGCTCACACAATCGATTTAAACGAGGGTTGGTACTTTAATAGTGGTAAATGTTAATTTACGACTTATACAAAATAGATAAATGTTTCAAAGTTTTGCTGTCCTTCAGAGTAGTCACCAGAATTGTGTATAACCAGTTGTCAGTGATGTGGAACTCGTAGGATAGCTTTAGCAGCGCCACTTGATAGTTCGAGAGGAGCGGTGTATTTCCCGAATCTCTCTAAGAGTTCAGAAACGGATGCCAAGAAATTCTTCCTTAATTTTAGGAATCAAGTTGAAATCAGAAGGGCTTAAGTCCTGGGACTGTGGCAGATTGCAAGCTGAGTTCCAAAAATCAGCAGCTTAGAGAAGATGCGGTGACACTTTCTGTAAGATGCGCCTATCATTTTGTAGGACAATGCCCTGTCTCGTGTGGCACAACTTGCGACTGATTTGGTCGATCGATGGGGCTTGATTCCTGAGATGAAGGAACCACTTTATGGCATTCGTTTCAGAACTGTTACAGAGATTCGTCAGGCAGTAGACCGCTACACTCGATGTATCAACACATCTGGCGCTGCTAAATGTGTCCTACAACTTCCACATTGCTGGCAAGGGGTTACACAAAATACTGATAACTGCTCTCAAGGACAGGAAAACTTTCAAACATGTGTCTGCTTCGTGTAAGTTGTGAATAAATATTTGCCACTATTGAAGTTCCAACCCTCGTATAAATCCTATGAGAGGATGTGGACTAGAATTTAAAGCAACGAAGTGTGAGCTGGTGGTTAGAACAAGGACAAAGGGTGGGATACAGGAAACATATCCCTGGCTAGGAAGCTGCTGAAAACGATGGCCAGTTTCAAGTACCTGGAGAGTGTTACACAGGAAATGGAAGAAATGAACAACAGATAATGAACGGGCAAGGAAGGCTGGTTGCTTGGTGAGAAGTGTGAGAGGAACGAGATCGAACAATGAAACATATAATGAAACATCACCAACTTAGCGTCACATTGTAAATGGAAAAAGCATATTTGCAAGATATCAGCCCCCAAATTCGACCTTGTTCGAAAATTTGGGACATAATTGTGCTAGTGTGCGGCTATGACCTGATGAGTGCACATCTTCGAAATTTCGCGCGCACCGAGCGTTTGCCACTGCCTGCGTCCCACTGCAGCCGCTTAATGCCCGAGAGCGAAGTACTGCACAGTGGAATGAGCAGGTGGTTTGTGAAATACTACTGTGACATTTGTAACATGCTTTGTTCGTTGTGTCAGGACGTGCAGTTTCTAGCCCGTAGCTTGTGCCAGCCTTTTGCTTTGAACACTTTTAGGTTGCGATTCACAAATGCAGTGAAAATGAATCGCACGAATAAGTGTGTCATTAAAGAAGTAGTAGAGCGCTATCTGATTCTCAGCACAGCTCCTTTGCGTGGTTTTCTTGGGATTTTAAAGCTGACAATGTTAATGTGACGTACCCTTGCTGGAGATGCGTTATTCTTCAACATGATTAGCATTATCAAATTGAAAATCGAAAATTATTAACTCCATTTCGTAACGGTTCTTCGGCTCCACATTTTTATGTGAAAACTCGGAAAGCTTTTTAAATAAAATAATTGTTATAAACAGTCTACATTTTGATTCGTCATGTCTACATATTCGCAGCCCCATTACCTCTGGAGGGCTGCCAATTGTAGAATGTAACACGGCTGTGTGTAACGTAACTATGTCGCTGCGTGAGAAACGGAGTGCTGTAACCGACTTTTGAATTCGCATCGATCATTCTCAGTACAGTTCCGACTTGGCACCATCCGATTTTCATCTGTTCTCAAAACTTCAAATGACTCTGAGCACTATGGGACTTAACATCTATGGTCATCAGTCCCCTAGAACTTAGAACTACGTAAACCTAACTAACCTAAGGACAGCACAGAACACCCAGTCATCACGAGGCAGAGAAAATCCCTGACCCCGCCGGGAATCGAACCCGGGAACCCGGGCGTGGGGAGCGAGAACGCTACCTCACGACCACGAGCTGCGGACTCTCAAAACTTAAAGAACACCTTCGACGACTTCACTTTGATGCTGATGAACTGGTGCAAGCAGAGGAAAGGAGTACTGGCAGAACTGGAACTGTAAAGATGGGCCGTGAGTTGTTCATCGATGTGTCAGAACAGCAGACACTCCACTTCACAGTGAAACTTTCATACTGAAGTTTGAACTCTCTGTCGCAACTGCTATGACTCACTTGTTTCCTTTACCCCTGCAAATCGCAGCGCTGGAGTTTGACCATAATGAGAAGAGCTCTTCTGCTTCTGATTACCTTTTGGACATTTAACACGCTCAGAACACTTTTCTCTCTTATCGAGTTGTACAACATTCGCTGAATTTCTACTTAGGCGCCCGTAGCGGTAACTACGGCAACGTAACCGATGGTGTCATATATACCAAAGATAAATTTTGAAAGCGTACTGTTACATCTGGAGCGTGGCACTGTATGGTGCGGAGCCGTGGGTACTGAGCACGGAAGATGAAAGAAGATTGGAGGCACTAGAGATGTGGATATGGAGAAGAATGGAAAAAGTGAAAAGGGAAGACCGAGTATGACATGAAGAAGCATTAAGAAGAGTTGGAGAAGAAAGAAACATGATGAAAGTCATCAGAAAGAGAAAACGGAACTGGACTGAGCATTGTCTGAGGAGGGACTGTTTATTGAAGGAAGGAATAGAAGAAATTGTTGAGGGGAAAAGGGGAAGAGGAAAAAGAAGATATCAAATGCTGGACAATATCAAAGGAGACAAATATTCAGAAATGAAAAGATTGGCTATGGACAGTCAAAAGTGGAAGAGGCTTAATCCATGACAAGAGCTGCTGCAGAATACCATACTACTATGTAAAAGCCAAGTTACTGGCACCACAGAATGTCACTGTTTATTGATGCATCACGCTCTACAATTCGTCTTTCTACTCCAACATCCGCGTTGTGCGAGATACGACAGCGGTCAAGCTTCTGGACTAATTTTCGGAAAGGGTGGACTTCAAATGTCCCTTCGGCCACCCAAATTTAGTTTTCCCCACGGTTCTCTGAATTACTGTCACAGCTTCCCCGGGCTAGTACATCGTGAGAGGCATTACATGTTTTTCCTTAACCCCCTATGAGGCTGTTTAACTTGTTGGTTCAACAAAATTACGTCCGATTTCCCTGATCATCACGGTCCATTTCACCCAGAGCTCTCCCTGTGAGGATCACGACGTCGACGGTCTTTCTTCCGTGTTTTGCAGATTGATTCTTGAATGAAATGTGGTCGTCTGACACACTGACTTTTTATCACAGTCAGTCCCTTCTCAAAATTCTGCTCCCTCCATTCTCAACACTTGTAGTTAACATTTCTCTGTTTCACAGCCGGAGGGCTTAAAGGTGACGGTCATTCTTACTGTACTCGAGTAGTCATAATAATTTGTCAGTCATAAGGCTAGACCTCAATTTCCTCCGTCGTGAAATGTTATTTGGCAGAGATACGGTCTGGCGATCTTTTCTTCTGATGGCATTGTAAATGATTTTCCTAGAAGTGAATAAGAAACCACATGATTCTAATTCACTTACAATTCAGCACCGCATCCACAACGGACCTTTGGATGCAAGGTAGATTAACTTGAAAAGCTAACGCAGTACCAACCGGGAAATCAGTGCCGACGTATTTCACAGGACGGCTTAAACTCTCGTTTATTACTTGCCAAGTCGATTTGGCGGCGACAGCGCGTTCCCCTTGTAATGGTGAGAATCTGACTCACGGCTTGCACCGAATGGTTTCGCAACCCGCGGAGCAGAACGAATGTCGTAGTCCTGTGGCCGTCTTTCAGGCCATTTGGTACTTGCGTTCTGTGGCAGGCGCTAGCGACTGCCACCTGGAAAAACTTCCGTGGCGGACAGCAGTGGTGGAGTCCGCTGTCTGTAAACAAAAGGTGCTCGGACCGGCCACTCAAGGTCACTCACCCAAGGCGCGAGCGCCGACCGATCAACGTCCTCCGGCTGTAGCGTCCGGGCAAGCCTCCCGCCTCAGGTTGGTGGGCCTCGTACGTAGTCTGTGGAGGCGTCCAAATGTGCTATCGCAGTCGTGAAAGGTTGACTTACTGTTTCCCAGAAGGCATCACAGAGAACAAAAATTTTGAAATACCGTAATAAGGTCGGAGGATGGAAAAGTCATCAAATCGAAAAGAACAACATCACATGGTGAAAATGCACTGTTGTGCAGAAGTGTATATAGAACGACAGCTAGAGCTATGCTTGTATTAGAGAAACGAAGTCCACATCCACAGGTCGTTCATCCGAGGATATAAATATTTTGTAAACCTCTTTAAACCTTTAGGCAGCTCGAGTTCCAACGGTAGGATTGCCTGTTCTCTTATCAGAGGTCGTAATTTACATTCCACTTACTAGGAATGTAGTTTCCGGTCATGACCACATTTTAATTATATATATATATATATACATCATATTTTACATGTTGTTGTTGTTGTGGTCTTCAGTCCTGAGACTGGTTTGATGCAGCTCTCCATGCTACTCTATCCCGTGCAAGCTTCTTCATCTCCCAGTACTTACTGCAACCTACATCCTTCTGAATCTGCTTAGTGTATTCATCTCTTGGTCTCCCTCTACGATTTTTACCCTCCACGCTGCCTTCAAATGCTAAATTTGTCATCCCTTGATGCCTGAGAACATGTCCTACCAATCGGTACCTTCTTCTTGTCAAGTTGTGCCACAAACTCCTCCCCAATTCTATTCCATACCTCTTCATTACTTATGTGATCTACCCATCTAATCTTCACCATTCTACTGTAGCACCACATTTCGAAAGCTTCTATTCTCTTCTTGTCCAAACTATTTATCGCCCATGTTTCACTTCCATACATGGCTACACCCCATGCAAATAGTTTCCGAAACGACTTCCTGACACTTAAATGTATACTCGATGTTAACAAATTTCTCTTCTTTAGAAGCGCTTTCCTTGCCATTGCCAGTCTACATTTTATATCCTCTCTACTTCGACCATCATCAGTTATTTTGCTCCCCAAATAGCAAAACTCCTTTACTACTTTCAGTGTCTCATTTCCTAATCTAATTCCCTCAGCATCACCCGACTTAATTCGACTACATTCCATTATCCTCGTTGGGCCATATTTTTGATATATGTTTTGTCATAATTTGCAGTGTGCCCAAATGAAAAGGAAGTCACAGTTATATTAAAGACATTTTAATAACAATATTATTACAGTTCATGTGCGACATGACATCTATACATAACTGTCATTGTCATCGATATACCGAATCGAGGGAGAAGGAAGGAATTGGATGGCTTCAGTATAAAAATCCGTGCGCTGCTGATCAATTCACTTTTCCACGGTGTACTGCATTTTCTTGTCAGAGGTGAATCTCTGACCTACGAGAGATTGTTTTAAGGGTCCGAAGATATGCGAATCAAATGACGAGATATCGGGGCTGTAAGGAGAATGTTCCAGGATCTCCCATCGAAATATCTGAAGGAGCTCGAGGGTGTTCTCGGCCGTATGTTGCCTAGTGCTGTCCTGGAAAAGCACTATTCGAGATACTGCCCCTGTCTTTGTTCTTGATGACCTCTTTGAGCTTCAGTAACATGTTGTAGTGCTGCTCAGCTGTAACTGTTGCGCCCCGGGATAGCCTCTTGATGAGTAGAGGTCCGTCGTCGTCAAGAAAGAAACTGAGGCTCAGGGCTAGAGTGGGCCTTTTTTGGGCGATTGGAGCCGGGATTTCTTCACTCCGTACCCAGCCGTTTGCAGGCAGTCTTGAAGTGGTGAAACCACCTTTCATCACACGCCAAAATTTGAGAAATGGAATCCCTTATTTGTTCCGCGTCTCTCAACAGATTGGCCAGGCAAAGACACACTCACACTAACTTGTAGTTCTCTGAAAGATACTTGGCCACCCACTGTGCAGAAAGTTTGCCATATCGGAGATTCTCATGGATTATGTGATGCACAGTTCCTTTGACTAACGACAGTTCAACAGCAGTGGCACGTCTGATGATCGGACGGTCCGTCCGTCTTAGCTCCTGCGCCTGACCGGGCCGTGGCATGACGTCAGTGTTTACACGTCCGGCCTCGTGACGCTGGCACCACAGAGATATTGTGCAACGTACGAGATCGTGTTCTCCATAAACCTCGTATGATAAATTTGCAAAGTGCACTCCACTTATGTGCGAAGAAATTGGATGAGCGCTCTTTGTACTGATCATGCAACAAACTGCGAAACAACTTGTAACGCCGGAAGTGCATATCCTCCTATTTCCATCTATTGCACTGCAAATTTTTTTCCTTATTTTGTTACCTGAAGATATAACATTTCAGTGTCTTTGTATATTGTAATTGTTTTACTATTTGTATATATATATGCATTTATGTCGATGTATAATTGGTTTGTTTTGTGAATATTATACGCTGAATATTATACGCTGGGTCTGGCCTAGGGAAGACTATATTATCGAACGAATACATCGATAGGTCGTGTGGAGAACCAAAGTGTTTAGGATCTTTAGTAGTGTTAGCTCTGTCGCGTGGAGCGCATGCAGAGCAGAGAGAGTCTGGCTGGGGTGGTGCAGTGGAGCAGGTGTGTTGTGTGAAGCTCCCGCGAGTTGCCGCGCTTTCGGGGATTGGCAGCATGTAATTGCGCTCGACTTGCGATGATAGTTTCTGACATGGTGTCGCGGACGGGAAGCATTAGCTGGCGCACATCAAGAGCCCGTTTCGTCTGGTGACCGTGTCGAGAAGAAGGCGCGCCAACATCCAGCTTCTGCAACAGCGACAGCCGACAATGAGTGACTGTCGCCATCTCCTCGATCGACGGCTTCAAACCTTCAATCAACCAACAAGGAAGACTGGAAGCACGTAAAGTTTTAGAACTGTATGACAGACCTCAGCTTTTCAAACTTTTAAAATTGTTGCATCGCAAAATTACAGCAATTTAGCATGAACGTTTGTTGCTCATTGTCCCAATTGCATTACCCTTCCTTTTCCGGAATGAACCCGAGTGTCGTTGAAATTCAAACGCCAGCATCATTCGATTTCACTGCTTTAATTTCAAAGTTCAGGTAAGGTATTCATAGCTGGCTACAATATTTAGATTCCACAAGCACAAATTAAGAGTGCGAGTTTTGTTACCGTATTTTAGCTTACCTTTGACTGCAGCTCAGCTTGGTACGTACTAAATTTTACTATTGTTAATTGTTCAGAATCATTGAATTCAAGTTCAAAGTTAAATCTCTTATTTCTAAATTGCGTAGATTCAAGTAGCTTTTGAAATGATTGTAGAGGTAGTCCAAGACTAACCGTATTTTACTGAATTTCGATGTGCTTCAGAAAGAAAGCCCACTATTAACTTCAGTCACTAAATTAACTTTCGATTTTCCGGTTTTATTAATTCTTTTGCTAAATTAAGTCAGAGTGTAGCGAAATTTATTACTTCTGACAAACTTTCAGTTTTCACACTATACGTGTCAACCTTCAGTTGCCACCCTTCTAGTGCTAATTATATGTGTAATAACCTTTCTTTTTCAGTTACTATAGTAATTGTCCTTAGGACTGCCGACCATAATTTCCCCCAAATCTCAAATGTCTAATTACCGCTAGTTAATTGTTAACGTAACGGCCGCTTATTTACTTTCTTTATTAACTTTACCCCTTTTCAAAATTAATTTCCACCAGTTTCATTTGCATTTTTCCTTTCATTTAGATGTAACCCTTTCCTCCCTCTTTACCGACAAATTGACTTCGGTGACGATTGCTTTTCCCAAATTTCCATTAGGTACATGCGGTTTAATTTTTCACTGTCATTAAGGTCGATAAGTGAGGGGGAGGTTACAAACTCTCCTGGAATAAGTACCCTGCGAAGCCGTTAACTCCACTTGTGCAGCTTGGAATAGCACCACCCACCTCTCGGGAAACACATTCGCCCTTTGGAGTTACATACAACGCCGCCCAAGCGAAGATCTCCTTTTCAGTTGGACATACCTTATAGTAAGACGGCATCGTCAGTTGCCAGTTGCGATAATGACTGTGTGGACGATGTGGCCTATTCTACACCTTATTTTTGATCTATGTGACGATGGTGTGCTGATTATCTTTATATGTTTTGACGATGCCTTTATGGCCTCATCACTTTAGGACATGGTATAGAAATGATCTGAAGATGGTCATTACGGACTGAAACCGGTCATCGTCAAAAGAATTGATATTGTGATCAAAGACTGGAATAAAAATATTTGACTTTATAGGGATCTTCAGTCGTTTGTTTATCTGTTGGTATGGAAGGTACTTGGTCAGCAAATCATGAAATCTAAGCAATCCGCTGCACTTAAAAGAACCGTCTAAAAAGTAGAAGTGTAAACCCTGTTATAAAACACCAGAAAAAAGGAAGCACACGAACCACTGGTGACATATCTTCTTTGGCATCTTACATAATATCGTATTTGTTCTTATTTCCTTGTCAAAACCAGCCGTCCAATATTTCAAACGACTTTATACGCCAATGACAAGCACTTTTTATTAGAAAGTTTCGAAAGAAGACATACAAAATCCTGAGAAGAAAAATACTGCCAACGGATTAGCTATTTGGTAACGGACAAAGAAGAGAGAAGGAAGATAAAATATAAATTTCTGATGAGTGCAACGTTTAGAGCATATCTCAGGAGCATAACAACGAGTAAGGTGTGCCCTTCGTTCCAGTCCTAGTACCACCAAAGACTTTCGTCACTAGATCGAGATAATCTCAGCCCGGCGAGGAAATTTGAAGTCACACCTGAAGCAGTTACAGACCTACCTTCTCACCTGTAAAAAATCCGTCAACATCCGAGAGGTCGTGTTCTCCGTAGGAGGCTTGGCCTAGTTGTTGCATAGTCTTTTGGTTCTACTTGTGTAGATTCTTTTATCTTCGTTTAGAAGCTACTCTAATGCAGCATTCTTTCTTCTATCGCAACATTTTACATTCAAGGCATTCCTTGTTTTTGCTAGGTATTATGCAGGGTCATTTTATATTCAACCCATTCCTTCTTTTTGCTAGGTGTTATGCAGGGTAGTATAAATAATTGTGTCCACGCTGGCTTCTGACGGACCCACATACAAAACAGCGAATACTGTCAGAATTAGGGAAACATCTCGGCAGTCGTTTAGAATTATAAAAGAAAAACACGCGAAATATGAACCTTGGTCACGAACACACGTGTCCTCATGTGGTATTTTTCTCGCGGCAGTCCCAGATCGTTATTTCCTTGTGACGCGTTCCTACCGTCCCTTATACGGAAAGGGCCCATTATATGCGAGTCGCCCTTAAATTCACACGCCTCTTGGTCAGTCCCATGACTTTCACTCGCTGTTCCCCCTCCAGCGTGTCGCCATCATCTCAGCGCCGAGTATATCTGGGTTACGGGGAGACGGAAGCCAGCCAGCCCTCGTATTACGGCGGCGTGTCCGGCGTCCCGCTTTCAAATCTGGCCCGCGGGCTAACAAGTCCTGTAAGCACACCTCTCTTCCCATAATTTGTATACTTTCGGCTTTGTCCACTTGCGCTCGTAATGCGAATGTAACTTAATTCGTAGTTTACATTTCTGAAGCGGAGTACAAGGTACACTTTTGTCGTTGATGAAGTGCACATACAGGATCTCGGCGTCTTTGTGACTCCCATTTGGACATCGATAACGTCAATAAATGACACTGTCACCAGCTTGTTCCTGAAACAACAGTAGTTTATCAAACGGCACCAGCGGCCGGAGTGGCCGAGCGGGTCTACGCGCTTCAATCTGGAACCACGCGACCGCTACGGTCGCAGGTTCGAATCCTGCCTCGGGCATGCATGTGTGTGATTTCCTTAGGTTAGTTAGGTTTAACTAGTTCTAAGTTCTGTGCGGACTGATGACCTGAGCTGTGAAGTCCCATAGTGCTCGGAGCCATTTGAACCAAAAGGCACCAGGACAAACGGCACATCTTTAACATACATCAGTCACAAAATTGAAAACACTGCGGATCCTGAAATTCCCCTACCCTCTCCCTCCCCCCCCCCCCCCAACCACACCCCGGTCTCTGTATTGTACAGTACCGTGTGTAATACTATCCAGTTCGTCTCTGGGATGAGTACATCATTGACAATGTAAATGTGTGAACTCAACGGAATCGAACTGTAAGAAATAAATGAGCTCTGCCTCTCGCTATGTTCCCTACCATCTGGTTAAATGTACCTCATCCGATGATCTTCTGCTCCAAGAACTGTGGAGGCATCGGATCTCTTATCTTGCTGCGGGGGATTCGGTTACTGATTAGTGAGGGGAACAGGGGGAGACTACAGACCACTAACGGACAGACAACTGTAATTAGGCTAATATATTGACAATGAAACCAAGAAATAAAGGGAAAATATGCCAGCCCACAGCAATGGACTATGCGGCGATCGGCAGATTTGATGTCAAAAAAATGTTCAAATGTGTGTGAAATCATACGGGACTTAACTGCTAAGGTCATCAGTCCCTAAGCTTACACACTACTTAACCTAAATTATCCTAAGGACAAATACACACACCCATGCCCGAGGGAGGATTCGAACCTCCGCCGGGACCAGCCGCACAGTGCATGACTGCAGCGCCTCAGACCGCTCGGCTAATCCAGACTTGATGTCGGTTGAGGGTAATGTACTTGAAGAGACACAGAAAGACCTTAGACTGCTGTCAGGTCTTTGAAGTACACATTCCACAAAAAATTCATGGAATCCAAATATTGATGGTTTCAATTATGCGTGCATCCATGTATCTGTCTACACATGGAGTGCATAGGGGCCTGAAGATGGCGTTATTGAGGTGCCGAAACTATTGGTCTGAATAAAATAACTTCTGGAAACATACGTATGTTTGGTGGACTTCCTTTCGTAAATATATAACCGTCAGCTCTCCCGTATCCTCGATGGACCAACAGAGATAACTGTCCATGGTTGGTTCCAAGGTGGTGGAAACCAAAACAAACATCGCGGAAAAGGCGGTAAGTACCGAACCAATGCTAGTCACACACTGACAGGTCCACCGGTGCGGTGTCGCTTTACCTGGAGTTGTGGCCGTGTTCGCGGGCACTTCTGATTTGGTTGACAGCATGCTGTGACCTAGGAAATTAATAATTAACTTCTATTACATTTGTACAAAGGTAAATCTGGAGATTGAGGGTGAAGTCTCGCAATCGGTCATGGAATAAATAAGTTATAAAACCATCTTTTGCAGCCTGAAGGTATTTTAGTTATTGTTAATTACTAATGCAATGTCCGCCGCGAGAGCTGAGTGATCAGCGTGACGGACTGCCGTCCTACGGGCCCGGGTTCAATTCCCGGCTGGGTCGGGGATTTTCTCCGCTCAGGGACTGTGTGTTGTGTTGTCTTCATCATCATTTCATCCCCATCCGGCGCGCAGGTCGCCCAATGTGGCGTCAAATGTAAGAAGACCTGCACCAAGGCGGCCGGACCTGCCCCGTAAGGGGCCTCCCGGCCATTGACATCAGACGCTCATTTCCATTTCTAATGCATTTTCTACTGAAACGTAATGAACATTCAATCACCTCGGTATAAAGACGTTGGCAATTCTCCTTACAAGACTTGAACTGTAACATGCACAAGTGACGTGTGATGCTATGGTCATTTGTCTTTGTAAAAGGAGCCTGCAAGTATTAAAACACTTTCACAAGCTGCGACATTGTCGCTAATTGAACGGTGACCCATACAATAAATTTCCTTTACTCACGCCTATGGCCACAAACATTTTTTTTTTTTGTCATCAGACTACCGGTTTCGGCCTATAATGATCATCTTCAGATCTCTTTTATCACTATGGCTGCGGTATATTAGGAAATGTTTTTATAAAACAGATCTGAAGATGGTCATTATAGACAGAAACTGGTAGTCTGATGACAAAAAATTTGTGGCCATAGGCGTGAAGTGAAGGAAATTTATTGTTGTAGTTGTAGTCTTCAATCTTGAGACTGGTTTGATGCAGCTCTTCTTGCTACTCTATCCTGTTCTAGTTTCTTCGTCTCCCAGTACTTACTGCAACCTACATCCTCCTGAATCTGCTTCGTGTATTCATCTCTTGGTCTCCGATTTTTACCCTCCACGGTGCCCTCCAATACTAAATTGGTGATCCCTTGATGCCTCAGAACACGTCCTACCAACCGATCCCTTCTTCTAGTCAAGTTGTGCCACAAACTTCTCTTCTCCCCAATTCTGTTCAATACCTCCTCATTAGTTATGTGATCTGTGCATCTAATCTTCAGCATTCTTCTGTAGCACCACATTTCGAAAGCTTCTATTCTCTGCTTGTCTAAACTACTTATCGTCCACGTTTCACTTCCATACATGGCCACACTCCATACAAATACTTTCAGAAACGACTTCCTGACACTTAAATCTACACTCGATGTTAACAAATTTCTCTTCTTCAGAAACGCTTTCCTTGCCATTGCCAGTCTAAATTTTGCATCCTCTCTACTTCGACCATATCAGTTATTTTGCTCCCCAAATAGCAAAACTCCTTTACTACCTTAAGTGTCTCATTTCCTAATCTAATCCCCTTAGCATCACCCGGCTTAATTCGACTACATTCCATTATACTCGTTTTGCTTTTGTTGATGTTCATCTTATATGCTCCTTTCAAGACACTGTTCATTCCGTTTAACTGCTCTTCCAAGTCCTTTGCTGTCTCTGACAGAATTACAATGTCATCGTCGAACTTCAAAGTTTTTATTTCTTCTCCATGGATTTTAATACCTACTCTGAATTTTTCTTTTGTTTCCTTCACTTCTTGCTCAATATACAGATTGAATAGCATCGGGGAGAGGCTACAACCCTGTCTCACTCCCTTCCCAACCACTGCTTCCCTTTCATGTCCCTCGACTCTTATAACTGCCATCTGGTTTCTGTACAAATTGTAAATAGCCTTTCGGTACCTGTATTTTACCCCTGCCACCTGTGCTCTGTCAAACTGTTCACGCAGGAAATTTATTAAAACACTGTTTTCGTCGTAAAATGGTGAGAGAAAGACCCGATCACACTGCTGTAAGTGTTCCGTAACCGGTTCTGCACACGACCTTTAAAAGAGAGCCGTCAGGGAATGGACGACACAACTGCGATAGCCGCAGGATGACTGGCGAAGTGCGCTGACAGAGCTCCGCGGTGTGCCATCTGGGACGGCGTTGCGGAGGCGGACTTCACGACAGCGGACGCTCGTGACTTTCGGCGGTGACTCGCCGGCTTTCTCCCGCGGTCGTTTTTCACCGGCCCGCGCAGCGTCTCGGCTGGGTTGCCGCGGCCGCTCGTACGGCTGCAGCGGCAGTCGGAGGCGCAGAATCTGTCGCAACGCAACGGGGGCGCAAGCGCCGCCGCCGCCGTCTCGGCTCGGTGTGGTCTTCAGGGCAGCGAGTGGACGACGTGCCGCAACAGGTGCCGACTCGCCGTGTTTTTAGCGCGGTAGCGTTAACTGCGTGCGCGGCCGAGCTGGCTGCCTTGGCAGACGCACTTCGCGTCCTGTGCCACCGCGGAATAGACTTCACAACGCACTGCCAAGGGCAGCACTTGGCTGCTCCTACACCACTGCACGTTTACGTAATGGCCTGTGTCTGTGGATAAAATTCGTTGCGTTTCTAAAAAACTGCCACATCAACCTAGTTCTCGATCGAAATAATTTTCATTTATGATGCTACAGAGTACACACAGTTACCTATTTCATTGTCTTTAATAAAATCAGATAAACGAAAAGTAACGATTACACCAGTCGTCAAGTCGTTCTTAACTTTGGTTTCCATGATTTTTCCAAACCATTATACTTTGCTCAAAAGAGTTTCGGGAACATGACTTCGAGCGTCTGCTATAATCCATTAACAATTATTGCGGACTGACTATTTATATGTGTTACAAACCGAACACAATGGAAAGGACCAGGCCCATTTGCTTTTTTCTTTTATCACTCGTTTATTACATCAGAGAAATACACATTTTAAGACAAAATATAAACTACATGAAATATTGCTCCCAGTAAAGGTTAACATAAGCAGTGACGAAACTTAGTTGTCTTAAGGGTTTCTGCTGGCAACAAATTTTAAGGAGGTAATGTAAGGTTTATATCAATTTAGCTAAAACACGTAGCTAGTGATTGAATCACGACACAGACACTTTAACAATTTCAGCAACAAATAAATAGCGTGAATTGGTACTCACAGTAACCAACTAATCAACAGCGTTGCCGTAGAATAAGTAGTAGGCCATTTGGAACGAATCAGCAACACCCAGCAACTAGGGGAGTTGATACCAACAGTCTTTAAATGTCTTACTCCCCATTAAATAAACAAACTTACAGTAATTAAATGAATAACAAATCAAACACACTACGCTCCACTCAAACTCTTCCGTGGAAGCCAAACGAAAATGAAGATTCCATTAACTGACTCGCACTGAACTCACACGAAAGCTCATCTCTGTGTTCCCAGACACACATGGGGCAAACTTATACGAGACAGGATTTTGAAGGGAGCACACCAGTAAAACCGGTAGTGGAGCTAACTCGTGCCACTGAAAATTAAGGTACTAGACCGGGGCACAAGGTGGTGTACAATAAGGTTGCCTTAGTGCTATACTGCGCTCCAAAATATTAATTCAAATGGCCAATTCAAAATTAAGTACCCATAAACCAGCATTAATTAACGAGGAGTGACAGCAGGTCGCTCGAAGGGATGACAACAATTAACTGAAAAGACGAATGCCGGAGGCGCCAGTATCATTAAACACCTTCTCCGAGTTTTAACCAGGAGTCACTTCCTTCTATATAAGTAAACACTTAACCAAGCACAGGGAAGGAACCCCAAAGAGAAAATTCAAATAAAACACCCAGAAGATTATAAAGGACTATTTACATTTAAAAGAATTAGCTCTCCCCAAAGGCAGTGTAAACGCGAAGGCCACACTTAAGAGGCCACCAAAATTGGTTCCAAAGGTCTTATACATTTGCTCCGTTTCTTTAAAGAAACACAAGGCTGCTTAACTTCTGCTGGACGTGCGGTATGGCTCGTGTAGGATACAACAGGCAGCAACCCAAGATAGGCGGTCGCAAGGAACGGCGAGCAAAATCAGGAGAGCAGACAGGCAGGCAGCCAACACATATCCTCCATCCTGAACTGGCAGACCGCTACAACCAACTCCACATATACGTGGTTGCTTCCCACCTCGTACCTCGCGGCGTCTCAGCAGGTAGCCCGAGCAAACGTCAACTGCCACTCGCACTGCGAATGCGGAAAACAACAAAGCAAGCAAAGATAATAAACATCGAAGGATGGCTCAACTATGTTACCAAATTATACCCTTACCCTTATCAATTCAGTACACAACAAAACCGCGTTACGTCCTCATTCACTTACATCACAACAAATGTCCGACAGGTGTCAAAAACAATGTGAAAACAATCATTCATTTCGTCATTCTGAGTGCTTTTCATTGGACTCTGAGAACAGTAATGCATATGACCTCCACGAACGTGTCATGCTCCGTACAATCTGTGGAGGTCACCCTGTGGTATGTGTGGAATTCGTTAGATCGAAACTCACCGCTGGTCATTCCTTTACTTCAAACCCCAGGCTTTGAAAAACATCCTTAGTGACGCCCGAAACATGGCCCCCTGCATTATCTACTTCTACACCCACATAAATACTCCGCAGACCACTGTGCAGTGAATTGCGGAGCGTACCTTGTACCACTACTAGTCATTACCTCCCCTTTCCCACACGCAGGTAGAGCATGAGAAGAAATACAGAGCCACCGCCGCATGCAGCAGCCACCACTTGGTCCAAATGGCTCAAATGGCTCTGAGCACTATGGAACTTCTGAGGTCGTCAGTCTCCTAGAACTTAGAACTACCTAAACCTAACTAACCTAAGGACATCACACACACATCCATGCCCGAGGCAGGATTGGAACCTGCGACCCTAGCAGTCGCGCGGTTCCGGACTGAAGCGCCTAGAACCGCTCGGCCACCGCGGCCGCCCCACCACTTGGCCCATCACGATCTGTTCGATGTACTGCCCGACGGTGAGGTGACTATGGACAACGAAAAGAGCCGTAGGGCTGTCAACATGGACGTCTCTCCACACCATCACAGAACCTTAGCCGAATTTATCGATTTCCTCGACAACATTTGGCAGGTACCGCTCACCACGGTGTCTCTACACACGAAAACGCCCATAACCTTGCCTCAGTGGAAATCTGGAGTAGTCCGTGAATAACACGTTTCGCCAGTGACGGAGTTGTCAGTTGACGTGACAACGGAAGAACTGAAAGGCGAGCTGCCAGATGTAGTCGTCTCGAACAGGTCGTTTGGGTCAATGTGATCGGTGAAAGTGGCCCCATTTGCCCTATCTGAGATCATCTTGCTGTGCTCTGGAGGCAGCTGTACGACGACTCGATGAAGAAATTGTCAGGTATCTTTCTTCCCACAGTTGTAATGTGTCAACGACCTTGTCCATCTCGCCTTGTGTAGTAACCTGTCTGCCTGCAGCGTTTCCATTATATATGGAGGACAGATGGAGAGACATTGCGGCAACACGACGGAAAGTCCGTCCTTCTTTGATCAAACAGACTCTCCTTGCAACTTGCACTGCATTAAGATGTTGCATTGCGTGTAATTGGTTGAATGCAACGTCCGCAAATGACGACTGCCCTCTGTGTACCTCAACAGACAACACTGGGAAGCCGGTACTCATTTCCTTTTGAAGGATCATGTGATACTGTGATGCGTATCACAACCGATAGATGACTTATGACTTGAGTTGTTGCATACATTGAAAGCGAAAATCTCAGGCAGACGTACAAAAAAGGTCCTGTTCATTTTTCTCTCTAGAACTAATGGTTTTGGCGAAGGGAGCGCGAGAATGTTGAAAAACTCACTCCACGAGCATGCGCTGTAGCTTACGTAGTTTTTGTACGCCAATTTGAGGTAGCATATTGAGGTTGCAAGTTGAGACGAACAGTCTGATACGGGACACTTGTGGTCTATCAAGTTAGGAAACTACCTCAAATTGGCCTACAAAAACTACGCAAGCTACAGCGCAGCGAGTTTTTCTACGTTTTCGCGCTCCCTTCGCACAAACCATTAGTTCTAGAGAGAAAAATGAACAGGACTTTTTTGTAGGAAATTTAATATAGTTTCATTGTGTAATGCGACACGTTTTCGCTGGAGGGTGCGGTTTTCGAGTTATTCAAGAAAAACGTACAAAAGTGATATTAAATGTGTTCTATCTCGGAAACCATTCGGAATAGACGACACGTCCATTAGAAGTATTTGATCAGAATCACTAATACTATCACCCCTCAAAGCACGTACGTTTCCTCCTGACTCACCCTATATACAGGATGAGTCATGAGGAAATTCCCCTAGAATACTTCCCGCACTTGAATAGAAGACTGAGTAGACGACAAATCGCATTGGAGGCAGAGTCCATGCTACAGTCGTTTGAAAACATGTTTGCTACGTAGATGTGTAATAGGGCAGTCATGGTGTCGGAACTTACGTCGGATAAGGTGATGTCATTTGACGTCTGTCCTACCTCTCTGGCCTTGTTCGAGCCTGATTTACATGTCTGTGAGTGTTAGAGCAACCTGGCTCAGTTCACGTTTGCAGCATACGCCGACATGATTCTTCTGTATGACGAAGTTCACGATACTGGACGAGCTGCTGGTCTCCTTTGCAAAGAACATTATCCACAACGTCCGGTTCCTTTTCGCTACAATTGCGCAACGACTTCGATGAAGAGTACCTCCGTCGTTACCAGGCGTAACTCTATTTCTCCAAGGAGACATCGCACACCCGAACTGGAAGAGAACACAGTTTCTGTGAAAACTGATTGTCCATTTTGTTTCTTTCTTTAATAATGAGGTGAATTGCAAAAAAGTGATGTACTGGATCAAAACTAATAAATTACTCGCAAAAGTGGCCGCGTTATCAACGTGTTTTCAAATGGTTGTAGGTTCCCATTCAGAATATTATACACTCATTTCCTCTACAAGTAGAAGTTTGTGGGGGGAATTTTAGAACACCCGTACCCATCTAGATATTCCCTCGAAAGCTTTAGCTTCAGGGTCTTCTTATGGAACTGCTACACAATAATTTTATCGCGTCACATCTGTGACCCTGAGCCGGATCGCTCTGCTGCCGCAGGCAAAATCGCTGCTCGTAATTGCCCTGGGAGTGGGGATCATCAATACTCATTAATCACGCGCCAACACCTTTAATTATGAACGACGTGCACAGTCGTACGTCCGCACATTAATATTTGTTAGCCGTAAATATCCAGCGTTTCGCTTTTGTCGAAACACCGCTTAATTGGTAACGACTGGAGAAATGCTAGTTTACCGCTATCTATGTCAATTTCTTTTCGATACTTCATCCATAATACGAGGTGCATTCAAGTTCTAAGGCCTCCGATTTTTTTTCTCCGGACTGGAAAGAGATAGAAACATGCGCTTTATTTTAAAATGATGCCTCGTTCATTGTCAATACGTCCCAGAGATGCCAGCACCGTACGGCAGATGGAATTTTACCGCCAGCGGCGAGAATGAGAACTGTTTTAAATACTTAAAATGGCGACGTTTTCCTTACTTGAACAGCGTGCAATCATTCGTTTTCTGAATTTGCGTGGTGTGAAACCAATTGAAATTCATCGACAGTTGAAGGAGACATGTGGTGATGGAGTTATGGATGTGTCGAAAGTGCGTTCGTGGGTGCGACAGTTTAATGAAGGCAGAACATCGTGTGACAACAAACCGAAACAACCTCGGGCTCGCACAAGCTGGTCTGACGACACGATCGAGAAAGTGGAGAGAATTGTTTTGGGGAATCGCCGAATGACTGTTGAACAGATCGCCTCCAGAGTTGGCATTTCTGTGGGTTCGGTGCACACAATCCTGCATGACGACCTGAAAATGCGAAAAGTGTCATCCAGGTGGGTGCCACGAATGCTGACGGACGACCACACGGCTGCCCGTGTCGCATGTTGCCAAGCAATGTTGACGCTCAACGACAGCATGAATGGGACTTTCTTTTCGTCGGTTGTGACAATGGATGAGACGTGGATGCCATTTTTCAATCCAGAAACAAAGCGCCAGTCAGCTCAATGGAAGCGCACAGATTCATGGCCACCAAAAAAATTTCGGGTAACCGCCAGTGCTGAAAAAATGATGGTGTCCATGTTCTGGGACAGCGAGGACGTAATCTTTACCCATTGCGTTCCAAAGGGCACTACGGTAACAGGTGCATCCTACAAAAATGTTTTGAAGAACAAATTCCTTCCTGCACTGCAACAAAAACGTCCGAGAAGAGCTGCGCGTGTGCTGTTTCACCGAGACAACGCACCCGCACATCGAGCTAACGTTACGCAACAGTTTCTTCGTGATAACAACTTTGAAGTGATTCCTCATTCTCCCTACTCACCTGACCTGGCTCCTAGTGACTTTTGGTTTTTTCCGACAATGAAAGACACTCTCCGTGGCCGCACATTCACCAGCCGTGGTGCTATTGCCTCAGCGATTTTCCAGTGGTCAAAACAGACTCGTAAAGAAGCCTTCGCCGCTGCCATGGAATCATGGCGTCAGCTTTGTGAAAAATGTGTACGTCTGCAGGGCGATTACGTCGAGAAGTAACGCCAGTTTCATCGATTTCGGGTGAGTAGTTAATTAGAAAAAAAATCGGAGGCCTTAGAACTTGAATGCACCTCGTAGATAGTTTACAAAAGCCTGCGTCTGTGTAGATAACTGATCTGCTAATTTGTATTTTAAGCACAACTGTGCAATTACTTGTTATGCCATCACCACCAAATGGATTAACATGTTTCACATCGGGTAACATACTTGTGACACGGACGTACGTCTTCTGTTTGGCAGACAGCTATGAGGCAAGACGTTCTTGTATCTTGGGTACATAACTGGATGAGAACACTTGTTTAATGCTGCCATAGCGCTTCACGAGTGTTTGTCACAACAGCTTTCAAATGCGTCACAAGTTAATTCCACAATGGAGCAAGGTAATTTAAATGTACTGTGATTGAAATAAACCGTGAGCTACGTGCTTGGGAAGCACTAGAGCTACGGCGTCATTTTCTTAAACATCATCCACACACTAATAGTTTTATTAAAATAAACCAGCACTATGTGGGCAGGACTCGAAGTCTTCGCCAGTTCACGGCACTGGGCGGGCCGTTCTACGGGATGCTGGACAAATAGCGCAATCACTGGTACTTCGAAGACATATAAATGGAGTACATTTAACAAATACCTAATAACCAGCTCAAAAAAGTGGGTAGCTCTTCAAAATTCCACAAATTAGCTCAGAAACATTTTGAAAATAAGAATTTGAAGCCAATTTGACCACTTGTCGATCGTGACTGTCTCAAGAAATATGTAAAGGTTTTTTTTTTAATTACCGCTACCAGTCACAAACTTTTTCAACTATTGTATTACTTATTTATTTAGCGATATGTTTCGAGGGAATACCTGATCTTCAGGCTAAATGGCATTAGAAAAAAAAAACTTTACAATAAGGTCATACTGATATTACATAGTCTTTTCGTAAATGCTGTGGTCATCTTTGTTCTTCTGGCGTGGCAGTCTCGTTGTGATGCGCTGAGGTGTTTCCGTTTCCGTGGCAGTCTTGGTCACTGTTCACAAATTGTCACTAACATAGCAGTAACTTGGAAACACGATCACAAGCAGTTCTGTAGTGCAGTGGACAAGCCAGAAGAACAAAGATGACCACAGCATTTACGAAAAGACTGCGTAACATCAGCATGACCTTATTGTAAAGCTGTTTTTGTAATGCCATTTAGCCTGAAGATGAGGTATTCCCTCGAAACATGTCGCTAAATAAATAATACAGTAGATGACAAAGTTTGTGACTGGTAGCGGTAATTTTAAAAAAAAACCTTTACATATTTTGAAAATAGCCTTTGGTGATACTAATAAATAATTTAAACCCCTCAAATAAGAATAAGTCAAAACAATAGTGGTTGTAGCTAACGCCAGTAGCTATTTATTAACTCTTGAATAATAAACCAACAACACCGTTTTCTGGTAAACCTAGTAGAATGGCGATGCAGCTAGGTTGAAACAGTGCTGGTGACGGAGGCCTGCCACGACTGAAGCGGCAGGAAGCGTAGGAGTGGGTCAGAGGAAGGTGCTGGCTCTTTTACTATACAAATTCCACTTCATTATTTATTAATGGAAACCAAAGTTGAACTTTACACATCGCTGCAAGAGCGAATTCGGACTGGCTTCTCACAACAGTTAGACCTCAAAGTAAATTTATTATATTTGGCTGTAAGGCAACTAATTTTTAATCGGGCTGTAATATCTCACGCACATTATATTAAAACAACAAATAAGAAGCTCGGGGATGCACTTATTACCAAATCACAATGATAAAGCAAAGGCGATAACTGACTGGTGATGACCAATATTAAAATTTTAAGACGAAAGTGTCAGCAAACTCGTTAAAGTGAATATTCAATGTTTACGTCCCAGTAAAGCATGATCGTTTTTGCAGCATTTAAACAAGCGATTACAGAACTAAGGACGCGGCAGCACACACAGTTAACACTAATCGTAACAGAAAAGAAGCGAACGAGAACGAACGTCCTTTCGTCTACTAATCGCACGGTTTGCGGTGCGGTGGCAAAACACACACTAAACTTATTACAGTGTACAGTGTCAAAGAACGAAAAAACAGATCATAACTTTGCGAAAATAAAAAAGTAAACTTTT
Source organism: Schistocerca piceifrons (assembly GCF_021461385.2). Lineage (NCBI taxonomy): Eukaryota > Metazoa > Arthropoda > Insecta > Orthoptera > Acrididae > Schistocerca > Schistocerca piceifrons. Next base: position 14,838,300 of record NC_060139.1, on the reverse strand, counting down.
CACTCGAGGAAAGACTTGAACCAAGGACCTCTCATACCGCAGTTGCTCACGCTGACCACGGGACCACGGCGTTCCTGAGCTCACGATCTCCTGTTATGTTGCCTATCTTGTGCATGGACTACTCAGTCTGTATATTTTGCTTATTTTTTTCATAGTTCCACACAACTTCTTCCTGTTTTCTCGATTGACCTGTGTTCAGTTTTTCAAGGCCTATCCACTGTGCCAACTGAAAATCTGAGGGGGGTGCGATGGGGAGGTTCCCTTGTAAGTTCTAGAGCACTGATGACCTCAGATGTTAAGTCCCATAGTGCTCAGAGCCATTTGAACCATTTTTGAACGATATTAGGCAGGTGTACCAGTTTCTTGGCTCTTCAGTGTAGAAGACAGCCGACACAGCTCCCTCCTTAAAAAAACACTGTTACACTAAATTAATTATTTCTTGGCGGTGGGATTTTTTCCCCGTCAGTGTATGATACGTGATCGAACGGAACGATTATCGTGTGGTGGGAGAAGGGCGCAGATGGACAACAGATAGTCGTACAGGATGTAGGAAGGCGCGTCGGCGGTAAAGTGTTTGGAAAACGCGCCCGTTTCCGCGCGAACAGCAGTGTCGCGGTGTTGTCGCACCTGCAACGAGCGCGCGAGTTATTTAGTGGGCCTCTCGCCGCTCGCCGGCCGCCTCCCACGCGGATGAATGCGGCCGGGTTGGCCGCAGGAATGCGAGGCCGCCAGTCGCAGAGCGCCGTGCTGGCGGCTGCGGCAGCGGGCAGTGGGCGAGAGCGGCCAGGGAACCCCGCCCCGCCTCTGGGAGACGACGCTCCTGCTGGACGCCGCGCCGCCGCCTGGCCCTCACCTCCAGTGGCGGCTCAACAGGGGAGGCAGAAGGCGCCGGGCGTCCTCAGTTTTCTGTGTTACAAGTAGCGGTGGTAGTATTAGTGGTAGTAGCAGTAGTGGTAGAAACAGCAATAACTGTTTTCACCGGAAGTCTGGAAAGAAGGGATGGCGTACCAATTACTACTAGACACAATCAGATGCTGAAAAACTACAACTCTCACCAACACTCTTTATAAACAATGGATATTACCGTCTTTAGTTGGGAGAAAATATGAGGAAGGAGAGGAAATTAAGTAATGGTCTACCACAGGGCTCCGTCTTAGCTCCCCTATTTTTTCAGCCCGTGGGTTGGGTTCGGTTGTTTTGGGGGAGGAGACCAGACAGCGAGGTCATGCGTCTCATCGGATTAGGAAAGGAAGTCGGCCGTGTCCTTCTGAAGGAATCATCCTGGCATTTGCCTGTAGCGATTTTAGGGAAATCACGGAAAACGTAAATCGGGATGGCCGGACACGGGATTGAACCGTCGTCCTCCCGGATGCGAGTCCAGTGTGCTAGCTCGCTCGGTTTTCAGCCTATGAATCTCCGACATCCCAAATACCATATCAACAAAAATCTGCTACACGGACGATATCGTTCTTGCTTGCAGAACCAAGGATTTCGGACACGCGGAGACAATTCTCACAGAAGATCTAGCCGTTATGTGGTCCTATTCTAGAAAGTGGTGACCAACCCACTACAAGTAAAACTGAAGTATGTACATTCCACCTGAGCAAGAAACAAGCTAACGCGATCAGAGTGAAACTTAACGGAAAAACTTTTCCACAACAGGTACCGTAAGTACCTTGGTGTCGCCCTTGACTGCACTCTTTCATATAGAAAACATCTTCAAAATACTGCTGCCAAGATAAAAACTCTTAGCAATACATGTGGTTAATAACTGGGACAATCCGACCAACACTGACTGATTGGCTTCCTCTGCTCAGCAAAATCTGTCGCCGGCCGGAGTGGCCGAGCAGTTCTAGGCGCTTCAGTCCGGAACCGCACGACTGTTACGGTCGCAGGTTCGAATCCTGCCTCGGGCATCGATGTGTGTGATGTCCTTAGGTTAGTTAGGTTCAAGTTGTTCTAAGTTCTAGGGGACTGATGACCACAGCAGTTACGTCCCATAGTGCTCAGAAATGGTTCAAATGGTTCTGAGCACTATGCGACTTAACTTCTGAGGTCATCAGTCGCCTAGAACTTAGAACTAATTAACCCTAACTAACGTAAGGACATCACACACATCGATGCCCGAGGCAGGATTCGAACGTGCGACCGTAGCGTAGCTCGGTGCGCCTAGTACCGCACGGCCACTCCGGCCGGCCCCATAGAGCTCAGAGCCAATAACTATCCCCACGCATTCCATAGAAGCGAAGTCTTGCTTAGGGAATACCGCAAGCTACAGGAGAACCTGGAATTACCCATACAGGAAGACATACCAAGTCTACGACAAAGTAGACTCCGTTCAAGAAACCCACCATTACGAGGCATCCTCCGTTCAAGAAACCCACCATTACCAGCCAGCTGCTGTGGCCGAGGGTTCTACATCTACATACATACTCCGCAATCCACCATACGGTGCGTGGCGGAGGGTACCTCGTACCACAACTAGCATCTTCTCTCCCTGTTCCACTCCCAAACAGAACGAGGGAAAAATGACTGCCTATATGCCTCTGTACGAGTCCTAATCTCTCTTATCTTATCTTTGTGGTCCTTTCGCGAAATGTAAGTTGGCGGCAGTAAAATTGTACTGGAGTCAGCCTCAAATGCTGGTTCTCTAAATTTCCTCAGTAGCGATTCACAAAAAGAACGCCTCATTTCCTCCAGAGACTCCCACCAGCGTTCCTGAAGCATTTCCGTAACACTCGCGTGATGATCAAACCTACCAGTAACAAATCTAGCAGCCCGCCTCTGAATTGCTTCTATGTCCTCCCTCAATTCGACCAGATAGGGATCCCAAACGCTCGGGCAGTACTCAAGAATAGGTCGTATTAGTGCTTTATAAGCGGTTTCCTTTACAGATGAACCACATCTTCCCAAAATTCTATCAATGACCCGAAGACGACTATCCGCCTTCCCCACAACTGCCATTACATGCTTGTCCCACTTCATATCGCTCTGCAATGTTACGCCCAAATATTTAATTGACGTGACTGTGTCAAGCGCTACACTACTAATGAAGTATTCAAACATTACGGGATTCTTTTTCCTATTCATCTGCATTAATTTACATTTATCTATATTTAGAGTTATCTGCCATTCTTTACACTAATCACAAATCCTGTCCAAGTCATCTTGTATCCTCCTACAGTCACTCACCCGACGACAATTTCCCGTACATCACAGCATCATCAGCTAACAGCCGCACATTGCTACCCACCCTATCCAAAAGATCGTTTATGTAGATAGAAAACAACAGCAGACCTACCACACTTCCCTGGGGCACTCCAGATGATACCCTCACCTCCGATGAACACTTACCATCGAGGACAACGTACTGGGTCCTAGGCGCTTCAGTCAGGAATCGCGCTGCTGCTACGGTCGCAGGTTCGAATCCTGCCTCGGGCATGGATGTGTGTGATGTCCTTAGGTTAGTTAGATTTTAAGTAGTTCTAAGTGTAGGGGATTGATGACCTCAGATGTTAAGTCCCATACTGCTTAGAGCCATTTGAACCATTTGAACCCACCATTACGGCAAGAGAAACGCCTAGACGCAAGTAACACCGGAGTGAGAGACCTGCGGAATCGGAAGTGTCAACTTACTGAAAATTAAAAAATGGTTGCGAAAGTATAACTGTGATGTTGCTGGCACAGGACTCGACAGGAAACTATGCGTCAAGTTGAACAGAGATCGCACTGGACATGGACGATGCGCAGACTCTCTTTACGGTGCTGCAGAGTCCTGTTTGTGACAGTGGAGCTCCGAACCAGACAATCAAGCACATTGGAGACGAATGCCCCACGTGTTTCTATCGGTGGAGTTGGAGCGATCTCATGAAAGCTGAGGATACAGCTCTCATATGGATTAGGAACTTGGAGATTAACATTTAGTTAGTTTTATATGTAGTTTCGTATTTTCACACTAATGTTAAATACTTGTGTTTTTAAACTGCATGAGACCCATACGAATAAATAAAAACCGTAAGTCTTTATGCACTTTTGTCAAGAGAGCGAAATATGTTAGCTTGTGTGATTCCTTCTAAAATGCCAGCACTAGAGAGCAAGTAGAAGTGCGAAAGCTTAAAAGGGCCCACACACGTTCAATAATATTGTCAAACTATCAATATATCGTCCGTTTGAGCATCGTGTATTGACGTATTGTCAGTACTAGAAATATTTACGAGCGGTATTGATGGACCTCAATATATTCTCACGATTATCAATACATACTGAACGTTTGAGATCAGGTATTGATGATTTGACAATATTCTCCATTCAGAGCTTCAGGTACAAGTCACGCACCGTTAATACGCACCGTTTATTTTACAATACGCCGTCTTGTATATCATGCATCAGATTCAGTTTTTAAGGAGAATTTTAATACGCCTATGCAAAGATAATCATTGTATACACCACTTTAGTATGGTTAACGGAGGATTCCCTATGTCGCTGCATCCTTCATTAATTTCAAATTATAGTGTAGATTGGAGTGTTACATAGCAGTTTGGAAAAACGCTCACGTTTCGAAAAATATATATCTGCAATGACTAGTAAGAGGTCTGTCAAATACATGTCAGTTTCAGCAAATTATCACAAAGCGTAAGAAAAACCTGTTTTACGTTAATTGCCTGTCAGATCTTTGCAGACAGAAATAATTCCTTCACAGGTTTCGGCAGAATTTTACGATAATTCCTTCACAGGTTTCGGCAGAATTTTACGAGCTGTGCTAGCCAGTATTACGTATCTAAATTTGGAGCATTAGAATGACCTGCCTGTCGCCAGAAATCTCTAAGGTACTCCTAATCTCTAACCTATTTTGCTTCTCTATTTTATCTCGTATCAACGCTAATAATCGGAAAATAATTTAAGAGATCTTTCGGGTGCGTGGTTCTGACTTCATTCAGTAAATTAACACGTGATCAGCCGTTCCTTTGTTTCAACCATTCTCGGAGCCATTTCGTCTTTTTCGTTGTTCCCCGTTGCTTGCAAGCTATAGCCAATATAAATGCAGCACACGCTTTTTGTTAACCTCTTAAAATCACGTTGTCAGCTGACAGTTTTTGTCAGGTCGCATGAATACACTCCTGGAAATGGAAAAAAGAACACATTGACACCGGTGTGTCAGACCCACCATACTTGCTCCGGACACTGCGAGAGGGCTGTACAAGCAATGATCACACGCACGGCACAGCGGACACACCAGGAACCGCGGTGTTGGCCGTCGAATGGCGCTAGCTGCGCAGCATTTGTGCACCGCCGCCGTCAGTGTCAGCCAGTTTGCCGTGGCATACGGAGCTCCATCGCAGTCTTTAACACTGGTAGCATGCCGCGACAGCGTGGACGTGAACCGTATGTGCAGTTGAAGGACTTAGAGCGAGGGCGTATAGTGGGCATGCGGGAGGCCGGGTGGACGTACCGCCGAATTGCTCAACACGTAGGGCGTGAGGTCTCCACAGTACATCGATGTTGTCGCCAGTGGTCGGCGGAAGGTGCACGTGCCCGTCGACCTGGGACCGGACCGCAGCGACGCACGGATGCACGCCAAGACCGTAGGATCCTACGCAGTGCCGTAGGGGACCGCACCGCCACTTCCCAGCAAATTAGGGACACTGTTGCCGCTGGGGTATCGGCGAGGACCATTCGCAACCGTCTCCTTGAAGCTGGGCTACGGTCCCGCACACCGTTAGGCCGTCTTCCGCTCACGCCCCAACATCGTGCAGCCCGCCTCCAGTGGTGTCGCGACAGGCGTGAATGGAGGGACGAATGGAGACGTGTCGTCTTCAGCGATGAGAGTCGCTTCTGCCTTGGTGCCAATGATGGTCGTATGCGTGTTTGGCGCCGTGCAGGTGAGCGCCACAATCAGGACTGCATACGACCGAGGCACACAGGGCCAACACCCGGCATCATGGTGTGGGGAGCGATCTCCTACACTGGCCGTACACCACTGGTGATCGTCGAGGGGACACTGAATAGTGCACGGTACATCCAAACCGTCATCGAACCCATCGTTCTACCATTCCTAGACCGGCAAGGGAACTTGCTGTTCCAACAGGACAATGCACGTCCGCATGTATCCCGTGCCACCCAACGTGCTCTAGAAGGTGTAAGTCAACTACCCTGGCCAGCAAGATCTCCGGATCTGTCCCCCATTGAGCATGTTTGGGACTGGATGAAGCGTCGTCTCACGCGGTCTGCACGTCCAGCACGAACGCTGGTCCAACTGAGGCGCCAGGTGGAAATGGCATGGCAAGCCGTTCCACAGGACTACATCCAGCATCTCTACGATCGTCTCCATGGGAGAATAGCAGCCTGCATTGCTGCGAAAGGTGGATATACACTGTACTAGTGCCGACATTGTGCATGCTCTGTTGCCTGTGTCTATGTGCCTGTGGTTCTGTCAGTGTGATCATGTGATGTATCTGACCCCAGGAATGTGTCAATAAAGTTTCCCCTTCCTGGGACAATGAATTCACGGTGTTCTTATTTCAATTTCCAGGAGTGTACATTGAAGGTTTGACAAACTCCAATTGTCAATAAATACAGAACGTGTGCCGGCTCCTTAAAGATAACCTAAGGCAAGGAGGCTAGAGCCATTCCAAGAGGCCTGTAAACGCTCGGTTGCCGTGGTAAACTGGAAGAAAACATGAGGAAGGAGATGAAATTAAGTAATGGTCTACCACAGGGATCCATATTAGCCCCCTATTTTTCAGGCTATGTATCTTCGATATCCCCAATACCATGTCAACAAAAATGTGCTACAAGGAACAAAAGTGCGCTTCGGCGGTCCGGGGGGGGGGGGGGGGGGTGCTGCCCCCCTAAATTTCTCTTACGTTAGAGGTCCCGTGCGGTGAATATGGAGAATGAAATGGCCTGCAAATTTAAGTCCGTGAAATTCGCCCGCAAGCTCTTTTCACTCACTGTTTTGCACATCGACTGATTTAGTTTTGCAGCAGAGCTGTTCTTTTATAATAGCATTAAGGATGTTTTTCTTAACGCTTCAGGATGTTCCTGATTTCTTCTACCGGCCTTCTAAACACACAGCAATTCTCGACAGTATTTTTGTTAAACGCATGCCTTCGAACAGCGAAACGAAATGCTTATATTTTGCTTCAGCACATGTCATCGTCAAAGATAGGTCTTTTCACTGTAGAAACACAGTAACATCAGAAGAGTGTAGCTCTGTGTACGTCGTGAAATGGTGTAAATTAGCCTACTTTGCTTATCTTCATTCGCTATTGTCGTATGGTATTATATTTTGGGGTAACTCTTCCCATTCTAAACGGGTATTTTTGGCTCAGAAACGTGCGGTTCGGGCAATAAGTGGTGTGAGTTCACGAACCTCTTGTCGACCTCTGTTCACGAGTCTGGGTATTTTGACAATGGCTTCTCAACACGTATATTCCTTATTGTCGTTTCTTGTTACCAATATTAGTTTATTCCCAAGAATAAGCAACTTTCACTCGGTTAATACTCGGCAGAAATCAAACCTGCATTTGGATCGGACTTCCTTAACTCTTGTGCAAAAAGGTGTGCAGTATACTGATGCATCCATTTTCAATAAGCTGCCACTCGAATTCAAAAATCTTAGCAGTAATCCACGCGCTTTCAAATCGAAACTGAAGAGTTTCCTCATGGGTCACTCCTTCTATTCTGCCGAGGAGTTCCTTGAAAAATTAACCTGATTTTAATTGTATTGCCGATAGCGTTTACTTAAACTTATGGACTGACTTTTTTAAGGTTCATGAACACTTATTTTTATCTGTTATTACGTTTATATTGTATTTCATGTACTGACACGTTCCATGACCTTGGAGATTTGCTCGTCAATTTGGTCCTACGGAACTTGACGAGTAAATAAAAAATAACGAGTACACGCTTTATTTTAGATTTCGCAGTAGCACTTGAAAATCGCCCAAAGTTGGAACTGCCAAGTAAATAATTTCTACAGTGAATGGCGTGTCAAGTAAATAATTTCTACAGTGAATGGCGTGTCAAGTAAATAATTTCTACAGTGAATGGCGTGTCAAGTAAATAATTTCTACAGTGAATGGCGAGTATGATATCCTTAAAAAAATCTTAAGAATTGTTTGCTCGACAAGTCGGTAGTGATCGCTTAAACGATTGCTGTTAAGTGTAAGTAACCATATGAAAGAGGTCTGGCAAGGATTAACGTCGTTCAGGACCGAGGTCTATGTAACGTCTTCTGCTTCAGTGCGTAAAGCCGTAGGCACACGGACCGAGCATCCGAACGTTGAGCGTGACGAGTTTCTGACGTCATAGCGTGGAATAGCACGTTCGGGAGTCTTTCCGAACGTGCAGAGCAATATCTGGCATGTCAGATTTTCTGAGCGTGCGTCTGAGCGTTGACCAATGAGATGGCACAACGCCACCTACGTCACACGCACGCAGTCTCCCTTCAGTACAGAGTTGTGAGGCGCCATATTGGCATTCATTTCAAGCCTACACGTATGTATGCCGCTTCTGAGCACCAGCAAATTGAGAATCACTGGAAAACCCGTTGTTAACTGTGTGATTCGTTCCAATAAAATAATGAGAAACATCATATTCGTGGCAAAAGAATTACTGTAACTTGGGTATTATGAGAGTAGGTTATTTGAAGGCAGCGACACACTGAAGATCCACCCAAAACGCATTGTTCTTGGTACAACTTATTATAATTAAATTTGAATTAGTAACATATTTACGATTATGGTTTTGAGCAAGAGGTAACATACAATGTTCAGGGACAAGCGGTGTGTAGTTGGTGTAGCGTACTAAGCAAAAAAACAAAAAAAATATTGCATCACTCTTCCGTATGGTAGTGTTTGTTGGGGCGGTGGTTCGCGTCTTGCCACTTACAGATTTTTTTCCTAACACTCGCGCTTTTATTAGTTTCTGATACTTTATTATTAGTTTAATGTAAGTATATACTATAATATTTGATGTTATGGAAATATAAGTTGACCTATTTTTGAGGGGTGGCTGTTCGATTGGCTTAATCTACAGGACAGCTTGCGCTACTTGTATAAATATATTTTGCTCCTTTTTCTTTTACGCTTCGTAATCCACATGTTGCAAAGATTCTGCTACTGGGTAGGAACAGTGATCAAGTAAGACTGACCTTGGGGTTTTACTAAAATATGGGAATGATGAAATAATGTTTATCTTATGACGAGAAGTATTCCAAATTTGTACCGCACTGATTGTAATGGAACTTTTATAAGCTTGTGTCCTTATTGATTAGACATGGTACTTTCTTTTCGTGGACGATGGAGGAAATGTGCGTTTTAAAAGACCTAACGAGGGAAATTTACGCGCGCCCGATGTGTAAACAGTGTGACGCACGAACTAGAAACATCCCTCAACTGCCGCAGGAGCGCGTTGCGATCGCGTATACCACGTTGGGGCCCACGTACCGTGTGCACAAGTCGCATCGTTCCTGAGCGTTCAGCAGCACGTTGAACTTGGCACACTCTGCGTTAACGTTCGACAGCACGGTCCGTGTGCCGACGGCTTAAGCAACGTGTCGCGATAGTTCGGCAGTACTTCTGCGTTACACCCCGCGAACCTCGTAGTTCCTGTGCAGTTCTCCTTTGGTCCGGCGCTGTCGCGTGCCCACCAGACCACGTGACAAGCGGCGTGGGCGGGGGATCCGCCGCTGCCCGTGGGTGCCGCCCAGCCGCCGGGGCCTATCGCCGGGAACCCATCACCGACCACGCCCGCCGCCGCCCATCTGTATGCAATCACTCCCCGGCTAACTACTTCCTCTGGAATATCTAAACCGTATTTCAATCCTAATGCCCCCCGCTGTTCGGCCGACACATACCGTGCCCATTAGGGATAAGAGCCAGACGTCGGCAATTCAGGGGCGTGGATCTGAATCTGAAATCTGGCTGTGTCTATACCGACGCGCTGGATGGAGTTGGCAGGAGAACGAAAGTCCTTCCCGAGTAATTAGGGAAGTAAACTAGTAGTAAGGGCTAAAAGAAAGTGGATGAGACAAAAAGAAACTATCCTTGTGACCAGTGTAATTTTTTAACTTAAGAAACACACATACAGGTGTCCGGGATTTCCCGTTACATACTTCTAGGACTTGTAGAGGGGAGTGAGTACATAATATTTTGAATAGGAACCCACGTCCGGAAACGCTACAGGGCTCCGATGTCTGTAAACGCATGTACGAGGGGCGTTTGAAAAGTCCGTGCAAAGTTCGAGAGATGGCACCACCGGCGCGTATCAAGATCATTGGTTAGTAACATCTTTGGAAAGAACGTATACCAAGTTTCAACCATATTGGTCTATTTCTTTGTGTTTGGCATTCGTGTGAATCAAGGAAGTTGAGTGATTGTCAAAAAATGGTCGAGAAACAATGTTGTGTGGTGATTAAACATTACTTTATGAAAGGCAAAACGCCTCAGGGGACTAAAGAGAAGCTTGATAAACAGTACGGTGACTCTGCACCTTCGATTAGAACAGTTTATAAGTGGTTTACAAATTTTCGGAATGGCCATATGGGCACAAGTCATGCTGAACGTTCTGGACGCCCTATGGAAGTTACGACTCCAGAAATCATTGATAAAATCCATGATATGGTGGTGGATCACAGAAGAGTTACGGTGTGTGAGATGGCTAGTGCTGTGGACATCTCGAATGAACGGGTGCATAATATTTTGCATAAACATTTGGCCATGAGAAAGCTACCCGCAAGATGGGTTCCGCGATTGCTCACTTTTGTCCAAAAAAGGAATCGTGTGAAGTGTTGCAAGGATGGTTTCTAGCTGTTCAGGAAGAATCCGCAGGACTTCAAGCGTCGTTTCGTCACTGTGGATGAAACATGGGTACATTACTATACTCCTGAGACCAAACAACAATCTAAACAATGGTTTACCAAGGGAGAATCTGCACCAAAAAAGGCGAAGACCAATCCTTCGGCCGGAAAGTTTTTGGCTATTATCTTTTGGGATTCGCAAGGGATAAACCTCATCGACTATCTGGAAAAGGGTAAAACTATTACAGGTGTACATTATTCATCGCTATTGGACCGTTTGAAATCCGAGCTGCAAGAATAACGCCGGTGATTGGACCGCAAAGAAGTCCTTTCCCGTCACGACAGTGTACCACCAGCACACATCTCAGCAGTTGTGGTCGCAAAATTATTGAAAATAGGATTCCAACTCGTTTCACATCCCCCCCCCCCTACTCTCCAGACTTGGCTCCCTTGGTTCCCCAATTTGGAGAAATGGCTGGCGGGAAAGAGACTTTAATCGAACGAGAAGGTGATTGCGGCAACTAATAGCTATTTTGCTGACTTGGACAATGCCTGTTATTCGGTAGGGATCAACAAATTAGAACACCGTTGGACGAGGTGTGTAGGTCTAAAAGGAGACTATGTCGAAAAATAAAAAAGGTTGACCCCAAACATAAAGCCGATTTTTTTTGTTTTTTTGTTTTTTTCAATTTGAGGTAAGGGGCCCTGTATCGGGAACGAACGAGTCGAAAATTGTAAACGAAAACCGTTCTGATACCTCTGATAATAGAAAACATATACTGATACTATAGTTACTGACACTGTAGAGCATGCGGCTTTCATAGACCAAATCAAGCAAAAAATGTCCAATAAACATGAGCTCTAAAATTCATGCCTGAGGAGTTATGAGCCCTTGTTCATCTTCAGGACTGTGAAACACATCTTTTCTACTGAACAAGTGCTCATACCTGTTAAGGTGTGCTTTTTGGAGCCTATGTTTACTTGACTTTTTTTTTTGGTCCATACTACCACCTCTGAAAGTTGCCTAACCTATAGTCTTAGCTACAATAGTGAATCAGTGAATGCCGTGTGGCTAGGGCCTCCCGTCGGGTAGACCGTTCGCCTGGTGCAAGTCTTTCGAGTTCACGCCACTTCGGCGACTCGTGTGTCTATGGGGATGAAATGATGATGATAAGGACAACATAATGTTGACTGGAATACTCTCTTTCAAATTCTAAAGGTGGCAGGGGTAAAATACAGGGAGCGAAAGGTTCAAATGGTTCAAATGGCTCTGAGCACTATGCGACTTAACTTCTGAGGTCATCAGTCGCCTAGAACTTAGAACTAATTAAACCTAACTAACCTAAGGACATCACACACATCCATGCCCGAGGCAGGATTCGAACCTGCGACCGTAGCGGACGCTCGGTTCCAGACTGTAGCGCCCAGAACCGCACGGCCACTCTGGCCGGCGGAACGAAAGGCTATTTACAATTTGTACAGAAACCAGATGGCAGTTATAAGAGTCGAGGGGCATGAAAGAGAAGCAGCGGTTGGGAAGGGAGTGAGACAGGGTTGTAGCCTGTCCCCGGTGTTATTCAGTCTGTATATTGAGGAAGTAGTAAAGGAAACAAAAGAAAAATTCGGAGTAAGTATTAAAGTCCATGGAGAAGAAATAAAATCGTTGAGGTTCGCCGATGACATTGTAATTCTGTCAGAGACCGGAAAGGACTTGGAAGCGCAGTTGAACGGAATGGACAGTGTCTTGAAAGGAGGATGTAAGATGAACATCAACTAAAGCAAATCGAGGATAATGGAATGTAGTCGAATTAAGTCGGGTGATGCTGAGGGAATTAGATCAGGAAATGAGACACTTAAAGTAGTAAAGGAGTTTTGCTATTTGGGGAGCAAAATAACTGATGATGGTCGAAGTAGAGAGGATATAAAATGTAGACTGGCAATGGGAAGGAAAGCGTTTCTGAAGAAGAGAATTTTGTTAACATCGAGTATAGATTTAAGTGTCAGGAAGTCGTTTCTGAAAGTATTTGTGTGGAGTGTAGCCACGTATGGAAGTGAAAGATGGGCGAGAAATAGTTTGGACAAGAAGAGAATAGAAGCTTTCGAAATGTGGTGCTGAAGATTAGATGGGTAGATCACATAACTAATGAGGAGGTATTGAATAGAATTGATGAGAAGAGGAGTTTGTGGCACAACTTGACAAGAAGAAGGGACCGGTTGTGTAGGACATTTTCTGAGGCATCAAGGGATCACAAATTTAGCATTGGAGGACAGCGTGGAGGGTGGAAATCGTAGAGGTAGACCAAGAGATGAATACACTAAGCAGATTTAGAAGGATGTAGGTTGCAGTGAGTACTGGGAGATGAAGAAGCTTGCACAGGATAGAGTAGCATGGAGAGCTGCAGCAAACCAGTCCCTGGATTGAAGACAACAACAACAACAACAAAGACAACATAACACCCAGTCCCTGAGCGAAGAAAATCTCCGACCCAGCAGGGAATCGAAGCCGGGTCGTTAGGTATGACATTCCGTCGCGCTGACGACTCAGCTACCACGGTGCACAGCAACATTAGTACCAATACATGTATTCCACGGACAGAGGTATCAGAACAGTTTTCGTTTGTGACTTTCGACACGTTCGTTTCCGATAGAGGGACCCTTATCTCAAACTGATACATTTATCCTTTTCTATCATCCTCGAAAGTTTGTGACATATTCACGGAATCACCCCATATAGACACACATTTACAAGTGCCGGCGTCTGTAACTTTGATGCTCTGTACCGCCATTGTATGACGTTTCCGGACATGGTTTCCTACACAAAGTATTAAGCACTCAGGCCCCTCCACAACTCATAGAACTTTTGTAACGGGAATTTCCGAATACCCTATAGAGACTGAAAGATTAACACTCACAGCCGGCCGAAGTGGCCGTGCGGTTAAAGGCGCTGCAGTCTGGAACCGCAAGACCGCTACGGTCGCAGGTTCGAATCCTGCCTCGGGCATGGATGTTTGTGATGTCCTTAGGTTAGTTAGGTTTAACTAGTTCTAAGTTCTAGGGGACTAATGACCTCAGCAGTTGAGTCCCATAGTGCTCAGAGCCATTTGAACCATTAACACTCACAGTTCAGGTTGGCGACAGTGAAGCAATGGAATGTCGCCTTTGTTGTTCACCACTGGCGCTAGTTTCCAAAAGGGTGGCGTCCACCATAGAAAGTGAATACTGTGTCGCAGAATACGCTTGTCCAAAGAGTTTTTCGGACCGAGTTTAGTAATGTGGCACCACACTGTCACAACACTGCCAGATGGGCAAAGGAATTAGAGGAGACAAGATGTAATACAAGAAGAAAACCATAGGATGCCCATCCGCCGAGAATGAAGTGGCTGGTTCGATGCGGCCCGCCACGCGTTCGTCTCCTGTTCCAACCTCTTCATCTCAGAACAGCACTTGCAACCTATGTCCTCAATTATTTTTTTTTATGACAGCTATTTAAAAAAAAATCTGTATTAATACAATACAATAATGATGATACAAAACACAATTCAATAATGATGATACAATAAATACAAAACAATTCAATATGATGATACAAAATAACCCACCACCATAACTAATTACTCGGTCTTTTTATAATACAGAAACGAAAGCAGCTTATACTTAATTAACTGGCACAAAGGTTTGGACAAAGTCAATCTGATCTATTGATCTACTCTAACGCTAATCTACTCTGCAGCGTTTCAGTTGTGCCAGATGATCTACAAACCTACTTTTGTGGCCTGCTCACCGATCTGACCTGGCACTGGGCTGGCCGAATTACTTAGAACCGCTGCAGTCCCCACTCATGTTAGATGTATTCCAATCTCTGTCTTCCTAAGTTCTGCCATTCTGGCCATTCTTCTTGTCAGTGTTTTCTCTGTATGCTTTCCTCGCCGATTCTCCAGAGAACCTCCTCGTTCCTTACCTTAAGGAAAGGAAAATATCTTTATGATCGACAAAAGAACTCCAGAAAATCCACGCATCGTGCCAACAGCGAAGTGAATGTACCGCAGTCAACAGTGTGGCGTGTGTTGCGGAAGCGTTCAAAAATGGTTCAAATGGCTCTGAGCACTATGGGACTTAACATCTGTGGTCATCAGTCCCCTAGAACTTAGAACTACTTAAACCTAACTAACCTAAGGACATCACACACATCCATGCCCGAGGCAGGATTCGAACCTGCGACCGTAGCGATCACGCGGTTCAGACTGAAGCGCCTTTAACCGCACGGCCACACCGGCCGGCTGCGGAAGCGTGCTGCTGTTCAGAGGTTACAGACTTCATACATCACAGGTGCCAAAACCAATCGATAAACCACAACGGAAACAATTTTGCACTGATTTTCAAGCACGGGTGGAGGTCGATGGTTTCGCAGATGGACTTATGTTCTCTGATGAAGTTGCATGTCATTTAAGTGGCAAAGCGAACAAGCATAATATGAGAACATGGGGTACACAAAATCCGCAATTCTTTTTGAAATATAAATTTGATTATCCGAAATTTAATGTTTTCTGCGCCATAACAACCGCAGAGTCTTAGCTCCATTTCCTTCACAGAAACTACAGGCACAACCTGTCAGTTGACAGACGAGGTTCCCGACTTCAGTTTTTGGCAGGGCGGAGCAAATACCCCACATTGGCGTATCTTCTACAGTGCTGTACTACTCGTGCTGGGTCGAATGATAACACCACTAGGTTTTATCTTTCAGAGGTGGGTGAAGGTCATGCTTTGGGTACCCCATTTACGCAGGACACACAGCAGCTAATGCAAGTGACAGTTGGCGCTGCTAACTCTATTGTCCAGACATCATTGTAACATGTCTGGCAGGAAATGCAGTAACGGATAGACATCTGCCATATCACACATCAAACGTCTGTGAATGTCCATAGTAACTTTGAGAGATTAACCTGCAGTCTGTATGTGTATTTCTGAAGTCGTTACTCTAGTCACAGGAATACTTTCTTTTTGTCTTGTTCATTTCAAATCACCCTGTATTACGTGCAGTTGATTTTTTTCTCTTTCATTTATTTTTTGAGGAATTTTCAGACACCACTCGACTTTGGCGTTCTTAAGCGTGGAATGACTTACCTACAGATTATTGTGCGACGTTTTGTACTTTGTCCAGTCCAACATTTAAGTTTTTGGTAGCGAGGTGGAGTAAATTAAAGAAGGATGATTTTACGTACAAAAATCAACATTGTCGAAGCAGATTTCGCAGAGTTATGTCATTTGCTGCACATCCTACTGGTTGTTTCACAAGAGCATTGAAAAAGACTGTCATGTTTTTGAATTCTTTGAACGATACCCAGGAGACGTCTCAGTCTTCTGACTCCTCGTAAAGAAGTGCATATAATTTAAAAGCAAACATTCGACTGGAAGTTTAAAAAAGAATTTTTGCTATACATACCCGTCTTAGGGTCTTCTCTGCAACAAGGTGACATTGGCCATTGACACCTTGTATATCAATTTTCTTAATTCGAGCTGCAACTTTTCGTTCAGGAGCATATTAACTACGAATTTAAGATACGCGTGTAGCAACGAAGACGAACCTGAACCATTCGTATCATGGGACGAAAGTTTTAAAGTAATAACTCTTTCTTTGCATTTCTGTTCTCCTCTTCCGTTGTTCTACGCCGCCTTTGTCTCATCAATATACAGTTCGTTGCTAATAATCACAAGTATCTTTAAAAAAAAACCAATGAACATGAAAAGAAAATAATAATCCAAACATTTAAATCTACATAGAATTTTTGGATCGCAATGAAACAAAAAAGGTTCCAATTTCACTTCCGAACAAAGTTACACACCACACAGATACTTTCAAAAACCAAGACTTCTTAACACACAAAGTTATATTCGTGTCAGTTCGTCTAGATGTTCACTGCGTGCCTCGCATTGTGACGACGATCTTACACCTTTGATTTCCCTATCGGGATGGTGTTGGATGCATTCTGCCGTATTTTAAATTGGCCTGAACTAACACAACTGGACAAAGACTATTGGGTTATTTACCGATTATCGTTTGACATAAATTATGTAATAAATATGCATGCCTGAAGATGTGGCACTAACGCCGCGAATCTAGTTGGATCAAAAATAAATATTTATCATGCTCCTGAAAAACGGTCATTTTCATCATAGCACAGTTCTACAGCCGTGGATGGACACATTACAAGATTTGCTATTATTTAATTAGACTTTATTCCATTAGCTTCATTTTACTTTGTTGATATAACCTACATATTTTCAAGGCACAATCCATTCCGTTAAACTGTTGTTCCAAGACCTTCTCCTTCTCTGACGGAATTACAGTGCCATTAACAAACAGCAAAAGTTTCGTTTCGTCTTCCTGAAATTAAATACCTTTCCTGAATTTCTCCTTTGTTTCCTCTACTGCTTGCTCAATGTAGAGAATGAATAACAACTGCTGCTCTCCTTTCATTTCCTTCGCTCTCATAGCTGTAGTGTAGTTTCCGTACAACTTGCAGATAACTTTTCATTCCTTGTATTTTCCTCCTACTACATTTGAAATTAGAAAGTGTGTCTTGCAGTCGACATTTTATAATTTTCATTTGTCTATTGCCGAAGCTCATGCTCATCATTTGACTTCAAAAGGTGTACTAAACTTACGCTACCATTCCTGTCGACCAAAGTGCTGCAGCTAGCACAGACGTCGTTTCATTACAGTTTTTGAGAAAAACTTGGCGCTAAAGATAAATACGTAATCAGTTACAGCACACAAGATTATTTCTTGTGGTAAGCCGTTGCAGCTTGTGGTAGCACTCTGACCTCGCCAACTGCAAACTTGCAATCGACAACAGTCAGTTATTCACTGGAAACATGTCGATTACTTTGTTTTATTCACCCAGTGTATTTAATTTTGTGACGGGAAGGGTTTTGCCGTTTTTTCTGCCAGACGCTGGAAATGCAGCTGAAATTCAATTTTAACGATGTGTGCTCTGTGGCACGTACCCGCCACCGCGGAAGTGCAATTATTGGCTGTGCGAATTAAAGCCCGACCTCACTACCCTGCAGCGGTGCACTGCACCGATACGAAACCACAGACTACATAATAGCGCGCAGTGCACGAGACGGACGAATTTTTGTCTCAGAAATGTGCATTGCCACACATCGGCAGTGAGTACTTATTTTCAAACACCGGTTCGGACGACATATTGTGTTCAAAATAGCTGGAGTATAAAATGTAACTAGGCGATATATTCTGCTTATTATTTTCGATTGAACGAAGTCAGTTGCACTTCTTGCTGTCTATAATTTATTACCTACTTTTGCAATTTTGACATTATACTACTCCCAAGCACAATCAGTTTGTGCCCCTTCACAGCATAGATGTTATCTACACTGTGGGAAGGACATAAACTGAATGTGTTTTATAATCGAATAATACCGAAATTGCAGTAGTCATAAGCGGAAATTAACCCATCCAAATAATTTATAGAAGCTATGGACCGATATCAGTGGCCGAGCGGTTGTAGGCGCTACAGTGTGGGACCGCGTGACAGCTACGGTCGCAGGTTCGAATCCTGCCTCGGGGATGGATGTGTGTGATGTCCTTAGGTTAGTTAGGTTTAAGTAGTTCTAAGTTATAGGGGACTGATGACCTCAGAAGCTAAATCCCATAGTGCTCAGAGCCATCTGAACCATTTTTTGACCGATATCAGAAGATATTTTCAGCTGAAATAGGTATTGTAGCACTTTCGATTTTTCGCAGTCTATGCCAGGGCTTCCCAAACTGTGTTCCGCAGAACATTGATGCTCTGCGGGGAGTGAATAAGTGCCCTGCAACAACTTTTAATAACATAGCGTTTTTCTATTTTGATATTTTGACAATACTAATTATTTTATTATGGTTTATGCTTTATTAGTTATGATTTGATATTGAAGTAATCACAGAAAAAAACCATTTATTATTTTTTTTAAAATTCAATTTACATTGAAAACAAACAAGGTGTTTCATCGAAGTACCAGGATTGGCTATGAACACGATGGGACTTAACAGCTGAGGTCATCAGTCCCCTAGAACTTAGAACTACTTAAACCTAACTAACCTAAGGACATCACACACATCCATGCCCGAGGCAGGATTCGAACCTGCGATCGTAGCGGTCGCGCGGTTCCAGACTGAAGCGCCTAGAACCGCTCGGCCACTCCGGCCGGCAGTACCAGGATTATCAGAGTTTTCCATCAGAAGAAAAATTTGCGATCCCATGATCTATGCTAGCAATTGTTTTCCAAAAGGGTCAGTGTGTTAAGGGAGAGTGATGTCGATGAGCGTTAAGCTCAGACAGACAAAACTGGTGTAAATGGAAACTGTAATATCATGAAATATCGTTCTGTTACTTATCAGGCTTTGTGAAGATGTTCGTCAGAGGAGCAAGCTAGTGGACAATCACAATTCTACCCCATTACGGCTGATGTCCATCGCCAGTATTAGAATGAGATGAAACGCCCACGGATACGAATATTGTATCCGTTGTGGTATGGATGCAGACAGCTTCCGAAAGTCATTTTGATGTATTTCTTGCTGTGCCTGAAGCCCATGCTACTGTATTTTCATAAAGATTGGTAACTGGAGACCGGTGTGAAAGTATACACCTTCCCACTCCATCCCATACATGTTCTGTGGATGAAGAATCAGGAGAACTCAAGAGGTCAGTCAGTGATCTGTGCATCCCTCAAAAAATATGTTGTGTGAACTGCGGTGTGGCGTCCTGCGTTATCCTGCTGGAATATGGCATCATTGATTTTATGACAGCAGGGCTTAATTAAGGTTATGAGAGCAGGGTTTACCTCAAGCTGTCCACCATCGACAAGCAGGCCATTTACGAACACGGCGGCTTCCTTCTAACAGCCACAAACACCAGCGAGACGTCATTGAACGCCTCAGGCTGCCACTCAATGTGCCAGTTGACTGGCTGTTCTTCATAGAAGCCCAGAGCCTGGGCTACGAGTCTCTGTCGTATGTGGTACGCAGCACGCCACGAGTAGGCAACCGGCGATGTGCGGGCCGCATTCCGTCCGTGATTGGTTTCAATCAGGCACGAGGAAGAAATTCGTGTATGTGTGTGAGAGAGAGAGAGAGCGAGGCGCTTGCATTGTCCACGGGCCAGAACGCGTTTTTTGTTACTTCAGCTGGCGCTCGGCTCCCCTCGGGTTTGCATTTCAAGACGGAGACCAGTGAAAGTTTAGCTTATTTCCGCGCATACGCAATGCCATTTCACCGCCACTGGATTTGAACAACAAATGGATGAGCTGCCTGTGGCCATAAAACGCAAAGGCACTCCTAATTTCTTGTCGACTGGAGTTGCCTGTCTCATCGCCGTATTGTTTTTTCAGTTCTTTCTCGTACTTACAGTAGTAAATATTTCTTGTCCGTTGTGAACATACACTCCTGGAAATGGAAAAAAGAACACATTGACACCGGTGTGTCAGACCCACCATACTTGCTCCGGACACTGCGAGAGGGCTGTACAAGCAATGATCACACGCACGGCACAGCGGACACACCAGGAACCGCGGTGTTGGCCGTCGAATGGCGCTAGCTGCGCAGCATTTGTGCACCGCCGCCGTCAGTGTCAGCCAGTTTGCCGTGGGATACGGAGCTCCATCGCAGTCTTTAACACTGGTAGCATGCCGCGACAGCGTGGACGTGAACCGTATGTGCAGTTGACGGACTTTGAGCGAGGGCGTATAGTGGGCATGCGGGAGGCCGGGTGGACGTACCGCCGAATTGCTCAACACGTGGGGCGTGAGGTCTCCACAGTACATCGATGTTGTCGCCAGTGGTCGGCGGAAGGTGCACGTGCCCGTCGACCTGGGACCGGACCGCAGCGACGCACGGATGCACGCCAAGACCGTAGGATCCTACGCAGTGCCGTAGGGGACCGCACCGCCACTTCCCAGCAAATTAGGGACACTGTTGCTCCTGGGGTATCGGCGAGGACCATTCGCAACCGTCTCCATGAAGCTGGGCTACGGTCCCGCACACCGTTAGGCCGTCTTCCGCTCACGCCCCAACATCGTGCAGCCCGCCTCCAGTGGTGTCGCGACAGGCGTGAATGGAAGGACGAATGGAGACGTGTCGTCTTCAGCGATGAGAGTCGCTTCTGCCTTGGTGCCAATGATGGTCGTATGTGTGTTTGGCGCCGTGCAGGTGAGCGCCACAATCAGGACTGCATACGACCGAGGCACACAGGGCCAACACCCGGCATCATGGTGTGGGGAGCGATCTCCTACACTGGCCGTACACCATTGGTGATCGTCGAGGGGACACTGAATAGTGCACGGTACATCCAAACCGTCATCGAACCCATCGTTCTACCATTCCTAGACCGGCAAGGGAACTTGCTGTTCCAACAGGACAATGCACGTCCGCATGTATCCCGTGCCACCCAACGTGCTCTAGAAGGTGTAAGTCAACTACCCTGGCCAGCAAGATCTCCGGATCTGTCCCCCATTGAGCATGTTTGGGACTGGATGAAGCGTCGTCTCACGCGGTCTGCACGTCCAGCACGAACACTGGTCCAACTGAGGCGCCAGGCGGAAATGGCATGGCAAGCCGTTCCACAGGACTACATCCAGCATCTCTACGATCGTCTCCATGGGAGAATAGCAGCCTGCATTGCTGCGAAAGGTGGATATACACTGTACTAGTGCCGACATTGTGCATGCTCTGTTGCCTGTGTCTATGTGCCTGTGGTTCTGTCAGTGTGATCATGTGATGTATCTGACCCCAGGAATGTGTCAATAAAGTTTCCCCTTCCTGGAACAATGAATTCACGGTGTTCTTATTTCAATTTCAGGAGTTTATTAGAACACTGTACCTGTTGAAATTCGAGATAATTTATAGTGAATTAGCTACTGCAGTTGCTTTTATAGGCCTCTGTTTTTCCATGGTGACATTTGAGGATTCCTGGCAGCCCATCTTCAGATGTTTACATTTATTTGTGTGTCGTGTCGTGAACATTGTTTCTTTACTAACGGCTTCACAGCAATTTTCAAGGACGCTTTAAAGACAGCTATCGGGAAACGTCATAAGCGAATAAAAATGTTTGTATCGCGTAAATAAAGATAAACATTTGAAGATGAGATGAACATAAAATAAATGTACTCAAAATCGCGTGTTTTGAAGCATAATTTGTTGCCGTGGCTTGTCGGGAAAGAGATGCCGTTGACATGGATGCGTTACCCTATGATAGGTGAACATATGATTGGAAACTGGGTTGGGATATCGATTTGCCGTGTGTTGTTCACGCCATAAACCAAGCAAGGGCAGCCTTTGGTGAACCACGTGCCTGATTCACCTACTTTTACGAAGCTTGTGGCTCGGTTCGTCACGTGACGCGCTCGGTTCGTCACGTGACGCGACAGTAGCGGTTGTTCATTAGAAGAGTTGTGTTTCAAAATAGTGAAGATCAACAAGTGCTCATAGGTCTTAAGTTATGCGTTTTAGGGCACATGTTTACTGGACTTTTTTTCTTGTTTTAGTCCATACTACCACTTCCCAAAATATGGAAAGCAAAGAACTTGGAGCAGAAGAGATTTGTTTCACAGTATCGAAGATCAAGAATTGCTCATAGCCATAAGGTATGCGTTTTAGACCCCATGATTACTTGCCTTTTTTTTCGAATGATTATTCCTGTCATATCCTGGAATAGTGACCACCACTTCTGAAACACCCTGTATATGTGTGGGGGGTATGTATGTTCCACATATTTCCTAAACCACTGGACCGTCCTTCGACCACACTTGGTACACATGTCCCTTACTGTCAGGCAACAATCGCTTCTGGGATAAGAACCACCAACATATCATATTTCAGGACGAGGCCTACGAGAAACACAAGTGTCAGTCTGAGCTAGCTCGTTCGCTCAGCTGAGCAGACGAAATGCCTTTCCAATATTGGCAACTCGTAATTGGATGTTTACATACTAACGAGAATTGCATATTCTACTGGAATCTGCTTTTATAGAGTGTTGTTGATTACTAGAATTACAACGAAATACAGAACTGTGCAGTATGCTGTAATTGAAGGTCTATGCTCTGCATAAATGGAATAACAGCTGATTTGTAGAATTTAGTGCGACTGCATAACAGTCCTCATCTCATACAGGATGTAGTGCCTCATGAAACCGATAAATATTGTAGCATGATGTTAACAGAATCTTCCGTCAGTTCTTGGTAGAACAACATTATAATAAATGAAAAGCACGAGTCTGCTTTTGTTCTACAATACTACTTTTATTGTTAACAGGTTTTCGGCTCACAAGGCCATCTTCAGACAGTAAATGTCTGAAGATGGCGTTGTAAGCCGAAAACCGGTGAACAATAAAAGTAATATTGTAGAACAAAAGCAGACTGATGCTTTTCATTTATTGTAGCATGATTTTAATCGTATTGTACCCGTCTGTTGTAGGACTATTAAACAATAAGACGCCGTAATACTGGATCGCAGTAGAAGATGCAATTTCCATTTGTACTTAAACACCCAGTTACGAGTTAACAGGTGCAGAAGCGCAGTTTCTCTGCTGAGTTGAGCGAGCGAGCCAGGCTTACGTTCGTGACGTATGCGCCGCGGTCTGTCTTTCTCGTGGACCCCGCATCTGGAGATATGACGTCATAAACAGTGAGATGCTTGAAAAACTGTCGGATCATGCATGGCAGTTAAATTTATTACTTCTGTGCTGCTAACTCTGTTTGCTATACGTTTTGTGGACGGTATCCAAATATGCCGCTGAATGTTCCTACAAAATTACGGCATTTCTGACACATACATCATAAAATGTGGCATCATAAACACTGAGATGCATGAAAAACTGCCGCATGATGCACGACCTTGATTTTATTACTTCTTTGCTAATAACTCTATCCGCAACATATTTTGCAGACAGTATCCACATATGTTTCTGAATGCACCTACTCACTGAGCGACACATAGTTCAAGAGGTATGACATCATAAACTTTGAGATGTGCGATGAATTGCTGCATTATGCATGAAGTTTAATACATATATTATTTGCCACTACGACACTCCTATAGTCGAAACAACTTAAGGAAATCCCTGAAACTTGGCAGCCCTTCTGACAGCTTCTAGCTGCGAAGAGCGAACGGCTTGTACGAAAAAGCAGTAGCCATCTATAGAGCTATAGAGATTCGTTGCCATGGAGACGTCAATAAAATTGCTGCCAAGCAGCTGTGCTTACGTACTTGTACATTATGCATATTTCATTGTGCGACTGTCTCATAATTTCAAAAGTGCTTTCAAGAATACATGGAAATGAAATTTTTTCGATATTGCTATACAAACAGTTCATTTGTTGTTTCCGTTTTTAACAGAAAGTTGGCAAAATGAGTACCCTAACAATGCCAGGTTTGTCAGCTAGCTTTTTGTTCAAATGGTTCAAATGGCTCTGAGCACTATGGGACTTAACATCTGAGGTCATCAGTCCCCCTAGAATTTAGAACTAGTTAAACCTAACTAACCTAAGGACATCACACACATCCATGCCCGAGGCAGGATTCGAACCTGCGACCGTAGCGGTCGCGCGGTTCCAGATTGAAGCGCCTAGAACCGCATGGCCACTGCGGCCGGCTGTGCAACTGTCATCCCTATGGGGTGCTCTAATAGAGGAACGTACATCACGGCTTAAAAGTCTCTGCGTCTGGTTCCTTGACAGTTGGTGTTCAGTGTGACAGATGCGTCGTGCAGTGCTTGGAAACAAAGTGTAACTATCCTACAGTCAACTGTTTAGTAGTAGATAACTTGTCATACATAAATCGACGGCAGTCGTTCATTTTCCAGAGCCCACTGTCCTACCTCGTGGTGTTAACCGGGCGGTATTTCACACGTTGCGGGCAGGTTGCCGTGACACTGGACCGATGAATGCGGCGGTGAAAGCCGATTTCCATACGCAGCGGCCGCCGTCAGGCAAGGTGACGGAAACATGGCCCCCGGGCGACAGCCGCAATTACACACCGCTCCAAACGGCTTTCATAAACGCCGGTATTTCCAGCGCGCCGCCGCCGCCGCCGACAGCTGGCCAATTCGTGGCCACTGGCGCGGTCCAGCTACATTCCGGCCCACAGGTCGGCGTTTCCACCGCCGCACACCGGTACAGCGTCATTACGGCCGTAATGCCGCTGATTACAAATGATGGCGCTAATGGGGGCAAATGTTACCGAGCTATTCCAGCACGCGTCTGCGAAATAACTCCGGGTGCGAATGAAATTTGACGTACACGGATGCATTATTGGCGTGGCGTCTGTACATTTGCGCCTACATCTACATCTACAGCTACATTTATACACCGCAAGCCACCCAACGGTGTGTGGCGGAGGGCACTTTACGTGCCACTGTCATTACCTCCCGTTCGTGTTCCAGTCGCATATGGTTCGCGGGAAGAACGACTGCTGGAAAGCCTCCGTGCGCGCTCGAATCTCTCTAATTTTACATTCGTGATCTCCTCGGGAGGTATAAGTAAGGGGGAGCAATATATTCGATACCTCATCCAGAAACGCACCCTCTCGAAACCTGGCGAGCAAGCTACACCGCGATCCAGAGCGCCTCTCTTGCAGAGTCTGCCACTTGAGTTTGCTAAACATCTCCGTAACGCTATCACGCTTACCAAATAACCCTGTGACGAAACGCGCCGCTCTTCTTTGCATCTTCTCTATCTCCTCCGTCAACCCTACCGCGTACGGATCCCACAATGATGAACAATATTCAAGTATAGGTCGAATGAGTGTTTTGTAAGCCACCTCCTTTGTTGATGGACTACATTTTCTAAGGACTCACCCAATGAATCTCAACCTGGTACCCGCCTTACCAACAATTAATTCTATATGATCATTCCACTCCAAATCGTTCCGTACGCATACTCCCAGATATTTTACAGAAGTAACTGCTACCAATGTTTGTTCCGCTATCATATAATCATACAATAAAGGATCCTTCTTTCTATGTATTCGCAATACATTACATTTATCTATGTTAAGGGTCTGTTGCCACTCCCTGCACCAAGTGCCTATCCGCTGCAGATCTTCCGGCATTTCGCTGCAATCTTCTAATGCTGCAACTTCTCTGTATACTACAGCATCATCCGCAAAAAGCCGCACGGAATTTCCGACACTATCTACTAGGTCATTTATATATCTTGTGAAAAGCAATGGTCCCATAACACTCCCCTGTGGGACGCCAGAGGTTACTTTAACTTCTGTAGACGTCTCTCCATTGAGAAGCCGGCCTGTGTGGCCGTGCGGTTCTAGGCGCTTCAGGCTGGAACCGCGTGACCGCTACGGTCGCAGGTTCGAATCCTGCCTCGGGCATAGATGTGTGTGATGTCCTTAGGTTAGTTAGGTTTAAGTAGTTCTAAGTTCTGGGGGACTGATGACCACAGATGTTAAGTCCCATAGTGTTAAGAGCCAACGTCCATTGAGAACAACATGCTGTGTTCTGTTTGTTAAAAACTCTTCAATCCAGCCACACAGCTGGTCTGATATTCCGTAGGTTCTTACTTTGTTTATCAGGCGACAGTGCGGAATTGTATCGAACGCCTTCCGGAAGTCAAGGAAAATGGCATCTACCTGGGATCCTGTATCTAATATTTTCTGGGTCTGTGTGCCATTTCGTAAGTAAAGTACGGCAGAACGTTATTCATGTTAATAAATGTGAGAGCGCACTGGAAGAAATGGACCCGAATTTTTAATGTAAACACTCTTAAAACTCACAAATGAATTAGGGACAGTGGCTGCGAAGTGGCTTTGATTGAAATGCATGGGGAAAGTTGAAAGTTGGGGCTGGACCGGGATTCGAACCAATGTTCCCTGCTTCTTAGGCAGCTGCACTGTCCACTGCGCCATCTGAACTCAGTGGTCATTGCAACAGCACGGACTACCCTGGTGCACCTGCCGTCAGACCCAAACTGTCAGGTTATCCACAAACTTCTAATGAAGTGGCCATTTGCACTTACTCGCGACATTTCGCCGATCCCCGTAAGTTTTTTACGTCCATTCTTTCGGCAGGAGTTCTTTGGAACGACGGCGGTTTACTACTGTGAGGAAATAAAACACCTACAGCCGTCCTTATGGTTTTATTTTACTATATTTTTATTTTATTTTATTTTATTTTTTCCTTGAACCAGTTTCGGCGCGTCAATGCGCCATCTTCAGGCTGTAGTTGATGCGGAACGGGTTGATACGATCCCTATACAGTATACATCGCATCAGTGGCCAGCATAACTGGATACGCAGATAACCTGAAAAATTAGGTGTCAGCACTCAAACCATCAACTGCCAACTGACTCAGTCAGCGAAACAGGAAAGTCGAACTAGTAATATGCATGACATGTAACACCTCAGTCGATATTTGCAACAATAAAAAAATCTGCAGCGATTACTTTTCAGCAGAAGCTCTCCTGCGAACCCTGCAGAGCTAGCAGTCCTGAAAGAGGAGTGCTAGTTCTGCAGGGTTCGCAGAAGAGCTTCTGTAAAGTTTGGAAGGTAGGAGACGAGATACTGGTAGAAGTAATGCTGTGAGGACCGGGCGTGAGTCGTGCTTGGGTAGCTCAGTTGGTAGAGCACTTGCCCGCGAAAGGCAAAGGTCCCGAGTTCGAGTCTCGGTCCGGCACACAGTTTTAATCTGCCAGGAAGTTTCATATCAGCGCACACTCCGCTGCAGAGTGAAAATCTCATTCTGTTTGTACAAACGTTTCCAGCTTTATTAAAGTATTTCAAGTGTCTCCAGCAAATAAAATTTCCTGTGGCATTAAGACATTAAGAACCTCTGGAATGAATCTCTGCCGTGTGTCTATCAGTGTGGTTTGGCCGACTAACACGTGAGGTTACAAGAGGAGACAACGCCATCTCATCTTGTGCCGTTAATTCAGAGCTGCGCTCGAATGGGCGTTGGGGAGGGAGGGTCATTTGTCACAGGGAAAATGGAGAGCAGCGGTCGGGATTCCTGTGTCCCCCGCAACGCAGTACTGCGTTCAGTGCGTGCCCCGGGACAAGTGTCTCGTCCTCGCGCGGTATTCGCCGTGGGATGCAGTCATCGCCGAGATACCAGGGCAGGGAATGGCATTGCATTGTGCCGCACGCGAGCGAGCCGTCGGGTTGGAGGGGACGAACCAGACGCTCCGGCGCCGCCGAACCCCTGGAGTGATGCCTTTGTGCCAGCGAGCGGCCGGACAAAACCACCGCCAGCCAACCGTCGCCCCTGCGGCGGCGCACAATGGCTCACTAACGAATACTACGAGCATCGTCTCGGACGGTGCTTTATGTGAGGGGTTTGTGTAACGACTGCCTGGCGGAAGCCCGAATAAAAAGTGAGAGGTAGCCCAGAGACCAAAGACACATTATCGCGCGCACGTACTTCTCCAGAGGCCGATTATTGACGCTACACCTGCACAACACTTACGACTCGTACATACAGTCGCGAAGGCCTCCAACTGAAACGCTCGTAACGACTTGTGGAGTGCAGGCAGACGACTCGTTGGTGGAGGGAAGCTGGTAAGCAGACAGAGCAATGAGGGAGAGGTTAGAAATCAACATTCCGTCAGTTTCAAGGTCCTTAGACAGAGCAAAAGTTCCGTTGGACGAGGATGGGGAAAAGAACTATCAACAATCGCATCAAATCTACTCTGTAGGAATCAGCATGGGTTTCGAAAAAGACGATCGTGTGAAACCCAGCTCGCGCTACTCGTCCACGAGACTCAGAGGGCCATAGACACGGGTTCACAGGTAGATGACGTGTTTGTTGACTTCCGCAAGGCGTTCGATACAGTTCCCCACAGTCGTTTAATGAACAAAGTAAGAGCATATGGACTATCAGACCAATTGTCTGATTGGATTGAAGAGTTCCTAAATAACAGAACGCAGCATGTCATTCTCAATGGAGAGAAGTCTTACGAAGTAAGAGTGATTTCAGGTGTGCCGCAGGGGAGTGTCGTGGGACCGTTGCTAATCACAATATACATAAATGACCTTGTGGATGACATCGGAAGTTCACTGAGGCTTTTTGCGGACGATGCTGTGGTCTATCGAGAGGTTGTAACAATGGAAAATTGTACTGAAATGCAGGAGGATCTGCAGCCAATTGACGCATGGTGCAGGGAATGGCAAATGAATCTCAATGTAGACAAGTGTAATGTGCTGCGAATACATAGAAAGAAAGACCCCTTATCATTTAGCTACACGGTAGCAGGTCAGCAAGTGGAAGCAGTTAATTCCATAAATTATCTGGGAGTACGCATTAGGAGTGATTTAAAATGGATTGATCATATAAAGTTGATCGTCGGTAAAGCAGATGCCAGACTGAGATTCATTGGAAGAATCCTAAGGAAATGCAATCCGAAAACAAAGGAAGTAGGTTACAGTACGCTTGTTCGCCCACTGCTTGAATACTGCTCAGCAGTGTGGGATCCGTACCAGATAGGGTTGATAAAAGAGATAGAGAAGACCCAACGGAGAGCAGCGCGCTTCGTTACAGGATCATATAGTAATCGCGAAAGCGTTACGGAGATGATAGATAAACTCCAGTGGATGGCTCTGCAAGAGACACACTCAGTAGCTGGGTACGGGCTGTTGTTGAAGTTTCGAGAACATACCTTCACCGAGGAGTCAAGCAGTATATTGCTCCCTCCTACGTATATTTCGCGAAGAGACCATGAGGAAAAAATCAGAGAGATTAAAGCCCACAAAGAGGGAAACCGACAATCCTTCCTTCCACGAACAATACGGTACTCAAGGTACCCTCCGCCACACACCGTCTGGTGGCTTGCGGAGTATGGATGTAGATGTAGATGTAGTCCCACTATAGCTATCCCACGATGTCTTTGTACGTGTCCTGTCTTCTTCTCCCTTCTACTTGTCAGTCTTAACCACATTTTCCTTTCCTTGACACACCCTGTACTTCGACAGGTTTCGGTGGGTCAGCGAAGCCGTTATTTAAATACACCGAAGCTGTACGGTGCTTTTTACAGAAAATATTTTGAAATACATTACGTGAGAAAAAAGAAGAACTGCGCTCATGGGGCTTGTCGACACATCACGAGCCGAAAGAAAGGCTGGAGCGGGCGTGAGCGGCGAACGAACGAGTTATCGACAGAATCGGCAGCCCGGTATGAGTTACAGGCCGGTGTATTGACAGGCCTCGCCACGCCAGGCCACGCCGCTGTTGTGGCAACACTAGGGAGCCGAAAACCGCGTTCCCGGCGCGGGCAATATCTGCTCCGTACCTCCCGAGATGCTCAATATTTAAAATACGGCAAGACTTGTACTACGCGGCTGCCGTTTTACGAGCGCTAAGGGACGAGGGGGAAAGACAGGGACGTGCTTGGTCGTGGCCGGTGGGATGGGAAGGCGGGGGTCGGTGGGGGGGAGACGGTCGTGGAGAGGGGCTGCACTGGTGCGATCGCGCAGCTGGCTCGCCGGTGCCGCTAGTGGGGAGGACGTAAGCAGCCGAAAAGCGGGCCCTCGGTATGCGCGACGCGTCCTTGCTCTTTCTTTGTATTCAGGCCGCTCTTCTCGCGGTAGCTGTGCCCTCAGTAAATTTGGGTCTGAATTATGGAAAACGAAACCTCCCTGCTTACGACAGAGTTGCAGATGTTGACTGTACGCGATACGACTGACGCGATAATTTCTTCAGTTTATATGGAAGGGGGAGTTCTTTCCGCGCACCATTCACGAGAACGGAATTTTGGGGGGGGGGGGGGGGGAGGAGGGGGGAAGCAGATGAAGCACAAGAAGTACCCTCCACCACACACCACAATATGGAATGTGCCTTGTGAAGATTGGGTGCGGGTGCACATGGAAGCGCCAGTTTTTATAAAAAAAGAAAAGGAAGTCATAAATCCTGCACTATTCACGAAAGTGTACAATGGAGTGAAAATATCTGGCAGATGGAAACTAATGCTTGCGAATGGGAAATCTGTACACACTTTCCATCAGTACTCCACAAGCAACTTTACAGTGTTTGGTTCAAAAAATGGCTCTGAGCACTATGGGACTCAACTGCTGAGGTCATTAGTCCCCTAGAACTTAGAACTAGTTAAACCTAACTAACCTAAGGACATCACAAACATCCATGCCCGAGGCAGGATTCGAACCTGCGACCGTAGCGGTCTTGCGGTTCCAGACTGCAGCGCCTTTAACCGCACGGCCACTTCGGCCGGCCCAGTGTTTGGTGGAAGGTAATTGTGGCACCACTGTCAGTTTTCCCTCATCCCTGTTGCATTCGCGAATGGTGCGATAAAGTTCCGTAAGAGTTCAAAAGTCACCGATTTTCTCGTCGTGGTCCTTTCGCAAGACATATACGGGACGAAATACACTGCCAGACTGCTCTTGCGTCAAACGCATTCGTAAAATCAACAGTCATCGTCTCCTGATTTTATTTATTTTTATTTATTTATTTATTGCCAAATTATAGACCTGTTACCTGATGAAACTTCCTGGCAGATTAAAACTGTGTGCCCGACCGAGACTCGAACTCGGGACCTTTGCCTTTCGCGGGCAAGTGCTCTACCAGTGTTCTGCAAGGTTCGCAGGAGAGCTTCTGTAAAGTTTGGAAGGTAGGAGACGAGGTACTGGCAGAAGTAAAGCTGTGAGTACCGGACGGCAGATTAAAACTGTGTGCCCGACCGAGACTCGAACTCGGGACCTTTGCCTTTCGTGAGTCGTGCTTCGGTAGCTCTGTTGGTAGA
The DNA here is from genome assembly GCF_021461385.2 of Schistocerca piceifrons. Lineage (NCBI taxonomy): Eukaryota > Metazoa > Arthropoda > Insecta > Orthoptera > Acrididae > Schistocerca > Schistocerca piceifrons. The sequence goes on along the minus strand of NC_060139.1, from coordinate 14,806,748 downwards.
GCACTTGCCCGCGAAAGGCAAAGGTCCCGAGTTCGAGTCTCGGTCCGGCACACAGTTTTAGTCTGCCAGGAAGTTTCATATCAGCGCACACTCCGCTGCAGAGTGAAAATCTCATTCTGTTACCTGATGTTTAAAACAGGTCGTACATCTTACAATTTTCGTTTTTCATCTTTTTACAGTTTTCTTTCCTTTTGTTTTATCTATAACATTTACAAAGAGTAATACTTTTCAAAATAACAATAATTTAAGGTTGAAATATAAATAAAATTTTGTTGTTTTTCAATAACAAGATGAGATAGATGAGAGATTTGTTAGTACCATCACCGATTGTGACTGACGGTGAATACCTCGGAATGGTTTCTTCGGACCGTTGACCGCCAGTCTCCTGATGCATAACAGCTCTCTTGCAGCGTCTGCCACTGTGGTTTTTCGGACATGTCCATAACGTACTGCCGTTTACTACACAAACGTGTGGCGAAACTACCTGCTTTAATTGGCTAAGTTCTATTGGTGAAACTTGGTAATTGACTCAGACTGAAGAGAAGTACTTAAGAATCAAACAAGCAAGTGTTTTGCTAGCCTCTTCTTTCGTGGATGTTTCACAATGCCTTAAGATTATTCCAGTGAATGTTACCTTGGCAGCCGATTTTCCTGAAGCGGAAGTGGTCATTCCAATTCGGATCGCTCTGGACTGTTACCGGCAGGTATTTTACGGTAGTACTGTTTCTAGTTATGTATCACCAAGAGTGTAAACGAACAATAATGGATCTCTTTGATTAATCATGCTCAATACGTTACATTTATTCCCTTTCAAGGTCGAATAAATGCCAGTTCCTGCTCGGCTCACAATCCAAATCTGTCAGGAATGCTCAGTTGGTTGTGTACAGTCTGCTTAGTAAGATCGTGGTCGGGTTAGTCAGTAGAAAAATGTATTTGACAACAAACGAAGACATATACATACATCATATATAAACAAAAGAAAAATGCAATTACAATTAATAATACGTCCAGTCATCTACAGCATGCAAAATTGCCTGGCATCTCCAAGGCATGCTTGAAAACAGGTTTTCCGTGTATTCACGTGAAGAGACCTCCAAATGCCTTGAATCTGCATTGACATCTGTTTCAAAGTGAAGAGTCCGGCTGCTTAGCTGAATGGTAATGTGTTTCCACATCTACATCTACATCCATATTCCGCAAGCCACCTGACGGTGTGTGGCGGAGGGTACCTTGAGTACCTCTATCGGTTCTCCCTTCTATTCCAGTCTCGTATTGTTCGTGGAAAGAAGGATTGTCGGTATGCCTCTGTGTGGGCTCTTAATCTCACTGATTTTATCCTCATGGTCTCTTCACGAGATATACGTAGGAGGGAGCAATATACTGCTTGACTCCCCCGGTGAAGGTATGTTCTCGAAACTTTAACAAAAGCCCGTACCGAGCTATTTGCCTACCCTACAGCGGGCCCGGGTTCGATTCTCGGCTGGGTTGGCTATTTTCTCCGCTCGTGGACTGGGTGATGTGTTGTCTTCAACATCATTTTACCACCACCGACACGCGAATCGCGCAATGTGGCGTCACCTGAAAGAAGACTTGGAATTCGGCGGCCAAACTTCCCCGGCTGGCGCCTCCCGGCCATCAATGACACACGGTCATTTCATTTCAAAGTGAAGATTTCTTTTCTTTGCAAGGTCTTTTTGATGTAAGACCATACATTCTCTCTAGGATTGGCGTCAGGCGACTGCGTGGGCCAGTCCAGTCGCTGCAAATCCTGCAGTATCCAATTTTTGTTGATAAACCAACGTTTGGCAGTCAGCATCTATATCTACATGATTGCTCTGCAATTCACATTTAAGAGCTTGGCAGAGGGTTCATGGAACCACAATCATACTATCTCTCTACCATTCCACTCCCGAACAGCGCGCGGGAAAAACGAACACCTAAACCTTTCTGTTCGAGCTCTGATTTCTCTTATTTTATTTTGATGATCATTCCTACCTATGTAGGTTGGGCTCAACAAAATATTTTCGCATTCGGAAGAGAAAGTTGGTGACTGAAATTTCGTAAATAGATCTCGACGCGACGAAAAACGTATTTGCTTTAATGACTTCCATCCGAACTCGCGTATGGTATCTGCCACACTCTCTTCCCTATTACGTGATAATACAAAACGAGCTGCTCTTTTTTGCACCCTTTCGATGTCCTCCGTCAATCCCACTAGGTAAGGATCCCACACAGAGGACGAACGAGTGTAGTGTAAGCTGTCTCTTTAGTGGACTTGTTGCATCTTCTGTCCTGCCAATGAAACGCAACCTTTGGCTCGCCTGCCCCTTAATATTATCTATGTGGTCTTTCCAACTGAAGTTGTTCGTAATTTTAACACCCAGGTACTTAGTTGAATTGACAGCCTTGAGAATTGTACTATTTATCGAGTAATCGAATTCCAACGGATTTCTTTTGGAACTCGTGTGGATCACCTCACACTTTTCGTAATTTAGGGTGAACTGTGACCTGCCACACCATACAGCAATCATTTCTAAATCGCTTTGCAACTGATACTGGTCTTCGGATGACCTTACTAGACGCTAAATTACAGCATCATCTGCGAACAACCTAAGAGAACTGCTCAGATTGTCACCCAGGTCATTTATATAGATCAGGAACAGCAATCTGTTGGATTGTGGAAGAACTACGGCGGTATCTTTGACCATCCTTGTACAATGCCGACCATGCTGTTACTTAACAGACTGTATGCATGTTTTTTTCTTAGTTATTGTGTCCAGATGTATGTTTTTTGCTTGTGGCACGGAAAATACATACGAAGTACAGCGAAGCTTCTTTGCCTGCTTCGCCGGAGTATCACTCCTGCGGTAAGTTTGCTTCAAAGCAACGCGCACTCCACTGCAAGGCGAAAAAATCATTCTGACTGTTCAACTATGTGTGAAATCTTATGGGACTTAACTGCTAAGGTCATCAGTCCCTAAGCTTACACACTACTTAACCTAAATTATCCTAAGGACATACACACACAGCCATGCCCGAGGGAGGACTCGAACCTCCGCCTGGACCAGCCGCACAGTCCATGACTGCCGCGCCTGAGACCGCTCGGCTAATCCCGCGCGGCAATTCATTCTGAAATCACCGGACTTTGTAAGAGACAAAAAAAGTCTTCCCTCACTGGGTTGTCCGTACAAGGACGGCAGCACATGCTGTACGTGAAAATGCCGTGGAGTGGATGTGCAAGTTTTACAGCAAGTGTCGCTTGCACGGGTCAGCACTGCTGTTGCTGCGTTGAGCGCGGATGTTGTTCCAGAGGGAACACAGCAGCGCACCGGCGGACGCGAGAGCGCGCCCGGTGAGTTATCGTGATAACTGTTTTCAGGTGCGTTCTCCGTGCCCGGGGCGAAAGTGGCCATTAGTTCTGGGTTGTTGGCCGGCGCCACGGATACACAACATCCTCGCTGGCAGAGGCGGGCCGCACCAGAACACCACAGACAAAGAACGCTACGCCTGCAGGTGCAGAATGGCTACGTTGCGAAAGCACGTACCACTGAGGTCCACTGTCAAAACTACAGTCGCTGCAAAAACTGCTGCCTTGACTGGCTGGGCGAAATTACGATATGTGAACACAAAATAAGCAGTCTCGCATATGCGGACGACTTAGTTGTGATGGGAGATTCGATTGAAAGTTTGCAAAGTAATATTTCAGAGCTAGATCTCAAATGTAAGGACTATGGTATGAAGATTAGCATCCCCAAAACGAAAGTAATGTCAGTGGGAAAGAGATATAAACGGACTGAGTGCCAAATAGGAGGAACAAAGTGAGAACAGGTGGACGGTTTCAAGTACTTAGGATGCATATTCTCACAGGATGGCAACGTAGTGAAAGAACTGGAAGCGAGGTGTAGCAAAGATAATGCAGTGAGCGGTCAGCTGAAACGTCCCCTTTGAACAATTATACATGACTGTGCTTAAACTGACACACAATATTTTTAGTGCAACGCAATCTGACTTTCAAAAATCCGTACAAAAGAATGGCCCTGACTATCATTAACCTATACGTTTCACAAATCACTTACCTCACAAAAGTCTTCGTTACGCGAACTACTGCAATACAGCGAGCGCCACTACTGCCAGCTAAATAAAAGATTCTAACTACGGAAGGCACTAACTACTGATAGGCATAGTTAGCAAATGAAAGATTTTGATGGAGAACAAACAATGTATTTACCTTAATAGTGTTCAAAAGTCATATTATATATAGCAGGTCATGATATCCAGTCTTACAAATGTACTGTTTCTGATTGACGCACGTCCAGATCGCCCGCTCTCAAAAATCCGCCATCTCAATTCCCCACATCCACCACTGCTGGCGGCTCACCTCCAACTGCGCAACGCTACGCGCTGTTAACATCCAGCTGCCCAACACTACAATAGCCAACAACAATGCAACCCAGCCACAGACTGCACACAGCACAGCCAGTGATTTTCATATAGAGCGCTACGTGGCGTTACCAATAAAAGAACCTAAACAGCCTACTTACACAGCTACGATCTATTCTCTTCTGCAAGAAGGAAGTCAGTACCAAGACTAAGATATCTGTGCACCGTTCAATCTTTCGACCAACTTTGTTGTATGGGAGCGAGAGCTGGGTGGATTCAGGTTACCTTATCAATATGGTTGAGGTTACGGATATGAAAGTAGCTAGAATGATTCCAGGTACTAGTAGATGGGAACAATGGCAGGAGGGTGTCCACAATGAGGAAATCGAAGAAAAACTGGGAGTGAACTCTATAGATGTAGCAGTCAGGGCGAACAGGCTTAGACGATGGGGTCATGTTACACGCATGGGACAGGCAAGGTTACCTAAGAGACTCATGGCTTCAGCAGCAGAGGGTAGGAGAAGTCGGCGTAGACCAAGGAGAAGGTACCTGGATTCGGTTAAGAATGATTTTGAAGTCATAGGCTTAACATCAGAAGAGGCACCAATGTTAGCACTGAATAGGGGATCATGGAGGAATTTTACAAGGGGGACTATGCTCCAGACTGAACGCTAAAAGGCATGACCAATGATGATGATGATGATGATGATGATGATGATATCTCCTAATGCAGCGCAACGCTGCATTGCGATACTAGAAAGCGATGAGGGAGAGTAATATCAGCAAGAGAGAATTCTCAGGCTATAGAAGGCGGAAGCTTGTTTCCGTCAGACATTTGTTATCCCTCATTAAGGATCCTCAAACGTCTGTACAGCTGCTGTACTCTACTTGAAGGACCATAGACGTAAAATTATGATATAGACACCATTTTGTCTAAAACGAGAATTCAGGAAACGTGTCCATTGGCAATGGCTGTCGCATGGAAGAATCAAAAAAATGGCTCTGAGGACTATGGGACTTAACTTCTGAGGTCCTCAGTCCCCTAGAACTTAGAACTACTTAAACCTAACTAACCTAAGGACATCACACACATCCATGCCCGAGGCAGGAATCGAACCTGCGACCGTAGTGGTCGTGCTGTTCCGGACTGTAGCGCCTAGAACCGCTCGGCCACTCCGGCCGGCATGGAAGAATCCATGAACAGTCGTTGCCGCAAGTGATGTACAGGAACATATGTAAAAAGATTCTTTAAATATCTTCAGAGACACCAGAGAAAGGATGCTGACGACTTTTATGAGGGGCCCCATACTCTACGTGTTTGAAAGTGCGGACAAAAACACCCGGCTCGTAGGAACATCCTACCCTGCCTTACTTGTAGAACATTCGTATGAAATGTAAGAGGGATTAAAATTCACGGTGAAAGGATATCAGTGATAGTAGTCGCTGATGACTTTATATCCTCCGTGACAGTAAAAAAAAGAATTACAGTATCTGTTGAATGGGCTGAACAATCTAATGAGAACAGAATATGTATTGAGAGTAAATAGAAGAAGGATAAAATTAATGAGTAGTAGCAGAAATGAGAACAGCGAGAAAGAGAAACTTAATATCAGAATTGGTGATCAAGAAATAGATGGGATTCTGCTTCGTAGGCAGCAAAATAAATTATGACAGACGGAGCAAGGAGGACACAAAAAGCAGACTAGCACTGGCCAAAAGAGCATTGTGGCCAAAGGATGTCTATTAGTATCAAATATGGGGCATAATTTGACGAAGAAATTTCTGAGAATGTACGTGTGGAACATAGCATTATATCGTAATCAAACATGGATTGTAGGAAAACCGGAGTAGATGAGTATCGAAGTGTTTGAGATGTGGTGCTGCAGAAGAATGTTGAAAATTAGGACTGATAATGCAAGGTATGAGGAGGTTCACCGCAGAATTGTCGAGGAAAGGAATCCATGGAAAACAGTGAGGAGAAGAAGGGACAGGGTGATAGGACATCCGGTAAGTAACTTCCATGGTGCTAGAGGGAGTTGTAAAGGGTAAAACGGTATTTGAAAATATGCAGCAGGTAACTGAGAACGTTGGTTGCAAGTGCTGCTCTGAGATGGAAAGGTTGGCGAAGGAGAGGCAAAAACCAGTCAGAAAACTAATGACACAAAAAAATGAGGGATAGTACTTCATCCCACTGTTTGCTGTCTCCTTTTCTATTTCACCTTTGAGTTATTCGCCTTCCATAAAGAAAGACTTCTGCGTTCTCTCTTCACGAGTACTACTCGAGAGATTGGAATTCTCGTTATGCCGGATTTGAGGAGATCGGAGGCGTGCTGCTATACGACCGTCTTGGTGATTCTGAAGGTCATACTTTAAGTTACGTGTCCTGTCATGACAGAATGCTTCGAGGACACATTGCTTCACTTTCATATTCGGTCAGATATGTTCTTTTCTAAGGATTTTCAATCTTGAAGCTCGTGTCGTATTTTGTGCGTCTTGTAGACGATCTGCAAAGTTAACATGAATATATACTGAAATATTTTATCTAAAGGAAGCTGAAAAAGCACTACAAATACACAGATTCCCGTAGTGGTATATTCCAGAAATATATTGTCAGGCGTCTTTTTTTAATATAAAACTACAAATTCAGAACTAGAGAAGTTCGACAACTGCATTAAGTACCACTGCGCGGCAAAGACTGGCGGTTACTGGTACAGAGACGCCTAATGCCCAAAGCATATCGAAATCTAACCACTCTACTGAATGTAAACTGCTTTTCATCACTCAGTTTATTTCAGTTATTAGAATTAACAAGGAAGTCATGACAGAAAGATGTAGAAGCATAATCACTGTCTACAGTCAGACGTTTTAAAAAAGGTCAAAATTTATGAAAAAATTCAGAACTAAAGAAGTTCGACAGCTGCATTAAGTACCACTGCGTGGCAAAGACTGGCGATTACTGGTACAGAGACGCCTAATGCCCAAAGCACATCGAAATCTAACCACTGTACTAAATGCAAAATGCTTTTGATCGCTCATTTTATTTCAGTTATTGGAACTAACAAGGAAGTCATGACAGAAAGATATAGAAGGATAATCACTTTCTATAGTCAAAAATTTTAAATGGGGTCAAAATTTATGAAATCATTTATCCAATGTGAATTGACAGTTGGACAGTTCCGCCTGCAGGATGGTGTGCGAATTTAAGTTCCAATGGGAAAGTAGAAGTCTTTTTCACTGACAACACTTTGCGGGACCTTGTCGCTGTACCAGTAAGTTACTGCAGCAAACAATGTGCGCGTTGACGCGAGACAATTTTTATCTCAACAACTCGTTTTCGCAGCGAATTACACCTGCGGTGCGAAGCAGACATTATGTCGATTAAGTATGTTTCAAGAAAACCAGAACATAAAATAAAGATTTACTTGTAGTACATGTACCCGCAGCCATGTATCGCGAAATCAAAAAATTATTTCATTTGCCGTGAAACTGAGTTGATTCCCCTATCGCCGGCCGTTGTAGCCGAGCGGTTCTAGACGTTTCAGTCCGGAACCGCGCTGCTGCTACGGTCGCAGGTTCGAATCCTGCCTCGGGTATGGATATGTGTGATGTTCTTAGGTTAGTTAGGTTTAAGTAGTTCTAAGTTCTAGGGGACTGATGACCTCAGATCTTAAGTCCCATAGTGCTCAGAGCCATTTGTTTCCCCTATCCTCGTCCCTTGGTCTTGTTACAACAGGCGACTTGCAGCTGTCGGGGATACCAAGTTAAAAAATCAGCAAACGACCCTCCCATTCAACTGTGCCTTGTGTCTATTAATGATTTCTGCACGTGCAAAAACATAAAATAAAATAAATAAATAAAGGGAGTTGTGGTGTCACCGCCAAACACCACACTTGCTAGGTGGTAGCCTTTAAATCGGCCGCGGTCCGTTAGTATACGTCGGACCCGCGTGTCGCCACTGTCAGTGATTGCAGAGCGAGCGCCGCCACACGGCAGGTCTAGAGAGACTTACTAGCACTCGTCCCAGTGGTACAGCCGACTTTGCTAGCAATGGTTCACTGACAAATTACGCTCTCATTTGCCGAGACGATAGTTAGCATAGCCTTCAGCTACGTCATTTGCTACGACCTAGCAAGGCGCCAGTATCATTTGCTGTTAATCTTGTGATGCCTGTACAGCCAGAGCGATGTTCACCAATTATGGATTAAAGTTAAGTATTCCAACAGATACGTACTATTTTTGCTAGTCCCATATCCCTGACCTGTTCCAGACCTCACGCAATCCTGCGTGAGCTTAAACGCGTGCCTTTCGGCTACCCGTCACAGTGGATTGGCTGTCTGCCAGTCCACAACAGGAGTATAGACAGTTACGCCATAAGTGGGAGCACGACTTCTAATGCTGTTCTAGTTTAACTTATTGGTTATTGTTCTTCCATCACTAATGAGAAACAGAATGTCAGCATTTTCTTTCCGAAGTGACAGAAGCCGTGACTTTCTCTTTGGCTTGAACGTAAAAAAATTTAGGAAAGTGAGGAGAAGTATTGGCGTCAGAAAGGGACGGGAAACGTTTGCTTTCGCCCGTCGGTCGTTAGTTCCAGCAGTGCGCTGTGCGGTGCTGAGAATGCTGGTCTACCTCGGTGGAGCAAAAAAGTTGTTGCCGGCCCAGTAGGTCGGTTTGGCGGCTGGGTGGGTTGGGGGTGCGAGTAAATCAGCGCACGTGTGTGTGTGTGTGTGTGTGTGTGTGTGTGTGTGTGTGGGTGGGTGGCGCGAGTTGTGCCTTCCCTAATCCACCGCGACACGGTGCGAACATCCGAGGAGCAGAGCCGCCAAATTGGCGACCGCGGGGTCGATAGGGCGAAATCGGCAGTCGACTGCAGGACCTGCATCTGTACCAGAACACGGCACTGAAATTACACCGGCTCCGGTATTCAGAAATGGTATTATCAGAAATTGTGTGATACACTACACTATCGCAGAACAAATCATCGTTACTTCGTACGCTGTCAGTGAAGTATGCTTAGCGAAAATGAAAGAAAACAACAGAATATGCTGAGCTGCTTGCTGTGGATGTCGATTTTTACACTACTGTGAGTGAAGATGTCAGTGAAATTTGCCTCCACTGCGCTCGTACAGTTAATATTTAACAAACCAACGTTCACTTCGAAAGAGAGATTATGACCTCGGTCACAAAATGAATCAGCTAAGCCCACAGGGGAAACACATGGATTAATTAGTGTCTGTAACACATGCACGTCGTTCATAGACGATTGCTAGTGTCTATAAAACGCCGTGAAGTTGTGGCTGCGTATGTACTCAAACTACGAAAGGAAGTGTTAACACCTGTTTAACAGAACAAAACAGAAATTGCCACTTTGGTCAAACTGGGAAGTTGCCCGCAGCGGTACATGCATGACAGTCTTAAGATTATAAGATAAAATTTCACGAGGGCAGCATTTAAAAACTAAGACAGTGCATTACCAAGAGCGTTTTGTAGCGGGGCAATATAAATTTATAAACAATCGTAATTTTAATACCATGGCAGAGGGAGTTAAATTATTGATGCTGGTTTTGTCGTAGACAGTAGTCTTTACAATTGGTTACTTGTAATCGAGAGTGATAAAATGTGGTGTTATCTACCAGAATCATTACATGAATTCGATGTCACGCGACCAATTGTGGTGTTCTCTATATAGCTCACAACGCCGCTGCAAACTGAGGATCTCTTGAGTTTGCCAGTGTTTGATCTCTGAAGATGTCCGCCACAGGCAGAGACGAAATGCTAGTGAATAGTTTTAAGCAATTTCCGGGGATGTTAGTAGAAGTAAACAGAAAAACCTTCTTTACTTCGTTAGGAAAGGATTAGTGCTACAGGATACGTACGTGCTGAGAATTGTTTTTACGGGCCTTCCTCTCTAACACAGTCAGATGCAGGTCTTTCCTCGAGTTATACGCTGCCGTCAGAAGACGTTGTTTATTCTGAGATATTCTTCTCTTTCTTTAGAGCAAAACAAAACAATAACAAAGTTGTGTCCAGTGCAGGCTATTTGGTCACCATGATATTTACTTTGAAGTTCTATTACAGTCAGGAAAGCATTTGTGGTGAACCCACGATACCTAGGTTGTCTTTTATGTTTGAGCGCCCATACGTAAATTACTCTGTCAGGAACGCCACTGCATTACCACCCGATCTCATAGTGGCTGATTCGGAATCTGATGATGGAAGAAAATTTCATGACCAGTATGTGGCCAGAAATGGGAGGATAAGTGAAGGCGGATATTTTGGAGGTTTTGTTGCGCAGATATTCTTTGGTTTCTATTCTAAACGTCCACGGAAACTACCGTAAAACATGGGAACCAACATTTTCGATAGTGATCCTTCTGTCGACTACGGAGAGGCAGCAGGGCGGAGCGGTGCGGTAATTAGCGTACTTGACTCGCATTCGGGAGGATGACGGTTTAAATCCGCGCCTGGCCACCCAGATTCAGATTTTCCGTGATTCCCATTCAAATGCGGGGATGGTTCCTTTGGAAGCGCCGATTTCCTTCTACATCCTTAACAAGAAAATCAGAGATTTTGCTCCGTCTCTAATGACCTAGTTGTCAACAAGACTGTAAACCGTAATCTTTACTTGTTTTTTATTTTATCCCGTCAACAAAACAACGGTACACAGCAGAAGCGCTCTTAATAGCTACCCAATTCTCACCCATTCTGCTCTGATAATAAGCACGTTTCTTGATCACAGATTTAACTTATATAATTCTATAGAAACATTGCAAAGTATCGTGAATACAAGCAAACAATGAAGTGCACATTAAGAAGACACAAAACAACGAAATCCAGTACTATAAAGTGAGTGATCGCAGCTGAAATTGTTTCACTTCTGATGTCAGCAGATGAATCGATTGTAACCGTTTCTACAACAGACCTCTGCCGTTTCTGCTCGTGGTCTTCATCGTACTCAGGACTGCCCGCCCGGTGATCACTGACATCACTGAACCACTCGCAACGTGGCTGGCGGCTGCTTTACACGCTTCCAAGTGGCGTGCACTAGGACGAGTAGTCCATTTAGAAAGAATGTCACTGATGAAAAAAAAAGGCTTAAAGATCTTAACGTGAGTGTGACTTTTATAATACAGTTTCAATGGTGCTGACATTTTTGCTGTTGAAAAAAGGCTCTTCAATTGAAAATTGTTTCATCTATTTATTTTCTTATTAATGCACAGGGTGTGTTCTATCCGTGTCCAGGTGCTGTGAAACTTAAATCATTTTTCGCATTCAGATATCAGATCATAGGAAAAATATCCAAGGACAATCTTCGTAGAAGAAACAAAGAAAGAAGTTAAACAGAAAGTAGACACAAAATCCAATACTATTCGCAGTGGACGCAGCAAGATGTTAACTTCCGATGCTAGCACACCAAGCCACATCCCCTCCACCAACCAAAACGTCAAAACCACTTTCCATGAATCCTTGATACTTACGCTTCATTCCGTAGAAGGTCTGCGTGAATTCCGTTTGACATATGCCATACAATGGAATTTGATGTTTACAAACAGGAGCATGAGGTATATTTGAAACACATCCTGTTATTCACATGTGTCTTGGTCGTATTTGGTGGGGTTGTGACTGTCAACCAGTTTAGAGTACTGCTCAGAACGAATGCCTTGTTACGAAAATAAACCATCAAGTCGTTATGTAACGATCGTGCTAATTTGTTTTTAGTTATTACGATGAACGCTAGATGACGATTTGACATGTTATTTTCGTAACAAGATATTGATTTTAATGAGCTCTCACTAGAGTCGAAACTGGTTAAGTGTCATAATCCACCAAAAGTGTTTATTTGGATAAAAAAAAGAGAAAAGTGAATCGTGTAATGTTTGGACGTTCCATTCCGTGACGTCGGCAGCAGTCCTGAGTGCAGTGTGGCTCAAAGGGCCCATTGTTCTTCTAACGCAAACAATGACGTCGCATGGCCTTGCTCCTTGTGTAAACAAATAGCACATGTGTGCCCCAAGGCATATTTAGGTAAGTGTAATTTACGACCCTAATGTAAACAAACTGTGCACTGATTTTCTTTGAAGTTGTTGCCTCCCCATTCGCCTCCCTCTACCCCTCCCCAAATCTTGTTTAAGTCAAACATGGCGGCTGGACATTTATCTGGGTATAATTTATAACCCCTTTAAGTAGCTATCTCCCCCTGTCCTCCCCCCCACCCCTCCCCCTCCCTCCATTTCTCTTTTCCTATTTGTTGACAAAAAAAGGAGGAAACTTCAAATGGGCATTATCCTATTGGCTGACGCATGGTTGGCTGAATTACAATAGGCATCACCAATACAGTGCTAATGCAAAAGGGGGGAGGGGAGGGGACAACTTCAAAGAAAGTAAGTGGCCAGATTAGGATGATAAACTGCACTTGCATAAATGAGATGAAACTGTATGGTTCCAGAGATTGTTTCAAGTCTTGAATAAATATGATGTATATATGCAGACGGAACCAATGAATGAAAATTTGTACCCAGGCTGGGATTCAAGCCGAGTCTCCTGCTCACAAGGCAGACGTGCTACCTACTGTACCATCTCATCCAGTGGCTTTGCATAACTACCCTGACTCACCTGGCTTCTCAATTCAAATTCCCCTTCACACCACAGCTTATTTGGTACTCCTCCTAAAGTCTTAACAGCTCTGCAGAGCCTCACCTGAGCAACAACCGAAATGGGCGATCCTGCCTGACTCCCAGGCATAGTTGCTTTAATCAGATAAATAGTAAATAAATGTCGTGTGGCTAGGGCCTCACGTCGGGTAGACCGGTCACCGGATGCAAGTCTTACGATTTGACGCCACTTCGGCGACTTGCGCGTCGATGAAATCATGATGATGAGGCCGACACAACACCCAGACCCTGAGCGGAGAAAATCTCCGACCCAGCTGGGAATCAAACCCGTGCCCTTAGGATTGACATTCTGTCGCGCTGACCACTCAGCTACCGGGGACGGACTTTAGATGATGCTATATGGTTCCAGAGACTTTTTCAAGTCTCATACTTCTATTACGTATATGTGCAGATTGAAGTGACGAAGCCGGCCGATGGTGGCCGAGCGGTTCTGCCGCTACAGTCTGGAACCGCGCGACCGCTACGGTCGCGGGTTCGAATCCTGCCTCGGGCATGAATGTGTGTGATGTGTTTAGGTTAGTTAGGTTTAGGTAGTTCTAAGTTCTAGGGGACTGATGACCTCAGCAGTTGAGTCCCATAGTGCTCAGAGCCATTTGAACCATTTTTTTGAGGTGACGAATGAAAAATTTACCTTGCGCCAATTTTCATTCCTCGTTTCAACCTACATACTTGCATAAGTGTAACATAAAAGCACACGTGCATTATCTGATTACATAAGGGGCAAGTGACGTCATTATTTACATTATACAAACAATGGGTCCTTAGAGGCAGAATGCACTCAGCCCAAGTACTGTGTACAGTGTGAATCATCCCTTAAGTCGACAGTACGTGTTATCAATATCTACGTCTACATCTACGTACATACTCCGCAATTCACCATACAATGCGTGGCGGAGGGTACCTCGTACCACAACTAGCATCTTCTCTCCTTGTTCCACTCCCAAATAGAACGAGGGAAAAATAACTGCCTATATGCCTCTGTACGAGCCAAATCTATCATATCTTTGTGGTCTTTCCGCGAAATATAAGTTGGCGGCAGTAAAACTGTATTGCAGTCAGCTTCAAATGCTGGTTCCCTAAATTTGCTCAGTAGCGATTCACGAAAAGAACGCCTCCTCTCCTCTAGAGACTCCCACCCGAGTTCCTGAAGCATTTCCGTAACACTCGCGTGATGATCAAACCTACCAGTAACAAATCTAGCCACCCGCCTCTGAATTGCTTCTATGTCCTCCCTCAATCCGACCTGATAGGGATCCCAAACGCTCGAACAGTACTCAAGAATAGGTCGTATTAGTGTTTTATAAGCGGTCTCCTTTACATCTTCCCAAAATTCTACCAACGAACCGAAGACGACTATCCGCTTTCCCCACAACTGCCATTACATGCTTGTCCCACTTCATATCGCTCTGCAATGTTACGCCCAAATATTTAATCGGCGTGACTGTGTCAAGCGCTGCACTACTAATGGAGTATTCAAACCTGACCTTGTAAGAGGTCCATGACTAAGGTTCAAATGGCTCTGAGCACTATGGGACTCAACTGCTGAGGTCATTAGGCCCCTAGAACTTAGAACTAGTTAAACCTAACTAACCTAAGGACATCACAAACATCCATGCCCGAGGCAGGATTCGAACCTGCGACCGTAGCGGTCTAGCGGTTCCAGACTGCAGCGCCTTAAACTGCACGGCCACTTCGGCCGGCCCACGACTAAGGAATTTATTGCTAGCGCACTCGAGCAGATGTAATTTCGATGGATTGCTCACGCGCTGCCTGCGACATGTAAGCTATAAGAGAATCTTAGACCAGAGAGCAGTGTTGACTGCAGTAAGAGCTGTGTCAGTAGGAGTAAGGAGTATCTAGCTGTCTGGTGTATCGTGTTGGCTGGGCCGCAATCTTTCTTATAAAAATTAACTTTTGATAATCATTCAACTCAATTGAAAGATTTTACTAATTTCTCCAATACATGGTCATCCCGATTATTGTAAAGAAAAATCAGTTGTTTCTTTTTATACATGACAAATCCATCGGCCAGCATTGCATAGGGCTGTGCCAGAAAAATTCCTTATAGGAGCAGATATATACGCGTTATCCGGCGACCCTATTGAGGTAAGAATTTCAATTTATTCAGAATGATCTTTCAGGACCATGACGCAGCGCTGCTGACGTCCAAAATTTACCAGTTTACATTCACAGTCAGTTATTGAAAGGTTATAAGTGAGCCACAATTTTATTGAGAGATTAGTCACACTGTATTATTGGTAGGTTACGGAATTCATTTATTGGGAGGTTACGCTGTATGTGAATTATAAATAATTATATTTTTTACTGTTGGTAGGTTTCGAAACTTTTCTGGTGGGAGGTTTCGGATCTTTTCTGTGGGGAGGTTACACTTTTTTTTTTGTCAAAAGTTAATTTTTGTAAGAAAGATTATTATAAAGAGATGTCTTTTTAATAGCATTTACATGGGACTTGATATAACATATATGCGCGAGGCTGCTTTTACCTTATACTACAACGCTCAGGCACCGCCATCGCTCCACACGACCGGCCCAGCCAACAAGATACACCAGACAGGTAGCAGCTACTCCTTACTCCTACTGCCACACCGCTCTTACTGCAGTCAACACTACTCTCTGGTCTAAGATTCTCTTATAGCTTACATATCGCAGGCAGCGCGTGAGCAATCCATCGAAATTACATCTGCTCGAGTGCGCTAAAGTGCACGTCATTTATGTTGGCGGCCGAGTTTAGGTTCGTTCTGCGCATCTGACGTCACAAAACACAGTCAGCCAATGAACAGAGAACGACGTTGCCAGATCTCTGACTGCAGTGCATAGCAGGACGAGTGTCTTCAGTTTTAGAAACGTTCAGTCATAAATAAAGTAATTGAACAGAAGCAATGTCTTGATAGCAGACTTTCTTTTATAGAAAGTTTGGAAAAAGCATTCTTTATACCAGTTGCTTCATATTCTATGAATTAATTAAACCAAACAAGCAATAAGACTCCTAATTCAGGCGATAGCAAGGGAAGGTGTTTGTATCAATCTCACGAACCGCTTTTTCGCAATAAAGAACAGCGGTAATTGTTTATTTCCTATTGTACTTCGACGAAGCGTGAGTAATTCATAGTCATACCAACAGTGTTTGTCAGTATTTTGCGTGACGAGTTAGAGTCCTCATGGCGTTCTGTCATCAGACGAGCTGTGTTAGCGTAATGGTTAAGGTGTTGGGGTTCCAGGTGAAAGGTTATGAGTTCAAACTTTGTGCGCTGCTTAATATTTTCATTATTTAAAAACAATATCGAAGTGCCTTACTTCACGAATTATATTCGTTTGAATGCAACTTTTTGGAATTTCTAGTGCTTTGTCTCTTCATTAACCCTTTCGCTGCTGCAGACACGTGATCCCCGCATTCCGCGCTGTGAGCGATTTTGTCATCACTGCACTGCTCGCCTGTGCAGACACATGGTGTTCCCACTGCTTTGACACACTTATCATTCGATTTCACAAAACCTATTTGGCCCAAAAATTTGATTTTTACACGTCTTCTTAACTGATACCTTCCCCCCATAAATGACTTAATTTTGTTTCGATGTTCAACGCAGTTATTATGCTGCATTACATGTAGTAATTTTATATGAAATTTAGGTATCTTGTCCACATTTCATTCTCATCATTGTGGCAACTAAAATCGACCATACGGAAAGTATACTCAATAGACTTTTACCTCTGCAAACTCTTCAAAATTTCGTGCAATGGTTTACTATATTTAATGCTGCATAATAACTGCGTTGAACATCGTTAAAAAATTAAGTGATTTATGGGGGGAAGGTATCAGTCAAGAAGACATGTAAAAATCTAATTTTTGGGCCAAATAGTTTTTGTGGAATCGAATGATAAGAGTGTCACAGCAGTCGGAACTCGATGTGTCTGCACAGGCAAGCAGTACAGAGACAAAATCGCGCACAGCGCGGAATGCAGGGAGCACGTCTCTGTAGCAGCGAAAGGGTTAATGCGGCCTTGGTGGCTTTACTTCATGAACTGCGCGCTCCCCCGTAAACGTAAGCTTGCGACCTATGCTGTACTATGGCGCTGCTTCTATTGGCTCGTGCGTCGTGTGCAACTGGCAACGCAGCAATCTCCCGCTTCTGGGCGGGCATGCGCGAGCCGCCAAGATAAAAGAATTGAACTATAGCAACAAATTCCTTAATCATGGACCTCATACAACCTCCCTTCCTCTTTTCGAGGAGTTGATGAGGCTACCAATCCGAGTCGGTTGCGTTTCAGTTCGTTACTACTCGGTACGCAGTGGGCGTGGGAAGTAAGACGGAAACGCCAGAGCAGCAGGTAGTTTCCACTGTCCCCGCGGCCGGAGTGTGATCCCGGGTCTGGCGCTCCCAGCTCGCGGGGCTTTCTCTGCGGCCCGGCTCGGCTCAGCTCGGCTTTCTCGCGGCAGTTTCTTTGTGTGGGCGGCGGCGTCGCGCCGGCGGGCCGAGGCCCCCATCCGGCGACGCCGGGGCACGCCGCCCTCGCAGCCCCTTCACGCGCTGATTCGCCCGCACTGTGCGACAGCGCGGCGGCCCCCACTGCCATCGTCTCTCCTGCTTAGCGTCGCCGCCTGACGCTCTGCACCCCTACCCGTCATGCTTGTTATTATTATTTGTAGTCTGGCGGAGATTTTCATTAGCCTCGCTTGTCTCCCTCTGTGCCGTGGCAAGCCGCGCAACAGGCTGTTCTCGTGCCGCCGGGTTGACATACTGCGGTTCGTACGGGTCTGTTCCGTAGTATTCACAGTGTTTACGAAAGAGTCGTAGTAGAGAGATTTTATTCGTTTGTATGCGGCCAACGCCGTCTGTCGAGATTGCTACAAAACAAATGGTCACCTGGGGCCGGCTTCGAGGGACACTTGCTTTTATTTGCCAATCTTTCTCCTGTATCCTTGAAGCATCCCCAACTCTCTTGTGGTTCTCTTTTTAGGTACTCCACGTCGACGTCTGCTCGTAGATACGTATCGTCGGTAGGTTTTCCGGCTTTACTTCCCGACGTGACAGCGACGATGAGGTGCGGGCCTTGTGTTTTGCTATTACTGCGAGTCTTGTAAATATCGCTTTAATTTAGTAATTTGCCCGGCTAAAACTCTCCCGTTTTATGATTCAGACAGCCTGCGCCACCTTTCGGAGGGAGTGGGGACGTCAAAGAGTCCCAAAAGTTCATATCAAGCAGTCCGTAAAACACGTAAACGTTCACTTCGGTTAGCGTGTTAGTTAATGCCTACGCTTTCCGCTAGATGGTGCTGACTTACTGCTGAATAGCTTTGGTTCCGTAAAACCTTCACTGATTAGTACTGGGTAAATGAAATAAGTACAACACTCTTGTATTTCACTTCCACTCTATATTCAAGGATTAAGATGGTGATGGATTATGGTCTATTTAAAATGTTCCTAGCCTGGAGGAATCTAAATAGTTCGCAAATGCCGATATGCACGCGCTCTACGGCCAGATTCGCAACAAACGGCACACGACACGTTCAAAACTCCACACGTTAATATCTGAATACCGGTACCTCTGAATTCACTCGTATCAGCACATTATTTGAGTTTCTGTCGTCTATATGTCCGTAAAGTTCCAATCTAGCACCAAAGTCCTAAAATCCCCTTAATACTCCGTTGCTACCAACAGTCAGAGATCGTACACTACATCACTTTTAATCTCCGTAATATTCTAACCGTTTATCGTGAATCTTAACACGATAAAGTCCAATCTAACTATTGTCTCGCTGACTGACACGGGTTCCCCGCCCTTTAACGAAACAATCAAGGAAAAAAGGCAGCAATAATGACGATCAGGCCTTTGTATAGGTTTTTCATCACAAGAGTTTAACGCCACTGCCTTCTCCATGAAGGAGCTTCCGTGGCTTTGCTGTACTTAGACGTTGAACTACTTGCTGATATACTATAATTTTGATCTGCAATTACCGAACTCTGATTGTACACTATTTTCCCCTCTAAAAATTCTATTCTTAATTTTAAATTATTCTTTCTATAGATTTAATCACTGTAAACTGAACCGAGGTGTTACATCCTCCAATATAACAGCGGCCCACATGACGATCGCAAAGTGTCGCATGTTCGTAGGATATTCAACAGGAGGCGTGCACCCAGACTTAAACACTGAAACAGAAACCTTATCAGTATTACGGAGAAATTTGATTTCGATGACACCACCGAACGGCGCGTCACATGGGCTGGTCTTGCGGCACGAAAGAGACCAATACTAGCAGAACTGCAAGAATTAAAACAATTCCAACGCCCCAGCTCTAACCAACGTTTTCGAAAGGTTTTTCGTAGTTGACAGGTAAACACCGGAACTGCTACGGTTCTCCGATTTATTCACAATTGGGAACTCCCTCTACCACACTACGAGCTCGCCTGGTGATCGGATGAAAAGAATCGGGACGCTGTAATGGACCGGATCTAAAATATTCTGCTTTACCCCTCTGAGTAGAGACTGAAAAGTGAAGGCCGGCTGCTGTGGCCGAGCGGTTCTAGGCCCTTCAGTCAGGAACCGCGCTGATGCTACGGTCACAGGTTCGAGTCCTGCCTCGGACATGGATGTGTGTGATGCCCTTAGGCTAGTTAGGTTTAAGTAGTTCTAAGTCTAGGGGACTGATGACCTCAGAAGTTATGTCCCATAGTGCTAAGAGCCATTTGACGCATCTGGAAAGTGAAAATAAATAAATAAACAGAACGGTACGATAGTTTACGACTAAATAAGTACCCTAAGTAAGGAGTCTTGTATGCAGTGTCTGTATGTAAGAAAAATTAATTTTCAAAGCTTTTCAGCCCCACCTTCAAAAGCGACACGCATTTGTTACATACAAATGTTTTTGGTGTCACTACGGGCGTATTATTGTTAATATTCGCCTATCAATTTCGCTTGTTACTGGTTATCGGGCCCAAAATTAACTCCTATTCACTATAAACTACGAGTGTCGCCATAAATTCGCGAACATTCAGCATGTCAGGATTTGTAGTGATAAGCTATTAATTCAGTGGCCGATAACCAATGAAAATAGAAGTCCACAGCTCGTGGTCTTGCGGTAGAGTTCTCGCTTCTTGCGCACGGGGTCCCGGGTTCGATTTCCGGCGGGGTCAGGGATTTTCTCTACCTCGTGATGACTGGGTGTTGTGTGTTTATCATCATCATTGACTCGCAAGTCGCTGAAGTGGCGTCAGCTCAAAAGGAGTTGCAATACGCCGGCCGAACTTCCCCACATGGGGCCTCCCGGCCAACAATGCCATACGATCATTTCATTTCATTTCAATGAAAATAGAAGTTGCCGGGCAGATATTAACAATACTACGCCTATACTGCCGCACCTACAAACACGAATGCGCAACAAATGTGTGCCCCACCTGAAGATGATGATGAGAAATTTCGATAATTTGTTTACGGAAATAAAAAATCTTTCATAAGTGACCGGTCGCAAGTATATGTATTTATATTCAACATCGATCAATATTTATAAATCAGTAAGTCATTTTCTTCTTCTAATTGCTGAATAATATGGAAAATATTTTCTCTTATTCAATATTTAACTTTTTCACTGTTCAAACAGATTTAATTAGAAAAATTTATCTGTTTAAATTCTTTTCATGCACAGTATAGGGGCCTTCTTCCTGTGGGTTATGTAACACCTAAGTACTTTTCCGCTTTCGGACATTTGTTCTAGTTTGCAGAAAAATTCGGTTGCGAAAAATATCAAGGCTTCATGCAACTTTTCGCAACGTGTCACTAAAACAAACCAAACAAAATGAAGAGTCAGGAGAGACAAATGCACAAAATCCATTGCTACATCATAATTGAGCGCGGCGCGGGAATTTTAACTCGCGATGTCACTAGATGACGCCAGTCCCCTGTTCCTGCGCGTGTGCTGTCCCCTGCGTACCCAGGAATTTAGAACCAAATACTTGCCACAGCCAACCAACCAACCAACGAACGTGGTTGGCGCCTGATTTACGCGCAGATAGCGTAACTTGTACAGAAACCAGATGGTAGTTATAAGGGTCGAGGGACATGAAAGGGAAGCATTGGTTGGGAAGGGAGTGAGACAGGGTTGTAGCCTCTCCCGGATGTTGTTCAATATGTGTATTGAGCAGGCAGTAAAGGAAACAAAAGAAAAATTCGGAGTAGGTATTAAAACCCATGGAGAAGAAATAAAAACGTTGAGGTTCGCCGATGACAATGTAATTCTGTCAGAGACAGCAAAGGACTTGCAAGAGCAGTTGAACGGAATGGACAGTGTCTTGAAAGGAGGTTATAAGATGAACATCGACAAAAGCAAAACGAGGATAATGGAATGTAGTCGAATTAAATCAAGTGATGCTGAGTGAATTAGATTAGAAAATGAGATACTAAAAGTAGTAAAGGAGTTTTGCTATTTGGGGAGCAAAATAACTGATGATGGTTGAAGTAGAGAGGATATAAAATGTAGACTGGCAATGGCAAGGAAAGCGTTTCTGAAGAAGAGAGATTTGTTAACATCGACTATAGACTTAAGTGTCAGGAAGTCGTTTCTGAAAGTATTTGTATGGAGTGTGGCCATATATGGAAGTGAAACATGGACGATAAATAGTTTGGGCAAGAAGAGAATAGAAGCTTTCGACATGTGGTGCTACAGAAGAATGCTGAAGATTAGATGGGTAGATCACGTAACTAATGAGGAGGTATTGAATAGGATTGGGGAGAAGAGGAGTTTGGGGCATAACTTGACTGGAAGAAGGGATCGGTTGGTAGGACATGTTCTGAGGGATCAAGGGATCACCAATTTAGTATTGGAGGGCAGCGTGGCGGGTAAAAATCGTAGAGGGAGACCAAGAGATGAATACACTAAGCAGATTCAGAAGGATGTAGGTTGCAGTAGGTACTGGGTGACGAAGCAGCTTGCACAGGATAGAGTAATATGGAGAGCTGCATCAAACCAGTCTCAGCACTGAAGACCACAACAACAACAACAACAACAACAGTGATACGCTCGCATCATGAGTGGCGCCCACGATAAGTATACAACGCGCAATGGACTTGTGACGTCACACTGGTCCCCTTGTCGGTCATACATAGCGAATCCTCGGCTCATGCGGGGCCCAGGGGAAATCAAAATGCTAATGAAAAGGTACGCACTAAAGATCTTAATCTTGTCGTGTGCTCTCAGAACCATGTATTTAAACGCAAAGTTAAGAACTATTAATCTCTTCTGAATTAGTTAACTTGCTCCCCCGTCGTAAGACGTGCAGTATCGGGTGCAGTGACGTAAGCGACTGTGCCTGTCTTTACGTGGCTCTAAGCACTATGGGACATAACATCTGGGGTCATCAGTCCCCTAGAACGTAGAACTACTTAAACCTAACTAACCTAAGGACATCACACACATCCATGCCCGAGGCAGGATTCGAACCTGCGACCGTAGCAGCCACGTGGTTCCGGACTGAAGCGCCTAGAACCGCTCTGCCACCGCGGCCGGCCTTTACGTGTGCCTCGACTACTGGTAGTCGTTTTTGCCCAGCGAGTGGCTCGTTTAAAGCGGGCTTTAAGTAGTGCGCACGTGTGTAGCCGCCGCGGCCACACCTGGCAGGTGCGTGGAGAAGCCTCGTGGCAGGCGGCCAGCGCCGCGCCACGCACTTCCGGTATGCGTGCGGCGACCACGAGCCGGCCGACGCGCGACACCCGATACACGGCGGGCGCTGCTGGGGCTTCCCGCCACGCGGCGGGCTGAGCCCGCGGGGACCGTCACCACAGGCAAAGATACGTTACTCTGTGCCGCCACCTGCCGGCGCAACCACTGCCCTCTGTCAGGGGCGCAAGTGTTTATGGGTAAACACTGGGTGATCCCACTGTACGTGTACATAATGTGCGTAATTACCAAAACAAACCAACTGAATTCAGCAATACGGTTAATTATAGGTGGACTAAGAGTACAGTTTAACGTGACTTTCGAACCAGACAAAGATATGTCACTTTTTGCCGTCACCTAACGGCGCAACCGCTGCCCTCTGTCAGGGGCGCAAGTGTTTATGGGTAAACACTGGGTGATCCCACTGTACGTGTACATAATGTGCGTAATTACCAAAACAAACCAACTGAATTCAGTAACACGGCCAATTATAGATGGACTAAGAGTGCAGTTTAACGTGACTTTCGAACCAGACAAAGATATGTCACTCTTTGCCGTCACCTGGCGGCGCAACCACTGCCCTCTGTCAGGGGCGCAAGTGTTTATGGGTAAACACTGGGTGATCCCACTGTACGTGTACATAATGTGCGTAATTACCAAAACAAACCAACTGGATTCAGTAACATGGCCAATTATAGGTGGACTACGAGTACAGTTTAACGTGACTTTCGAACGATTGTGCAACTCGGAATTTTAGGCACTAACAAATCATTGTCAGAGGTGAAACATAATAACAGTGATTGAACCCCAGACCTTTGGGTTTTTGCTATGTTACGAAACAGCTAACCCTCAGCACAATTTATGTTGCAGGTCCCCTATAACTGTTTCTAGGGACAACAAAAATTTCATTTCCAATATATCTGATGTGGCCTACCAACACAAGTACAAGGATAGCGTACCAATAGGGACAAGAAAGGAGGCATCAAGGGCGCTAAAAACAGAAATAACAATCATCCATTTATTGCACTATTACACACGCACATCATGATATATGAGACATCATAATTGCCATACTCAAATCTATTATGATAAACAATATGTATCACCATGGGCACACACAATGGAGTTTAATAAATTACAATGGCACATCAACTCCGCTATGACAAACAGTGTGCATAATGAAGACCGCACAATTTTAACAATGTAAGAAATTAAAATAATACTAGCATAAAATTAACTAAAGTGGCGTGAAGGAAATGTTTATGAGAAGAACACGACGGGGCCGCAAGGTAGGAGGCAACACAATACTTAACTCATGTGCATGAAAACAAACAACGGACACCCGGCCGCGCCAACAACGGACACGTAAGGCACGCAACTACTCTCTCCGTTGCGGTTCCGCGCGTTCCACCCAAGTAATAGCTACCTGAAACATTTTAATTCTTGGAACAGTACACCAGTGATCAGCAAATTAAAAAAAACAATAACATGACATAAAAATACAATAATTTAAGAAAAACACATTATATGAGTATGAGCTTAAGGTCTGTCGGTAGTTAACAGATTACGAAACAGGTAAAGGGGTATGCTCCACTATTAAATCTTCCGTAATTACACTACTAAATTTCTCAGTACCCAAGTTGCAATTACTTTAAATAATAATAAAATCATTTCATACTGCAGAGGACCAAGAATGGCCCGATCAGTACTCCCCAGTGAAGCAGCTCACACAAATGGTACACCACGGCTCCGAGCACACAGCCCCATACAAAATGCAACACAACCACAGCGACCCGGCGTACTACCAGAACCACCAGGCAGTAAACCAAATACGTTCTAATCCAAAACAAGGACCGACTTTTAAAATATCGAGACCTAGCCCGGGCCGGACAACAGATCAAATGCCGGGAAATCTATAAGAAACCTCAGCCAACTTAATACCAAAACATTAATTTATGAACAATATGCAAAACACAAGACCTCTCAGTCCAAAGGCTTCCGTTTAGTGGCGAAGGTGGCTCCGACCCGCCTGCTGAGGTGCCAAGCGTCGTACGGAGTGCCTAATCGAGCTTAACCTTCGTTAACGGAAAGCGGAAGCATCACAAGACAAAATAAACTCCAATCTAACTGCGCAAGGCAAACTCTAAGGAGTGCCACTCGAAGACTGTGCACTTGAAGATCAAACATAAAGCACCCAGACTAACGTGCCGCTGAACGACGCACTTCCATCACCAGCGTCTAGTAGAGTACGGAAAGCAGCGTACCCCATCGATACACATCCGTGGGACGGTGAACGAGGATAGCAATCCCAGCGACGGAGAGACAGGAGGACGAAATGACATCCCGCCGCACATAGAAGGTATTTCAAACTCAGGCTCGACAAACTACAACAGGCGAGATTTTGCTCCCCTTGCGAATCAAGTTAAACGGCACACCACGCCGCTGTCCACACGATTCACCGTAAAATAACGGTCCGGTCTTCCCATCGGGCCCCACTCGGCGTCCAGACGCAAACAACCCCAGCCGAGCCGAACTGTCTCCACGCCAAGGCAGCCACCTCTCACCTCCTCACACGCCTCCAACTAAGCTGCGGCCAGCGATCACACACGGAAACAACCGCCTCACGCCAAAGCGCCGCGTGACTGAAAACTCAGCATTAAGGAGGAGGAGATTGGTGTTTAACGTCCCGTCGACAACGAGGTCATTAGAGACGAAGCACAAGCTCAGATTAGGGAAGGATGGGAAAGGAAGTCGGCCGTGCCCTTTCAAAGGAACCATCCCGGCATTTGCCTGGTGTGATCTAGGGAAATCACGGAAAACCTAAATCAGGATGGCCGGACGCGGGATTGAACCGTCGTCCTCCCGAATGCGAGTCCAGTGTGCTAACCACTGCGCCACCTTGCTCGGTTCAGCATTAAGATCGATGCGGAAATAAGCGAGCACCGTAACAATATCTTACAGTTACTCAATAGAATTTAAAACACTGTCATAATCCGCTCTTTACGATCTATACTCTTGTATTAAAGGTTTAACTCACTAAATTAACTACTCACTAAGACGAAAAACGACGCCCCACGAACGGGACGGAAATCAGTAGATGTGACCTACATGTAGATACAAACAAATATTAAAAATTTCAGAAAAATTGTATGATTTATTCAGTCTAAAGAGCTTCGCAAACCGAGCAAGTCAGTATCGCGTTGTTTTACTTCTAACGCTTAAGTAAACAGTTATTCAGCTTGGTGTTGATTGATAGAGTTGTTTGGCTGGCATCTCACTGCTTGGCGCAGAATTGTCCTCAGTCGTGATTCCCGCTTCGAAATGAACCCGGATGACCAGCCCAGTGAATACGTGTATCTAGGTGCCCCAGACAGGGGTGGGATTCCAGACTCACTGTGTCGTCCGCCATATGGCCCAACAACCAGGAGTGATGGTCTGGGGTTCAATTTCATTTCAGAGCAGAACCAATTTGGTTGTCATTCCGGGCACTCTTAGAGCACAGTGGTACGCCGACGGTATTCTACGCCCCGTATACATGGCAGGCCATCCCGGATGTACATTGCAGCTGGATAATGTCCGCCAGCACTCGTCGAGCGTTTCTACTGCCTGTCTTCGTACTTGCCAAATCCTGCTTTGGCCAGCAAGGTCGCGGATCTCTTGCAAATTGAGAACGTTCTGAGCATTATGGGCAGTGCCGACCAACGAGCTCGGGATCTGACGATACAGCCCACTAAATGGACATAATTTGGCACTATATCCCTCAGGAGGACATCCAGCAACCCTGTCAGCAGGTGCCAAGCCGAATAACTGCTTGGATGAGGGCCGGAGGTGGACCAGTGCGTAAGTGACTTCCTCAATTTGTGTGTGCTTCCTCTAGATCAAAACATCCGTTATTTTTTGCAATTGTAATCGTTTGTTTGTCTGTACATATACATCACACCTACCAATTTCCGTCCCATTTCGATAATTCTTTCGAGGTGCGTCAGTGTTTTTTCTTAGAGTGTATTACACTTAGAGACTGTGTATATGTCTTGAGGCAATGTAACTCACCGTGGTCATGTCCTGTCAGTCATTCCAAAGTACATTTTCTCAAAAATAGTTCAAATGCCTCTGAGCACTATGGGACTTAACATCTTAGGTCATCAGTCCCCTACAACTTAGAACTACTTAAATCTAACTAACCTAAGGACATCACACACATTCATGCCCGAGGCAGGATTCGAACCTGCGACCGTAGCAGTCCCGCGGTTCCGGACTGCAGCGCCTAGAACCGCACGGCCACCGCGGCCGGCTTACATCTTCTCATTTGACACTACGAATAGATATAAAGAACACATCAAAGCATTCAAATACGGTACAAGTCATTCAACATTTGCGGATCATCTAAAAGAAGAACACCATAGACCCAGCAGTACTGAAAACGATATGAATATCATAAAAATCAGTAAAGACAGACACCTCCTTCCTTTCCAAGAAAATTTCCACATACAAAAAGCATTAACACAAAATAAACAGTTGCTCAATCACCAGACAAATATTCTAAACCAGACTCTATATAGAATAATTGATGAAATCACATGAAAAAGAAAAGAGCCTGTTCCATCCTTCATCACCTCCCACAACCCCCCTCCCCCCCTCCCCCACTTACAGTTTATTTTACCTCTCGCTCCTCACTTTCTCCTCTAACCCACACTCCATCACACTGCTATATACTTATGTACTTATGTCCACTCACCAAGGTCTCTCCTCCCTCCCCCCCCCCCCCCCCCGAAACAAAAAACAATATCCCTTCGCTATTCCTCCTCTACTCTCACGCAATATATAAATACACACAAACATACTTAAACAGGATTACACACATACAACAATCTAATTTAAAAAAGAATATTTTTAGGTCAAAGACGAAGTAGTGGAAAGGTTATGTTGGCAACATCAACACATACTTGAAGTACGAAAACAAACAGGGTACAGTGGTGTACATAAAAGTATGTTGTGAGAAATGCACAGTGCTGCAGAACATCTAAAAAGTAGACAAAACTTGTCATTGTCTAACACAGAAAAACAACGATGTGCTAGCAGACCACATTTCCCAATGTAACGGACAAAACAGCCGAAAATCACCGTAAGTACAAACCAACCTATTCTTATCGAACTGTTTTTCTATCTAAAAAGCCAATCAAAACGTAAATAAACGTAATTACAGACCACTGATAATAAAGCGAAACGCGTCTGGTGAAAAAAATGACGCATTCTTTTAGTTGCAACGACAGATCAAAAATACCCTCATGAAAAACAGTTTATCTCTTACTACATTTTTACTGTCCATCAATTGCGATGGCGTTCTATATTATTACTTCTTTACTACTAAACCCATTGGCAACATAATTTGCAGATAGTATCCACGTATACCACTAAAAGCACATGCAAAAATTATATCATTGTACGACACACAATTCGAGAGATATGACGTTTTATATGCGGTGTTGATGCTGCTGTTATGTTCTGTTAAAAGAATGTGGCTGATTATAAATTTCATGAGAAACTGCATAACCTCTGACCGTCAGTTAACAGGTACATTTAGCCTTACCTGCTAATTTACTGCTGTCTCGACGGCAGCCACCACCAGACCGTAGTCTGGTGTACCCTTACTGCTGCAGCTGCTGTTTCCAATTCAAAGACTGTTTTGATGCCATTATACCCTGTCCAAGCCTCCTTACCTTTGCATAACTTTTGCCACCTGCATCATTTTGTATCTGCGTACAAAGACTAGGCTCCCCATCTTTTTATCCCAACACTTCCCTCCATTACTAAACTAAAGGTTTCTTGATACCTGAGGATGTGTTCCTTGCCTCGGGCATGGATGTGTGTGATGTCCTTAGGTTTAAGCAGTTCTAAGTCTAGGGGACTGACGACGTCAGAAGTTAAGTCCCATAGTGCTCAGAGCCATTTGATGTGTTCCTTTCTATTCTTTTCGTTTTTTTTATCTTTTGTACCATAAATTTCTCTTGTATCTCCTCATTAGTTATCCTATCTAAAGATCTAATCCACGACACTCTTCACCAGCATGACAGTTTCTGCAAGTCCGTCCAAAAAGTTGCAAGACTGATTTTATTCCGGCATGTAAGCGATGTCAGCTGAGTAACTATGGTGTCAGCTTGAACTATCAACTGTAAACAACAGACGTGCAGCAGCCCTTCAGCTGTGAGCAGGCAGTGTTAAGTAGAGGGTGAGCGACCACAGAGTGTCAACGTTGTTGTGTCACAAAACGCAGAGGCGTTAAGTCTCTGAGTGAAGTATTCGCGACATTCTACAAAATATTTCGAAGATGGAGAAAGTGTGTTCAAGGTTTGTGCCGCACACATTGACCCCGAACAGAAAAAACGCTCAGCGACTGCCTCGACTTGATTGAAATCAAAAACGCAGACAGTTCTTTCCTGGAAAATATCGTCACGGGTGACGAAATTCACACGAAGAATGAACGCTTTGGCTAATAACTGACATTCAAGCCCACGTGACGCGCGAGTTGACATCATCCCAAAGAACGACTTTCCTGGTGGGGGAAGACTATGTAGAACAGCTAGAGCATTAAAACCACCATCTTAACATCTCTATTTTTTATTAATCCAGTCCCGAAACGGGGTATTCTATTCTTGTCAGAGCTGTTTGTCGAGCTCGTTTCAATACTATTCATTGTTACTCTCTCGACAGCTACGTTCAGAAATATTTTAATTTATATCCTGTGTTAACAAATTTCTCTCTTTCACAAACTTTTTTCTTGTTATTATCAGTTTGAATTTTTCGTCCTTTCAGCTTCTGCCATTCTCAATGACTTTGCAGCTCAAATAGCAAAAGTCACTTACTATTTTCGGCGTCTCTTTCCTCAGTGTAATTCCCTCGGCATCGTTTGACTTAATTCGACTATATTCCAGTATCCTTTTAGTCTCGTTGGTATTAAACTTATCACCTTTTTCAAAGACACTAGGAAGTTATGAATGAAAAAAAATACGCTGATTTTTCTTAAAAACGAAAGATTGCGGAATTTTTACTTTTATACCTTTTATTTCTTCTTTTTCGTTTTCTTATTATTTAATGCTATTCTCCACATCTTCCTACCGTATGTCAAACTTTTCACCTCTGAATTACTCTGTACGCTTTCTATACCCGAACTAAAGAACGTCAGTTACGCGTAATATGCTTACTTTGGTATCGCATACTACAGACTGCTGTCAAGAGCATGATGTATAATCAGTGATTAATTACAAACGTGACAATCGCTCACCTGAGAATTGTTGTACGTACCAAAAGGTATTCATAGCATCCCCAACAATAAAAGAACAGCAGATACTAGGTTTACCATTCAGTAATCTCAGTTCGTAAGAACGCAAATATTTTCTCATGAGATGGCTTCAGTACTTGTCCGCATGAGCGACTGCAATGTGAAAGTAAGTCTATGCGCAAGAAACATTTTATATCAATGTATATACTGAAACCGTCAAGTAACTTCCAAATACTTATGCTGTGAAAGGCATTAAATAGGAAGGGATTCTCACCTGTAAAGGTTAGAAATGTTGAGTAATTGTGAAATTGCGAGACTTGTGTAGAGTTTTTTTCGCCGGTACAATGCAAAGCAACCAATGTAAAATGTAAAGAAGAATATGGGAAACACTAGATAATGTAAAACACTATGGACGAACTTAAGAGTTACTTGAACTCTACTTAACACTGATTGTACTTTATCAAACGCATCGTAGCTGTAACGTAGGGGGACAAAAATTACGGGACATCGAGTGAATTTAAGAGTATTTAGATCATGTAAACTATCGTCGGCAATGAGTGGAAGTGCGAACTAAATGAGCAACATGATAAAGAAAAACTGTTGATGTCAACAAATTTGCTGGGTACGCAACCTAAAACGCCAGTTAAAAGAGATGAAACAAGAAGAAAGAAGGCGGGAGATCTCAGAGCATTCCTTCACAGCGCTGAGAAGACAGAAGAAGAATAAGGAGGCATTCAGAAGGTAAACAAAACACCTGACGAAGAGAAACTCCTTAATTCATTTATAACGAAAGTACCTGCGTACCTCTTTTATTTTATTTTATTATTTTGTTTTTTAATGGATATGTCAGTTTTCGTAGTGCGAGAATTTCTCTTTCGGCTCTGGTTCCATTCACGTGTGAAGCCTCCAGAGTCTTCAGAAAAGCTTGCGAGCGTGTCTAAGCAAGCATCACGGCCGCTTTAATGCTTTTCTTACGATTCTTCCACGAAAGTTGTGTAGGCGGTTAAGTATGTTCCCGGAAGCGTCCTTAAAGGCTGGTTCTCAGAATTTTCAGCCCAGAATCCCACACAATAAAACTCATCACTTCCGCAATGCTGCCGCTCTGAATAAGCATTATAGCTGAGAAAGTAAAAGTTCATTTGAGCACCGCAGCCCTTCTTCTTGGTTCCGACTCCCACTATGCCAATTTTCTTCGCTCTGCACTAGTCCACGAACTCTACATATAAAACCTGTTGTGTGATATACAAGAAAGTGTGTTGACTTGCGAGCCAATTGTCAATATCAATACAAACAATCCTCCTGACCCTTGGACCACATCAAACTGGCGACGAAATTTCCTTGAAGAGAACCGCTGCGACTTGGTCGAAACATTAGATTTTTTTCTAATGCACTGTAGTACCCAGAATGGCTCAGCCTAATGACCAAAGGGCATCCAGTGAAATTACCACCTAGAAAAGCAGTCTTAAGCCGTAACGGAACAACTCATTCGCTATCCTTCAACTGAGTCATCCACAGAAACATATTTATTCTTAGCTGCGTGTCACGAAAGTCATTGGGACACTGCTGTTATTAGCTTGTCATTGTTGTTGCTATTATTGTTAGCATCTGAGAATGTTTCCTGTAGGCAGAACCATTACAATGTCAATTAATAATACAGTGCATTTGAATAAGTAGTTTAAATTTGCTAGAGGCTGTATCCATAATCCGAAGGAGCAGTAGGCTTCTGAGAAGAATTAAAACGTATATGTTAACAATGACTAGCCAGTTTCGGCGTAATAGCTATTGTCAACTGATACTAGAGAGCACACACATCAGCTGCGCTAAACCTGTGACAGTGTATTTAATTTCTTCCTGGCATTACTTGACGATAGCCCATAACCCCGAATCCGGCCAGTCGTTATGTATAAAAAGATGTTAATTTCTGAGAGAAGTTTACAGCATTGGCGGAAGATGGTTTTCATATATGATAAATTCATAGCGGCAGCGGAAAAAAAGTTAAGATTTTTACTACTTATGAAAAATTTCACCTGACACAATGCGATTTACTAGTACATTCATACAAAAAGTGGAGTTCAAAGAGGATTACAATCACGTTGAAAAGTCTGTATACCTCGTAAAGTTTCAGGAACGAAATTAAGAGAAAGCTGAAAATTGTGAAGTGGCAGATACCTAACGGTTTCTGTTACCTTGGAGGAACCTACTCAGAGGGTTCTGAGAAACTATTTTTCCATGCGACATCTACTAATATTCTTCTGTTAAATGCAGTGCAGTGCCCATCTTTCTCACACAGGCAAACATGCGATCATTTAATGGAATGAGCAGAAACAATACATTGCACGGTACTCAAATCAAAATGATTTTAAGTCCGGCAAACCTCAGGCTTCAGTGGACCTAAAGTACTCATTTGTTAAACACGTTATATTTAATGTGTCGCGATTGTACTGGAAAGACCGTATTATAGTTACTAAATATAATAATTCACCTTGCTCACTGCCTTTTTTTTAATTGATAACCAGTTTCGCTTATCAATCAGTCGTCTTCAAACAAAAGAAAATAAACTGCAAAATGTTTTCGTTCCAGAGCGTAACAATGTATGACATACGTGCAAATGCATCTTACCATAAATGTTAAAATATGTCCGTTGTATAAGATGCGCCAATGAATATATTTCTCAACAATTCACTCTTCTTTATATTTTATCAGTTTCTGTTCTACTGATTCATATCATCTCAGCCAGGAGGTTAAACAATCTCGTTAAATTTTTTTTGTTACATTATAGCATGCAGCTACGTACTATAATCCCAGAACGTCATTTCCACAACACGTGTTTTAAACTTTGATTTGCTATGTTTAACATAGATTAACTACTCTCAACAGTTGTTAAGTGAGTGAAAACTATGCTCTATGAGTATCACCCCATAATTCTCATAAGACGGGTCCGGCATCTGATGCAAGTTACTGAAGAAGTGCTTGTATCTTCAGAATGTATTGTCTTCATAAATTACCACTGTTTCTGTACGCTTTAACGTAAAAGACGTTTTCCTGTTGTCGTCCTTCCCCCTGAGCTCTTGCACCTAATTGTTTTTGCCTTCGTGTTAGTGACCAGGTCAATTTAAAGGTTTCTAAGAGATCTGAAGCCTCTCTTTCGAAAACGTACTCGTGGACCTCCCACTCAGTCCTTGTTTGTAGGAGGGCCTCCAACCCCACCCTCTCCTGTCACCCCTCCCCCCCCCCCATGCACGCGTGCACACACACACACACACACACACACACACACACACACACACACGTCACAAGATGCGGCGTAGAGGCTCCATTCCTGTTTCCGGTGACGTTTGCGGGCGACCGTCGAGTTTCTCTGTCTTTCAGCTTTCACCCACGACCACAAACCTCAATACACTGTCCGCAGTAACATTCCACGCGTTCGAACTAATAACCACCCGAGGTTAGATGGTCTTGCGTACGTGGAGTACTGAATTTTTGATTTGACATCGATTTTATTTTAACAGTTGATCTGTCCCACAGTTTCACGGACTAGTCTACCGACTAGCACCCTAGGCCACTAACGCAGCCTAGAACTTGGCCGGTTCGGACCCTGGTCGTGAAAAAGTTTACATCGCCTGCATTTATTTGTCCTGCCAGCGTAGAGAATTTGTTTCAACACACAAGGCTCCAACTTCGGGCATAAAATGCGGGAATCAGTGTATAGTAACCTACAACAGTGTCAGTGGAACAGGAGAAAACAATTCGTTCACCCATCAACAGGGTGGAAACAAATCAAATAACTGTAAAAGAATGAAACTCTTAAAGCCGTCCTTATGATGTGATTTATTAAGTGGCTACCAGTTTCGGCGCTTCAGTGCAACATCTTCAGGTGTTAGATGATGCTGAAGGGATTAATACTATCCGTATACACGATGCATCAGTGGCCAACAATCAGCAACAGCTAAAGCCTCAAGATGGTGCAGTGAAGCGCCGAAACTGGTAGCCATACAATAAAGGACATCATAAGGATGGCTGTCAGTGTTTCATTTTCTTACAACAGAGAACGGTCTTAGTCCCCCAGACCGCCTGTCACGGAGACGGAGATGCAAAAAATCAAGTAACTGGCCCAATTAAATTGCATTTTGCGTCTGAAGCTGAAGCTTTTTGGATTGGAAATCTATTTAAATTAATTTGTAAATCAAGAAATACCGCTGTTTCCGTTTATAAATAAAATTGGAGTACAGTTGCAGCCGACGCCACCAACTCTTCCATCCCTTTGGAGCTAAAGTGATAAGAGACAACAAAAGGCAACAAAACCAGTCGCTTAATACCGATCACGCGAAGGTGCTACAACAATCATGTCCTGTTGTTTTATAAAATTCCCCACTTTAGGTCTCGTACAGCCATGCATTTAATCTCTTATAAATTCAGACTACGGGTAGACAATTTAATCTTCCTGTCTAGTGTGATATTCGCTTCTTGAGAAATTTGTGACCAATTGAAACGAACCGTTGAGAACTTCAGCACCGTCAAATGCTTTCATCAAGCACTGCTATTTGTTACGAGGAAAATGAACCTATAAAAACGTGGTACAACCTCTGCATTATGTAGAAGGAATGAGAAAGCGGTGTCGCAAAATATGTTCGGGTGGCTCACTCTGAAGAAAACTGCCAGCGGTAAGCAGCTAGTGCCAACACTCACCTAAATCACGAGGGCGTGCTGAAAAGTAAAGCCTCATAATTTTCTTTTTTGAAAACTCTTAAAGCTTTAAAAAATTAACGTTATTAACATTCTGCATCTTTACTGTTCATGTGTACATATTTTCGGCCCTCCGCCGCTAGTGGGCTACGAACTGTGTCGTCCTGTAATCGAGTCTCGAATTCATAGAGTTCGTCCACACGTGGAGCACATTCTCCTTCAGTATGACAGTACCAGGCCACTCTTGAGCACTACGACTTCAACAACAATCCGACATTTCGGGTAACTGTCGTCGATCATCCTGCTTACATTATCGACTTGGTACCTTCAACATAACAAAGTCGGAAATGGCATTTCGAAAGTGTCAACAAAATGTGTAATGCTCATTCACATTGCATACCGATAACTGTAAGCACTGTGAATTTACATCACACATTTTGTTGATGTCTTCGGAAATCCCATTTTCAACTTTGTTATGTTGATCTGAAAATGGGTCTTGGCCAAAATTAGTCATCGAATGAAAAATAAAATATTTGCAACTTGGAATTGTTTTTCGTTCTATTGAGTAACAGAAGTTGCTGACCCAAGTTACTCCAGCACCTCTCAGAGCGGTCGCAGTTCGCAGTGATAGACGGTAAATCATCGAGTAGAACAGAAGTGATATCTGGCGTTCCGCAAGGTAGTGTCATAGGCCCTCTGCTGTTCCTGATTTATATAAATGAACTAATCTGAGCATCCCACTTAGATTATTTGCAGATGACGCTGTAATTTACTGTCAAGTAAAATCATCAGACGATCAATTCCAATTACAAAATGATCTAGCGAGAATGGCAATTAGCACTAAACAAAGAAAAGTGCGAGGTCATACACATGGGTACTAAAACAAATCCGATAAATTTTGCGTATACGATTACTCGCACAAATCTAAGGCCTGCCAATTCGACTAAATACAATTACGAGCAACTTAAACTGGAAAGACCACATAGATAATATTGTGGGGAAAGCGAAACAAAGACTGCGCTTTGTTGGCAGAACACTTAGAAAATGCGAGAAACCCACTAAAGGAACAGCCTACATTACACTTGTCCGTCCTCTGCTGGAATATTGCTGCGCGGTATGGGACCCTTACCAGGTAGGATTGACGGAGGACATCTAAAAAGTGCGAAGAAGGGCAGCCCGTTTCGTGTTACCGTGCAATAGGGGTGAGAGTGCCACTGATATGATATCCGAGTTGGGGTGGCAGTCACTGAAACAAAGGCGGTTTTCTTTGAGGCGAGATCTATTTACGATACCACCAACTTTCTCTTCCGAATGCGAAAATATTTTGTTGATACCCACCTACGTAGGGAGAAATGATCATCATAATAAAATAAGAGAAATCAGAGCTCGAACGGAACGATTTAGGTGTTCCTTTTTCCCACGCGCCACTCGAGAGTGGAGTGGTAAAGTAGTACGAAAAATGTTCGATGAACCCTTTGCCAGGCACTTAAGTGTGAATTACAGAGTAACCATGTAGATTTAGATTGTAGATGAAGTTCGTAAAACGGCCTCTCTCTGCGAGAAAGGCGTTGAGCGACAAGGTGACTAAGTTGAGAAATAAATATGTAGACGTAAAAAGTTTTAAGAGTTTTCACGTAAAAATTCGAAGTCATTTCAACACGCCCTCGTATAGCTTTATCACGCAAGTCACTCAAGGGAGTGTGCTGAAGGTAATTCAGGTACCACCACTACTTCCCCTTCCCTGTTGCTATCGCTGATGGTGGGAGAACAGACTGTTGGCGGGCCTTCGTGTGAGAGCGTGGTTCTTTGATTTTCTCGTCGTGGACATTTTGCGAGTCGTGCGTGGTGTAAGTAGGCTGTTTAGGGCTTTGTGTTGGTAACGCCACGTAGTGCTCTGTAAGAAAATCGCTGACTGCGCTGTCTGCAGTCTGTGGCTGGTTGGACTCATTGTTGGAATATTCCCTTGTGTAGTGTTGGGCAGTTCGAGGTGAGCCGCCAGCAGTGGTGGGTGTGGGGAGAGAGATGCCAGAGTTTTGAGTGGACGATCTGGACGGGTGTCCGTCAGAAAAAGGAAATTTGTTTAATTGGATGTCACAAAATTATATATATTTTTTGTTACAAAAAGGTACGGCCAAACATTCCTCACACACAAATAAAGAAAAGATGTTATGTGGACATGTGTCCGGAAACGCTTAATTTCCAT
Source organism: Schistocerca piceifrons (assembly GCF_021461385.2). Lineage (NCBI taxonomy): Eukaryota > Metazoa > Arthropoda > Insecta > Orthoptera > Acrididae > Schistocerca > Schistocerca piceifrons. The sequence continues at coordinate 14,769,865 of NC_060139.1, read as the reverse complement.
GTTAGAGCTCATTTTAGTTTCGTCAGTATGTACTGTACTTCTTCAATTCACCGCCAGTTGGCCCAATTGAAGGAAGGTAATGTTGACTACGGTGCTTGTGTTGACATGCGACTCATTGCTCTACAGTACTAGCATCAAGCACATCAGTACGTAGCATCAACTGGTTAGTGTTCATCACGAACGTGGTTTTGTAGTCAGTGCAATGTTTACAAATGCGGAGTTGGCAGATGCCCATTTGATGTATGGATTAGCACGGGGGCAATAGCCTATGACTCGCGGCTGGCGAAGACCTAGAACGACGAGGACACCTGCAATGGACGAGGCAATTCTTCGTGCAGTTGACGATAACCCTAACGTCAGCGTCAGAGAAGTTGCTGCTGTACAAGGTAACGTTGACCACGTCACTGTATGGAGAGTGCTACGGCAGAACCAGTTGTTTCCGTACCATGTACAGAGTGTGCAGGCACTATCAGCAGCTGATTGGCCTCCACGGGTACACTTCTGCGAATGGTTCATCCAACAATGTGTCAATCCTCATTTCAGTGCAAATGTTCTCTTTACGGATGAGGCTTCATTCCAACGTGATCAAATTGTAAATTTTCACAATCAACATGTGTGGGTTGACGAGAATCCGCACTAAATTGTGCAATCACGTCATCAACACAGATTTTCTGTGAACGTTTGGGCAGGCATTGTTGGTGATGTCTTGATTGGGCCCCATGTTCTTCCACCTACGCTCAATGGAGCACGTTATCATGATTTCATACGGGATACTCTACCTGTGCTGCTAGAACATGTGCCTTTACAAGTACGACACAACATGTGGTTCATGCACGATGGAGCTCCTGCACATTTCAGTCGAAGTGTTCGTACACTTCTCAACAACAGATTCGGTGCGATGGATTGGTAGAGGCGGACCAATTCCATGGCCTCCACGCTCTCCTGACCTCAACCCTCATGACTTTCATTTATGGGGGCATTTGAAAGCTCTTGTCTACGCAACCCCGGTACCAAATGTAGAGACTGTTCGTGCTCGTTTTGTGGACGGATGTGATACAATACGCCATTCTCCACGGCTACATTAGCGCATTAGGGATTCCATGCGACGGAGGGTGGATGCATGTATCCTCGCTAACGGAGGACATTTTGAACATTTCCTGTAACAAAGTGTTTGAAGTCACGCTGGTACGTTCTGTTGCTGTGTGTTTCCATTCCATGATTAATGTGATTTGAAGAGAAGTAATAAAATGAGCTCTAACATGGAAAGTAAGCGTTTCCGGACACATGTCCACATAACATATTTTCTTTCTTTGTGTGTGAGGAATGTTTCCTGAAAGTTTGGCCGTACCTTTTTGTAACACACTATATATATATATATATATATATATATATATATATATATATATATATATATATATATATATATACAAGGTCCGGCAGAAAAACCTCCCCTTTAAGGAAAGCTAATAAAAACAAAACCAAATAAGGTAGAACAATTTTATTTATACCAAATAAAGGTACATATTATGCCATTTTAGAAAATACTCTTATGGTCTTACTTTTTAAATAAAACATCCCTTAAATGGCTTCCTGCACTGTCGACACACTGTTTGAGTCTTTCCCTGAAGTTATTCATTACTCTTTGAGTCATTTCAGGTGGAATAGCTTCAACCTCTTGTGTAATTGCTTCTTTCAGGGCTCGTAAAGATTGTGGACGTTGTTCATAAACTTTTGCTTTTAAACAGCCCCAAAGAAAGAAATCACAGGGCGTTAAGTCCGGCGATCGTGGGGGCCAGCCAATGTTTCCACGCAACGAAATCACATGTCCAGGAAACATTTCCTTCACCAATGCCAGTGACTGCCGCGCTGTGTGGGCAGTAGCACCATCTTGCTGGAACCACACGTTCTCTATTTCACCAAAAAGCTCCCTTAGTTGCGGTTGGAGAAAGTCGCGGAGCATGGCACAATAGCGTTCACTGTTGACGGTTAAATTCCTGTCATTTTCTTCGAAAAAGTAAGGACCGATCACTCCGGAATTGTAAACAGCACACCATACTGTTACTTTAGGGCTATGAAGTGGTCGTTGATGAAGTTCTTGGGGATTGTGTTCACACCAGTACCTGCAATTTTGGCTGTTCACTGTTCCGGCAAGGTGAAAGTGTGCTTCATCAGAAAAAATCACAATATCGTTGGGACGAATGTTCCGAAGAAGGTCTTGGCACAAACTTACACGGACACCACAGTCTCGTTCACTCAGTTCCTGCGTAGTTACAATTTTGTAAGGATGCATTTTAAGATCTCGATGCAAGATTCTTCTCACACTTCGATCAGATATCCGTAATGCTGCCGCATGCTTTTTAGCGGATCGTCGAGGAGATTGTTGAACTGAAGCTCTAACTGCATCAACATTTCCGGGGCCTGTTGCAGTCCGTGGTCGTCCAGGTGGTTTCCTTTTTAATGCGGAACCTGTCTCACGAAAGTTAGCAACCCAAGAATAAATTGTTTTCTTATCGGGAACAGGGTCCCGTCGTCCGAGCGCAAAGCGAACGCGAAAAGCACGTTGAGTATTAATAGGCGATTCGCCATTTTGAATAAAACCTTCCACTACGAAGGCACGATGTTCACCAGACCACGCCATGGCGTACACTGAAAACGGCACGTAGGCAGCTACTTAACGACGCGCCCCCCACCACTCTGCTCCTTCTACTGTCCGCTGCACGTTACTTTGTAATCGGGGAGTTTTTTATGCCGGACTTTTGAACGCTATTAAGGTAAATACAATGTTTGTACTCTACCAAAATCTTTCATGCGCTAACTATGCGTATCAGTAGTTAGAGCCTTCAGTAGTTGGAATCTCTTATTTAGCTGGCAGTATTGGCGCTCGCTGTATTGCAGTAGTTCGAGTAACCAAGATTGTTGTGTGGTAAGTGATTCGTGAAAGGTATAGGTTATTGTTTGTCAGGCCCATTCTTTTGTAGGGATTATTGAAAGTCCAATTGGGTTGCGCTAAAAATATTGTGTATCAGTTTAGTGATAATCAGAATAAGTAAAGAGAAAACTGTCTGAGTACGTTGAGTTTTGCTCAGCTGTTTGAAAATCAAATACGGTAGAAGTTTACCAGCACAGTCATTTATAATTTTTCAAATGGGGCGTTTCAGTGGGAAGAAGTAATTTGTTGCCCGACTCTTCTTCGAAGGCACGTTTTCAGAATTTGAACAATAATCTTTTCCGTGATGTGTGACACCTCTCTTTTAGTTTCTGCCATCAGAGCTCGTTGAGTACATCTGCAATGCTGCCGCGTTTGCCAAGCGATCACGTGACGGACTTCGCTGCTCTCCTTTGGGCGTTCACAATCTCTTCCCTTAATCGAATGTCGAAGAATAACTGGATTATTACGTTCATATGCTGAGCTTTTACTGATTTTGAACCATTCGCTTACTTTCTGCTTCTGTCACCTAAAATGCCAAAGTCGATAATCTTTTACGTGTGACTACATAAAAGATATCGGAGGCGTTAGGCTCCTACAGCGCAGCGTCTTCGCCTGTCGCATGATTCCCGCTTTCGCCGGCTCAGGCGGCGGTCTAGTGAATCCCGTTACTGCTTGTTTGCAAACCAAAGCGGGGACGGAGACTGACATATTGTCGGAATCGGAGAAGAGGCGGGGAAAGTTAGCCACTAGGGAAAGTTAAAAGTCCGTCCCACCGGGCGCGCTGGGAGCCACGGATGTGGGAACATCGCGAAACAGCTCGGCGTGCGCTTTTTGCATTTAGAGCACAAACGCTGCATAATAAGCTCGCACGACGGCTTCCACGAACAAAGGCGAGCTCGTCTACTAGTTTGCCAATTATTCTCCACGGGACTCCTTTCTAGCCAGTGTGTCTTGGTTCTCAACATGGTTGTGTAACGGGCTTTGCACTTTTGTGCGGCCGTCAAAAAGAAGGTAGATCATAGTTTAGATACCGGTTGACGTAGGAGTAATTAAGGGCGGAGAACTACTCCGGTGTCTCAAGGATCGGGATGGAAACAAGTCAAAGCCTTTTGAATTGATACGTTCAAGCATTGCCCTGAAATGATTTGGCAAACATCGCGGATAGTGCATCTCGGTGGCCGGACAGGTATTTAAATTTCACTGCTCCCGAATACATGGCCATCACATGAACTTTTGTACATGACTCTCAATTTCATGAGAGTTAATTCTTATATGTTCATTTTATATAACAACAGCAATAAAGACAGGCAGTAGAATGAAGTAGAATGTATAATTACAAACGAGGGAAAACGTCTACTCTTTCTTCTCAAAAAGAAAATATGGTAATGCAGATAGCAGAACTACATTCCACTGACGTAGATTACATTGAAGTTGTCCTGGAACAACTAATTTATCGAAAGCTGTAAAATATTTCAGTAAGATGACAACTAGCAGCAACATACTGACTTGTACGATACTTCTATAACACGATAGAAATCAAGTTTCTGGTTTATTCAATTCAATCTTAGCTTCTTCGTCAATTTTTAGAGGAGCTGGACAAAAAGCAACTGGAATCACTCAACAGAGGAAAGTCCGCTGGACCTGACGGGATACCAATTCGATTCTACACAGAGTACGCGAAAGAACTCGCCCCCCTTCTAACAGACGTGTACCGCAAGTATCTAGAGGAACGGAAGGTTCCAAATGATTGGAAAAGAGCACAGGTAGTCCCAGTCTTCAAGAAGGGTCGTCGAGCAGATTCGCAAAACTATAGACCTATATCTCTGACGTCGATCTGTTGTAGAATTTTAGAACATGTTTTTTGCTCGCGTATCATGTCGTTTCTGGAAACCCAGAATCTGCTCTGTAGGAATCAACATGGATTCCGGAAACAGCGATCGTGTGAGACCCAACTCGCTTCATTCGCTCATGAGACCCAGAAAATATTAGATACAGGCTCCCAGGTAGATGCTATTTTCCTCGACTTCCGGAAGGCGTTCGATACAGTTCCGCACTGTCGCCTGACAAACAAAGTAAGGGCGTACGGAATATCAGACCAGCTGTGTGGCTGGATTGAAGAGTTTTTAGCAAACAGAATACAGCATGTTGTTCTCAGTGGAGAGACGTCTACAGATGTTAAAGTAACCTCTGGCGTGCCACAGGGGAGTGTTATGGGACCATTGGTTTTCACAATATATATAAATGACCTAGTAGATATTGTCGGAAGTTCCATGTGGCTTTTCGCGGATGATGCTGTAGTATACAGGGAAGTTGCAGCATTAGAAAATTGTAGCGAAATGCAGGAAGATCTGCAGCGGATAGGCACTTGGTGCAGGGAGTGGCAACTGACCCTTAACATAGACAAATGTAATGTATTGCGAATACATAGAAAGAAGGATCCTTTATTGTATGATTATATGATAGCGGAACAAACACTGGTAGCAGTTGCTTCTGTAAAATATCTGGGCGTATGCGCGCGGAACGATTTGAAGTGAATTATCATATAAAATTAATTGTTAGTAATGCAGGTACCAGGTAGAGGTTCATTGAGAGAGTCCTTAGAAAATGTAGTCCATCAACAAAGGAAGTGGCTTACAGAACACTCGTTCGACCTATACTTGAGTATTGCTCGTCAGTGTGGGATCCGTACCAGATCGGGTTGACGGAGGAGATAGAGAAGATCCAAAAAAGAGCGGCGCGTTTCGTCACAGGGTTACTTGGTAAGCGTGATAGTGTTACGGAGATGTTTAGCAAACTCAAGTGGCAGACTCTGCAAGATAGGCGCTCTGCATCGCGGTGTAGCTTGCTGTCCAGGTTTCGAGAGGGTGCGTTTCTGGATGAGGTATCGAATATATTGCTTCCCCGTACTTATACCTCCCGAGGAGATCACGAATGTAAAATTAGAGATTCAAGCAAGCACGGAGGCTTTCCGGCAGTCGTTCTTCCCGCGAACCATACGCGACCTGAACAGAAAAGGGAGGTAATGACAGTCACACGTAAAGTGCCCCCCACCATACACCGTTTGGTGGCTTGCGGAGTATAGATGTAGAAATATGGGAATACCAAAAATAGAGCACATTACCGTGCATAATGCGGCGTAGGGAAATTGTTGGCTTTCAATCCGGCTACCAGTCGTCTCTGAATGGAATTTCAAGGCAATCGTATATACTTCTTCCCGTAAAATAGTGGCAAAGTCAGGTAACGGTTATGGAGGAGGACAGCTATCACGAATCCTCCTCTCTAATGCAGACCTCAGAGGCCCAATAATACTGAGGTATGGTGACCGGTGTGGCCAGGAGAGACGCGACAGTTTACCTCTTTGCACTCACAAAACCAGTGCTGGAAGACGCGATCTGTGTGAACACAAGTCCTGTTGTCTTGGGCAGCTCCATCACCACGGGGAACGAACATTGTAACATAGGATGGACCTGATCAACCGAAATGGTCACCTGATCCTCGGCAGTAACGCAGAGAAATAACGGGGCTCACGGAATACTACGATATGGCTGTCCAAGCCATCACGGAAGCCCCGCCGTGTTTCAAAAATGGGACGTAAACTGGGCCAGTAGTTGAAAACAGTATGAACAAGACTCGTCCTACAAAATGGGTTTCTTCCATTAGCCCAAAGTTCCGGTTTTATGGGTTTGGTACCTCGTTTTTTACTGTTACATGCATTTGCATCACAGGTGAATGGTTCTGGAATTCCATATCGTCCTGAAATTCCATGCTATTGGAGCTCCTTTCGTGTTGTTTTGGTGCTGACAGTGTTCTCGAGGGCGACATTCAGTTCTGCAGTGAGTTTTGCACCCGTCGTCCTCTTATTTTTTATCACATTCCTCTTCAATGACCGTACCTGACGATCACACAACACACGCTTTCTTCCGCGTTGTGACTTAGCGGATGATATTTTTCTGCTTTCCATGTATGCGGTGTAAATCTTCGATACGGTGCTACTGGAAACACCAAGCACTTCCGCTCCATTGGGTACGGAAGCTCCCACCACACGAGTGCCGTCAGCTGGAGCACGTTCCAGTCCACTTGGCTTGAACATAATGCACTCACGACAACACGGAAACTGTTCCGACCACGATTGACGGTTTCAACAAATTGAGCTCGTTGTACAGGTGCTGTTGGTTGTCAAGTACAACAGCGCAACTTGCGGGCTTGGCCAGCATTTTCATTTATTTTCAAGCATGCATTTCTTGCCCTGTTCCCATATTTTTGTTCAACGCCTGCATATTACCGAAGTGCCTGGTTGCAATATTCTTGAGATGCCGTTTATAGGAAGCCTACGGACAATGACTTGATTCGCAGGGCCCACGTCACCTTTGACCCTGAGAATTTGTCAGCTGTGTTAGAACGTCTTGACGTCGCCTTTCGTCAGAATGGTTGTCGTAGAAATCATGTCAGGCGTGCACCGGGTGATTGACAATAATACCGTGGCGGCACCAAAGTTTACGGCATCGTTGCCTTTCGCAGGGAGCGTTTCCAGCAGGACTGGTTGTGTTTCGCGGAAATGTGATGTGCACTGTTTTTCGACCATTCTTAAGATTTGCGCAGCCGAGCAAATCGGCTATTGCAGAAGATCAGCACTGGTCGTCCTAGGACTATACCAACAAAGAGATTCTGACATACACTTCCAGCTATTGGGATAGAGTTCCTAAGAAAGCAGTTGGAATTAAATACCAAGTAACCTATAAATGCTTTTTTCTTAAATTCTACGTGGAATCCTGCACCCCCCCCCCTCCCCTTCTCAAATGTCAGAGGCACAGAGTTAATGCAGTCTCACCCTTTCGTTATAATTTTCACTATCGATAAGTTCGACGTCGGTCATCTTATGTTCGTGATGGTGCTAGTGTTTACAGTATGTATGTGTGGTGTGAATTTCTCTGCGAACCGAGGTTTTAAAGTCCCTTGCACAGCACTTACCTGCTGCAGGTCTTGGAACATGACAGTGTGTGCACCCGTCGAAATGTCTGCGGCTATAGACGACGTCACCTCACCACATTCCTCGCGAGTTATTTGAATAAGAAGTAATTTGCTATCCTACTGTTCCTAGAAAGTACACTGTCAAATTTTGAGCTGTAGCGTCTGCAACTGGATTTTGTTGAGCCACTAGCTTTTAGTCTCACCAAGTAAATGAACCAGTGATGAAGCGCGCCGTTTTTCGCTGAATCTTCTCTGTCTCTTCTATTAATCCTACCTGGAAAGGGCCCCACAGTGATGAGAAATATTCCAGAATCGGTCGCACGAAGTGCTTTGTAAGCCGCTTCTTTCGTGAATGATTTACGTTTCCTTAAGACTAGTCGTTTGAGGCTCAGACTGGCATGAGAGAAGCGATGGCAAACTAATGACATTGGCCATATAGACTTTGTAACGTTTCAACTTCTACTCTCATCAGATATTAGGAAAATTACAATTTAAGGGGGGTAGGACGTCAAACGGGACGACTTAGAGCAGGAGAGACACCACAGGACATTTTAATTTCCACTGTCTATACTTTTAAAAATAAATTCATAAAAGTTTGTCAGAATGACCAGAAAGGATTCAGGATTTACACTTGTACTGGAGGAAGTTCAAAAATATAAGGGAAATAATTTATTTTTTTACATTCGTATTTCACCTTTTTTTCACTTACCATTGGGTATATTTGTTGCTACAGGTACACTTTTCTTCGTAAGTAAGGGAGATTCTTCGATGAATTTTGCACAGCATTCAAACCATTCATGAAACTCTAGAATTTTTCCAAATCTATTAAAAACTGTGGTAAAAATTGAGATAATTAACTATAAAATTTGAGTTTTTTCTAAACATGAAATTTAAAATGTAACAGCACATTCATTTTTCATAAATTAAATAATTTCTAGAGTTTCATACACCTGTAAGTATGGTTTGTGTGCTGTGCAAAATTCATCGAAGAATCTCTCTTACTTATGAAGAAACGTGTACCTATAGCAACAAACGCAGCCAATAGAAGTGAAAAAATGATGAACTTTGACACGAAAAAAAAATTGGTATGTTTTTGAACTTCCACTGCTATGATTGTGAAACCTGAATCCTTCCTGGTCATGCTGATAAAGTTTTCTGAATTTATTCGTAAAAGTATAGACAATGAAATTTAAGATGTTCTGTGGTGTCTCTCCTGCTCCAAGACGGCCCGTTTGACGCCCTACCCCCCCCCCCCCCCTTAATGAAGTCGTGAGTTTCATAATGAAGTTATTTTTTGTCTTCGTCGGGTAGTCCGAAACTGTTTCTTTTTGTAGAGGCACTTTTTTCAGTGCCATTACTTGACCGGGAGGGGGGTCTGTGTTCGGGCAAATGCGGCACCCACGCTACTGCTGTACAACCGACACTGCTTGCGCGCCGTCACACGACTCACTTATGCACTATGCATGGCTGCTGCTTCTGAATGCAGGCCGGGGTTCGGTCGGCACGATGAGCCAGTGCTGGCAAACACACACACACACACACACACACACACACACACACACACACACACACACACGGAGACCGCAAGCCTCTGGAAGGAATAATCCCTGCGGACGCCGCGAGGTGTCCGCCGCAGAGAGCAGTTCGCGCGGCGCTGATTTGGATTCGGTGGGCGTCGGCTCGCGGATGTGGGGTTACTATGCGCTACCTGGCGCGGGCGTGCGCCGCGAATGGATATAGCCAGGCCAGGATGCTGCCGGCTCCCTGCCCAGGACACCGACCCGCGCAGGACAGCCGCATCTCGCGGGTCAAGCGCGCGCTACCAGACCCTCTTGCAGTCATCCGGTTGCGGGATATTTAGCTCGAATTCTTCTGTATCCCAACCGTAACATTGTCTCCTCAGGTAGCTCCACCGAATGCTGGGAGCGTCGCTTCAGCGAGGCCATGGCCCATTTCGTCATCTACATACACTGCCTGATCAAGAATTACCAGGCATCCCTATGCGATACGGAGTTCGCCACTAGATATCGTGGGAGGCGGAGTCACCAGTACAGAAGGAGGCAGGGAGTAATGTATTGCCAGCGGAGAAAAAATGCTTCAAATGGCTCTGAGCACTATGGGACTTAACATCTATGGTTATCAGTCCCCTAGAACTTACAAGGGAACCTCCCCATCGCACCCCCCTCAGATTTAGTTGTAAGTTGGCAGAGTGGATAGGCCTTGAAAAACTGAACACGGATCAATCGAGAAAACAGGGAGAAGTTATGTGGAACTATGAAAAAAATAAGCAAAATACACAAACTGAGTAGTCCATAAGCAATGTCAAGGAGAGTCTAAGCGTAAGAGCGCCGTGGTCCCGTGGTTAGCGTGAGCTGCTGTGAAACGAGAGGTCCTTGGTTCAAGTCTTCCCTAGAGTGAAAATTTTAATGTTTTGTTTTCAGACAATTATATCTGTCCGTCTGTCCGTCCGATGCGATCACTTTTTTGGGAGGGATAATCACATCCACAAGAGAACCTAAATCGGGCAAGGTAGAAGAATCTTTTTACCCATTCGCCAAGTGTACAAGTTAGGTGGATCGACAACATATTACTGTCATATGACGCACATGCCGTCACCAGTATCGTATAGAATATATTAGACGTGTTTTCCTGTGGAGGAATCGGCTGACCTATGACCTTGCGATCAAATGTTTTCGGTTCCCATAGGAGAGGCACGTCCTTTCGTCTACTAATCGCACTGTTTTGCGATGCGGTCGCAAAAAAATGGTTCAAATGGCTCTGAGCACTATGGGACTCAACTGCTGAGGTCATTAGTCCCCTAGAACTTAGAACTAGTTAAACCTAACTAACCTACGGACATCACAAACATCCATGCCCGAGGCAGGATTCGAACCTGCGACCGTAGCGGTCTTGCGGTTCCAGACTGCAGCGCCTTTAACCGCACGGCCACTTCGGCCGGCTCGGTCGCAAAACACAGACACTAAACTTATTACAGTGAACAGAGACGTCAATGAACGAACGGACAGATCATAACTTTGCGAAAATAAAAAAAAAAGTAAATTTTTCACTCGAGGGAGGACTTCAACCAAGGACCTCTGGTTACGCAGCTGCTCACGCTAACCACGGGACCACGGCGCTCCTGAACTTCCGTCGTCCACGTTGTTGCCTATGTTGCGCAAGGACTACTCAGTTTGTACATTTTGCTTATTATTTTCGTAGTTCCACACAACTTCTTCCTGTTTTCTCGATTGATCTGTGTTCAGCTTTTCAAGGCCTATACACTGTTCCAACTTGTAACTAAATCTGAAGGGGGTGTGATGGGGACGTTCCCTTGTTAGAACTACTTAAACCTAACTAACCTAAGGACTTCACACACATCCATGCCCGAGGCAGGATTCGAACCTGTGACCGTAGCGGTCGCGTGGTTCCAGACTGTAGCGCTTAGCACCGCTCGGCCACTCCGGCCGGCGTGGAAACGGAAATGAACTATCAAACCGGACCAAGACCACGAAAATCAGACGCTACTGACGGAGAGAATCTGCCAATCATTGCGGGCGGTGGTCATATTAAATGGCAAGAAATTAGCGGAAGGAATCACTTGCCAGATTTAAAGTGGTACCAGAGGTCCACCTAGCATAATGACTCCGCGTAGGAAGTTAAAGAGAATGGGGTACTGTGGTCGAGCATCTCATCGTAATTTCTGTAGACAGTGCTAAGCGACGCTTGAGGTGGTTTAAAGAGCGACATCAGTGGGCGGCGAATGGCTTGTTACTAGTAGTTTGGAGCGATGGGAGGGACTGGGTTCAGCGAAAGCGTGGAGACGGTTACCTGCCATCATGTGTAGTGCCAGTAGTGAAGTGCGGAGGAGGTAAAATTACGGTATGGGAATGATTTTCGTGGATGAAGCTATGGTCCCTAATTACGTTTAAGGAGACCTTAAATACGAAAGGATGTGAACAAGCCTTACCGCAATGTGTACTATGCATAGTAGAGGAACAATTGAGAGATCGTGATTGACTGTATCACACAGCAATGTGTACTGTGCACAGTAGAGGAACTATTGAGAGATCATGATTGTTTGTATCGCACTGCAGTGTGTACTGCGCACAGTAGAGGGACAACTGAGAGACCATGATTGTCTGTATCACATGACAATGCGGCTGTCATTAAGCAGCTTCTAAGAGGCAATGGTTTGTGGACAATAACACTGCCGACGTGGACCAAATAGAGCACAACTGGGACCTGTTAGAACGTCGACTTTGCTAGACCCCAGCGTCAAACACGAGTACCTTCTATGGTTTCGGATCTTGGGGAAAGACTACATTTGTCCAGGTACTTTTGATCAAATGACGTATGCACAAGCACGGGAAAAGGGTAAATCGTATCAGTATCATCGATTTTCTGTCCCATTATACTCTCGTGTTTATTTTATTCTTATGATCCCTGAGTGAGATATGTAGTGATGGCAGCAGAATTATCGCGCAGTCGTCCTCGAGTACGCTGTTTCCGGTTCAGACTGTAGCGCAGTAGTCCCCATGTTTGTACTTGAATACGTGCCAACTGACTCAACATTCTGAAACGTGATCACGTGCACTTTTAGTAGCTCTGCGAATACACTTGCTTTTTCAGTTACTTCGCCCTTGCGAACTTCCGTCAAGAAAATAAGATTAAGTAGCAGATATGTTAATGTAGGTCTCTAGGAAGAGCCACGGAACTGAGTGAAGAAACTATGAAAGCGGTGATTATACTCATGCTTGTATTCCTTCTCTTTCTTCTGCGTGTATGAATGATAAAATGCTTTCGAATGGAAAATAATTTTGAATTAAATTGTGGTTTACAGCATTGCAAACGACGTGATAATACACTTTCACAAATGGAAACAAATGTGCAGCAGTTGATCCTTCAATATTCCATCCCTGGTGACTAGTAACGGAACATTTGCCGAAAAGCTAGGGGAAGAATTATCTCTTTATTTTTGAGAGAAGCGTTCGACTGGAGTGCAGTTCTCAAATCGTTTTCTACTGTGATAGGGACTCAGCGGCGTGATACGCGTTGCCTCGGAATGCAGTGACGATTGTAAGAGTCTCTTTGTATTTCGTACCATGTGACTTACGCAGCTGCTAGTCAACGTTTTACTTTACCTGGTAACCTTCTGCCGATCGCGAATGAAAGACATGTGTTTGCACTTCATGGTGTTATTATTTATTATTCCTATGTCAGTGTCTGCTCACAAGTTGTGGCAGTATATCACCATAGCGATAACTAGGAAAAAAGGACATGGCATTATCGTAAACTACTGTACGAATGTTCTGAACAGGGTACGCACCTTGACATATCTAGAGTCTGAAGAAATTATGAATAGGCAGTGACATTTAGTGTATACACTGAAAGTAGAACACTGCAGCAATAGATTTCAGATAAGCCCTGTCACGACTTGGGGGGCGTAGCTGTAGCTGCCAAAAGTTTGAAATAACATTCTTTTTCATACTGGGACTTTCACTCGGCGATGAAGTGTTCAGCGATACTGACGACCTACAGAAATATACGTCTTTACTTTTGTGGTCGTTGTCACGTTCCGTGTGACCGTCGGAGACAACTTTAGTCAGTTGGGGAACGAATCACACCACAGTACAGATAAAAATTTACCTTTGTCTTATCATTATGAAGTGATACATTAAATTGAATAATCTTCTAATAATTCTCGAAACTCTAGTGTCTGAGAACATTAAAAATCTTCTTAGGGGTAACACTGGTCATACATCAGAGGACGCGGAATACGAATAAAGAAAGAATGTGATAAATTTTGAGGGTGGCGAGCTGTACTGGTACACATGCAATGCGAGAATTATATTAATTCTCACATCTAAGAAATAAGGTCATACGAAACGCTGAAACCATTGACCACATTAAATTCTGACGTGCGAATGAAGCTTTCAGCAGCAAAATATTACTCTTACAAATAATAGTCTACTAATGAGGCAAAAACTGCAATCGTGCTTGTGCGCAGCACGTTTATACGGATTATCTTCAGACCAACTCTTATGACAGTCATGTAGCTATGTTCTACATTTGATTGTATCGTATTTGACGAAAATGTATTTTTGATCCAGTGATGTGTGCGGTTTCTATCCTGTGAAGATGGTTGTTACAACTGAAGCCATATGCATTTCTGGGCAATAAGCTGTATCGTCAAGACAGCATCGAAGTGAAAGATGAACTCTGAGGAAGAAGTTAATTGGGTATAGTGTTATAAAAATGTGAAAAAGAAATTATAAGAAGTCCAAGAAATGCAAAAAAAAGGGGGGGCAAAACGTCTACGAAAGTTTTAGCTGAGTAGTAACATTTATATACCCTAGGTATTTCTTTCATAAACCAGTTATTAATCACATTTCATGTTACAACTCTTCATTATGAAATACATTTGGTTCTGTGATACGAAAGATATGACCAAATGTATGGCTGATGGAAAACCAAAGTGAAAAGAGAGTAATGTGGAGTAGCAGAACTGAGATCAGTAACGAGCTTAAAAAGTGGGGACCAGATAGTAGACGAAGTGAAGGGATTTGCTAATAACGCAGTACAGACGAAGCTAGGACCATACAAAAAGCTGACTAGCACAGACAGAAAGAGCACTGTTCTCTAAAAGAAGCATAACAGTGTAAAGCATAGGGCTTGAGAAATCATGGACTAGAGGAAAACCGGAAAACATAGAATCGGTACGTTTGAGACATGGTGTTATAGAAGGACGTTGAAAATTAAGTTTTTTTTGTTATTATTGTGTACGTCAGTTAAAACAACAGGAAGGTTGTGAGCAGTACCAGGGGGGAGAGGAATATATGGAACACACCTGCAAGGAGGAACGTAAGGATGGGACGTGTTAAGACACCAAGGCGTAGCGGCCATGATGGTAGAGGGAGCAGTAGAGGGCAAAACCTGAAGGGGAAGACAGAGATTGAAATAAATCCAGAAAATAAACGAGGACGCTGGGTGTAAGTGCCCCCACAAACAGGTCCCCATTATACAAGTAGAAGACGACACGTTATATGACACGTAGGAGAAGTGCAAGAATAAGCTACACAGGAAAATATTGTAACATAAATATGCCGAAATTGCGCATTTAATACCGCTCTTACTGACCTGATAGCGTAGGACGTCATATTAAACCCTAGTTGTTTAATTAATAGTATTCATGAAATTAAGGATGTACTTGTTAGGGAGTGAAAATAATTCGAAACGATTGTTTTATTTGAAAACAAAACAGTACGTTCCAGATTAATGAATTAATAATGCTCTTTGCTTAAATTAATTGCGCACATTCAAAGTACACAAGTATAGCCACGAAAGTTTTTATCTCGCAAGCTGCGACAGCAACCGTAGTCATTTCGTCGTGAACAGTAGTGCTATTAACAAGATGACTATGCGGGCACTGTGCCTAGTTTACACCATATTTTAAATTTGTGCGTCGTTGCTAAGCTGATTATGTATGTATTTATTGACGATGCCACTACGGCTCCATTATATTAGGACAAGTTTTAAAACAAGTACCCCTAGTCATATTTTAAGCACATGTTTTCCACATGTATGAGAATAATACATTTCATTGTGGCATATTTTATTTTTACGATATAGACCACCAATAAGTTGTATTTGATCTACCGATGTTCTGCTGCAAATATGAAGATTGTCGTTGCTCTCCGAAACTGGTAGTCTAAGGACTAAGTGTTTCGTGATCATAGATGGAAATAAAAGAAATTCATTTTATAATTTTATTAATCTGCTAAAGCATCAAGATCTAACTGATCTGGCAATGCAGATAACTGGAAAGGGGAGAGGAAGGGTATCACAGAACTGAATGTGTATCAGATTGATGAGGTCCTTGATTGTGGGCGTTATGTCTTACGTGGATCAGTTTATTGTAGATGGACACAATGAGTCAGCGCTTGTGCTGGTGAGTGAAAGAAGAGGGTGAAACACGGTGTCGTCTTTCTCTACAGCGGCAGCGGTGCTGCAGCACTCAATGCTCGTTCCATCACAAGGAAGCTTATCGTCTCGTAGTTACAGACGGACTAAAAGCTCCAGTTAGATGTAAATCACACGTGATCTATCAAACGAACTATCCCAGTATTCGCCGTAAACGGTTTAATAAATCGCCAGCAACCTAAATCTGGATGGCCTGACGGGAATTCAAACCGCTGTACTCCCATCTACTGTATCGCCATTACACCACCTCGCTCGGTCACTTCAGAATGAGAGAACATCGTCAGCTTTATCCTTGAACAATGGCGTCGTTGACATGCTCAATTTGTGAAGCTCTTTTTCTTGAACAAATTATCTAATTTTTATGAAATTGTAATCATTTATTTGTCTGTGCATGTACATCACGTCTACCGATTTCGGTCCCATTCGGATAATTCTTGTTCTTTTTTTTAGGTTGTACATTCAATACTATTTTAATACTATTTCCGTATTGATACTCTGCCGCTGTGTATTGTGCCTCAGAATGAAAATGAATAAACCTAAGCGACGCAAGAATTATTATGATATGAAAGTAATGATTTTCGATTACAATTTAACTTGCCAGTTCATTTTCACCACATTTGTGAATCGCAGCATAAGAATTTTCAAAACAAAGAGATCTCTGGTACCATCTACAGGATAGAAGCCGCACACTTTGATACTATGAACAAACCGATTTCCTGTGTGAAAATATTATTTCAGAAACGTCTTACTCCTTGCACTGTACAGTACTTTCTGCTCGGGCATCAAGCAGATGCAGTGGGACGGAGCGAGTGACAAACATACGATACGCGAAAGTTTAGCAGATGTACTTTCGGAGGGTCACAACTACGTAATGTCGTGACACCGCGCAAGGGCTGGAACAGATATGTATGTAAAGGAATCGAGATTTGTGGGTCTGGGAGGAAGGGGGTCTTGGTGGTCGGTTCCTATGTGAACTAGGAAGACAAAGTAAAAATGTTTTTGTCTTGGCCCAGAGCAGTGGCCATTTGTATAATCATTCGAACATTTGTTTTACTGTAGCTCCGTTACAATATACACTCCTGGAAATGGAAAAAAGAACACATTGACACCGGTGTGTCAGACCCACCATACTTGCTCCGGACACTGCGAGAGGGCTGTACAAGCAATGATCACACGCACGGCACAGCGGACACACCAGGAACCGCGGTGTTGGCCGTCGAATGGCGCTAGCTGCGCAGCATTTGTGCACCGCCGCCGTCAGTGTCAGCCAGTTTGCCGTGGCATACGGAGCTCCATCGCAGTCTTTAACACTGGTAGCATGCCGCGACAGCGTGGACGTGAACCGTATGTGCAGTTGACGGACTTTGAGCGAGGGCGTATAGTGGGCATGCGGGAGGCCGGGTGGACGTACCGCCGAATTGCTCAACACTTGGGGCGTTAGGTCTCCACAGTACATCGATGTTGTCGCCAGTGGTCGGCGGAAGGTGCACGTGCCCGTCGACCTGGGACCGGACCGCAGCGACGCACGGATGCACGCCAAGACCGTAGGATCCTACGCAGTGCCGTAGGGGACCGCACCGCCACTTCCCAGCAAATTAGGGACACTGTTGCTCCTGGGGTATCGGCGAGGACCATTCGCAACCGTCTCCATGAAGCTGGGCTACGGTCCCGCACACCGTTAGGCCGTCTTCCGCTCACGCCCCAACATCGTGCAGCCCGCCTCCAGTGGTGTCGCGACAGGCGTGAATGGAGGGACGAATGGAGACGTGTCGTCTTCAGCGATGAGAGTCGCTTCTGCCTTGGTGCCAATGATGGTCGTATGCGTGTTTGGCGCCGTGCAGGTGAGCGCCACAATCAGGACTGCATACGACCGAGGCACACAGGGCCAACACCCGGCATCGTGGTGTGGGGAGCGATCTCCTACACTGGCCGTACACCACTGGTGATCGTCGAGGGGACACTGAATAGTGCACGGTACATCCAAACCGTCATCGATCCCATCGTTCTACCATTCCTAGACCGGCAAGGGAACTTGCTTTTCCAACAGGACAATGCAAGTCCGCATGTATCCCGTGCCACCCAACGTGCTCTAGAAGGTGTAAGTCAACTACCCTGGCCAGCAAGATCTCCGGATCTGTCCCCCATTGAGCATGTTTGGGACTGGATGAAGCGTCGTCTCACGCGGTCTGCACGTCCAGCACGAACGCTGGTCCAACTGAGGCGCCAGGTGGAAATGGCATGACAAGCCGTTCCACAGGACTACATCCAGCATCTCTACGATCGTCTCCATGGGAGAATAGCAGCCTGCATTGCTGCGAAAGGTGGATATACACTGTACTAGTGCCGACATTGTGCATGCTCTGTTGCCTGTGTCTATGTGCCTGTGGTTCTGTCAGTGTGATCATGTGATGTATCTGACCCCAGGAATGTGTCAATAAAGTTTCCCCTTCCTGGGACAATGAATTCACGGTGTTCTTATTTCAATTTCCAGGAGTGTATTAGCATGGTTCGAACGACGGAAAGGAGACAGCCCACCGGCATATTGTGTGAATCGATTAATTCCTTTTGCAAAATATTTTAATTGGGCTTCAATTAATACTCAGCTAATTGCACTATTTGTATGTGTTGTGTACGTATTTTACGTGCAAAAACAGTCGCCCATAAATAGCTCTGGACTGGAGCGAGACTGATGGTTGAACTTTCGCATACTCGTGTATTGGAGCATGGTCTAAGGAAAGTTTTCACCGTCTGAGAAAGATTAGCTTCGTTTGGATTTTACGTGCGAAAAGTACATTTTCTGGGAGGTTTTTGAACCGCACCACTTCTATACTTCAAAATTTTACGAATCGGTTCAAACTTTTCACGAAGGTGTATAAGAGGATAAAGTCAAAATCAAATTTTTTCATCCAGTAATCCTTGTCCATTGTCGAGATACGATGGTTTAAATTCGAGCTAAATGAAGAATGTGAAATCGTTCTCTCGTGAACTGAATGCGTGGAAACTGTTCAAAGTAAATCAAATAAATAAAAAATGCACTCTTACGAGAAAATTAAACACTCGCTTTCGAAAACCTAGCTTAATGAGGAGTTAACGTGAAAAAAAGTTTTTGTGAGTTTTTTTACGTGCATCGCTTCTGTGATTACGACTTGTGCGAATTGATTCAAGTTTTGTAAGAAGTAGACAAATACATTTAACCAATGGTCCCCCTGTGTCTTCTGAAAGCTTTATCCGTTACCACGATATAAGCAACATGGTTGGAAAGACAATAGCGAAACCTCTAACGCACCAGTCGTCGCCCGAGTGAAAAGGAATCTGCATCAGTTGCGAAACCATGGCGGTATAACGTTAAAATTATGGTGAAGCAAAAGCTGGAAACTAGAATGAAAAATACGCCTATCAAAGCATAAAAAAGGTGAATATATCCTAAACAAAGTTAGGGATGTAAAAGAAGGGAACTACCTTTTGGATTATGTGACAGCTTTAAAGACATTTGAATCAAAACTTCATGGCATATTTGTGCAGTTTTACGAGTTAACCCTACTTCCCCAGCGCAGTGAGATCTCTTCGCTGTAAGGTGTTAGCATACCTGCATATTGCAGTTTATAGGCTAAATCTCTGATTTTGTGCGCAAAATCCAGAAGATACGACAGGCATGGTAAACAGTATATAATATCATAGACTGAACAGTATACATGTAATAGCCAAAAACGTTGTTTTGAGGGAGAGTGTGGAGATAATTTTTTTTTTTTTTGGGGGGGGGGGGGGGGGGGAATTAAAGGCACCAATATTTCAAGATTTTTGTTTTTAAATTCTTAGAAGCGGCCAGATAAGTCGAAAAGCTAGTTCCCCCGTCTTTTACGTCCTTAGCTCTGCCCAGGACATATTCGCCTTTTTTGTGCTATGCTTAGGAGCATTTTTCGTTCTGGTCAGGATTTGTTGTTGTTGTTGTGGTGTTCAGTCCTGAGACTGGCTTGATGCAGCTCTCGATGCTACTCTATACTGTGCAAGCTTCTTCATCTCCCAGTACTTTCTGCAACCTACATCCTTCAGAATCTGCTTAGTGTATTCATCACTTGGTCTCCCTCTACGATTTTTACCATCCACGCTGCCCCCGAACGCTAAATTTGTGATCCCTTGATGCCTCAGAACATGTCCTACCAAACGGTCCCTTCTTCTTGTCAAGTTGTGCCACAAACTCCTCTTCTCCCCAATTCTATTGAATACCTCCTCATTAGTTATGTGATCTACCCATCTAATCTTCAGCATTATTCTGTAGCACCACATTTCGAAAGCTTCTATTCTCTTCTTGTCCAAACTATTTATCGTCCATGTTTCACTTCCATACATGGCTACACTCCATAAAAATACTTTCAGAAACGACTTCCTGACACTTAAATCTATACTCGATGTTAACAAATTTCTCTTCTTCAGAAACGCTGTCCTTGCCATTGCCAGTCTACATTTTATATCCTCTCTACTTCGACCATCGTCAGTTATTTTTATCCCCAAATAGCAACACTCCTTTCCTAATCTAATTCCCTCAGCATCACCCGACTTAATTCGACCACATTCCATTAACCTCGTTTTGCTTTTGTTGATGTTCATCTTATATCCTCCTTTCAAGACACTGTCCATTCCGTTCAACTGCTCTTCCAAGTCTTTTGCTGTCTCTGACAGAATTACAATGCCATCGGCTAACCTCAAAGTTTTTATTTCTTCTCCATGGATTTTAATAATACCTACTCCGAATTTTTCTTTTGTTTCGTTCACTGCTTGCTCAATATGCAGATTGAATAACATCGGGGAGACGCTACAACCATGTCTCACTCCCTTCCGAACCACTGCTTTCCTTTCATGCCCCTCGACTCTTATAAATGCCATCTGGTTTCTGTAGAAATTGTAAATAGCCTTTCGCTCCCTGTATTTTACCCCTGCCACCTTCAGAATTTGAAAGAGAGTATTCCAGTCAACATTATCAAAAGCTTTCTCCAAGTCTACAAATGCTAGAAACGTAGGTTTGCCTTTCCTTAATTTTTCTTCTACGATA
This sequence comes from Schistocerca piceifrons, assembly GCF_021461385.2. Classification (NCBI taxonomy): domain Eukaryota; kingdom Metazoa; phylum Arthropoda; class Insecta; order Orthoptera; family Acrididae; genus Schistocerca; species Schistocerca piceifrons. The sequence goes on along the minus strand of NC_060139.1, from coordinate 14,748,941 downwards.
AGTCGTAAGGTCAGGATTATGGCTCAGATTTTCACGCAGGGTAGATTGCTGGGGTTGATATCTCGCAAGCGTGCTTTTTTTCTCCTTATAAAATACGAGGTCAGGTTGGCGGTCTGTCCCTGTAGGCCTCGTGGAAAGTGTCATATGAGCAGGCGCGCTGCCGTGAAAGTACGGCGTGTCGGAGAAGCTGCCGCCACGTCACGTTCGGTCTCTCGCGGCTCTGTGCCCCCCCCCCCCCCCCCCCCCCCCCAATCGTCCTTGGCCCAGTCGCTTCCGGCAGCCACTGCCTGCTCGCAGCTATCGGGTGCATGCCTTTCACTGCAGCTGCTCGCTGCCGCATATTCACCGGGCGGAGCGCGTCGCCCATCAGTTTCTGACCCATTTGCGTAAATCCTCCGTGGTGAACGGTGTTTTTTTTTCTTTTCAGAATGAGATTTTCACTCTGCAGCGGAGTGTGCGCTGATACGAAACTTCCTGGCAGATTAAAACTGTGTGCCGGACCGAGACTCGAACTCGGGACCTTTGCCTTTCGCGGGCAAGTGCTCTCCCAAGTGAGCTACCCGAGCGCGACTCACGCCCCGTCCTCACAGCTTTACTTCTGCCAGTACCTCGTCTCCTACCTTTCTTTCAGGAGTGCTAGTTCTGCAAGGTTCGCAGGAGAGCTTCTGTAAAGTTTGGAAGGTAGGAGACGAGGTACTGACAGAAGTAAAGCTGTGAGGACGGGGCGTGAGTCGTGCTTGGGTAGCTCAGTGCTACTGTAAAGGGAGCCGGCACGGTAGCTCAGCGTGATCGGTCAGAGAGCCGATTGGCCTCTGTAATAAAAAACTGAGTGGCAGGATCAACCACCGAACTTGAACAGGAAGTCTTGCGACGTCCGCAACGACCAGACACAACGATCAATAACGAACAAAATGAAAAAAAAAAGTTGGTTTCGGTCAGAGGGTTAGCAGCCCTCGGTAATAAAAAAACTGAGCAAATCGATCAGCAACGAACTTAAACGGATGTCTTACGACGTCCGCCCCGAGCAGATGCAACGGACAAAAGCGAACAAAATGAGATTAAAAAAAAAAAAAGTTGGTAGAGCACTTGCCCGCGAAAGGCAAAGGTCCCGAGTTCGAGTCTCGGTCCGGCACACAGTTTTAATCTGCCAGGAAGTTCTTTTTTTTTGTTTAGAATTAAGAGAACTGTTCACGGATTCACTGATTTCATACCGAACATTATTTGTGTCGTATGTAACGCCCACACAGAACTTAGTACATGCAGCGAAGAATTCAGTCGATGAAGTATCTTGAAGAGCCTTCGGGTAGCTTTGTCGCAATTTTGTGTGATTCCCCAGGTGACCTCTGTTACTGTAAAGGAAACGGGAATGACCTAGACTTGCTCCAGCGTGTGATATGAGTTTACGGACGCTCAAGTGTGAGGTTATCAGTGTCCTCTAGGTACTGGTACGATGTAAACAGGATGCGCTTGCAAATCGACGAAAAACTAGACAGAAGGACCTGTTGGCATCTTAGCCAACAAAGGATAAGCACAGTAAAGACAATGTTAAAGCACTCCGGTACTCATAAATCTTCAACAACTCGTGCTCGCCAAACCGTTGTTTCACTGATACACTAAGTTTACACCATCAATGTCAGCGTAGAAGAAGATTATACACACGGAATTACCTAGTGAGTATATACTGAGCATCGGTAATTTGGTGTGAACTGCGTTGTTTCGTTGGTACAGGACGGAGAGATCGCTGAATGCTTGGTTGAACAGAAGTACTTTAGTAACATGTGGTTCACAATGAACAGAAACCCTAGCATGTCCCAAATGCTGTTTCCGGATTTCAATCAACGTAGGCTTCAATCTCGTGATGTAAAGGTGGACAATTTGCTCGAAGTGCTGAAGAGAAATAATTTCATTGACGTTTTACTGCCATCTCTCATCTACTGCTATCTCTTATCTTACATTCCTGATCACAGTAATTACTTCAGGCTGTGGAACCAATCACGATGGTATACGTTAACTAATACTCCAAAAATTAGTCACTTCCTCGTAACAGCGTGTAAAATCTCTACGGTGACGTAATAACGTCCGATTCTGTGTGGAATGGATTAACGAGTTCAGCAAATACGGTGTGATGATAGTGAATAGGTATATTATGTCTTTCTAGATTCGCGTTATCATAGGGTACCAAGATAAAAACGTTACACTCAAATAGCAAATCATTAAAAGCACATTTAAATACATTTACTGCAGTTGTTGAAACTGTCTGCCCAGAGACTAATCACGTGCTTGGTACTTTGGCACCAATTGCCGCCCAAAATGTCAATTGGCTCTGAGCACTATGGGACTTAACTTCTGAGGCCATCAGTCTCCTAGAACTTAAGAACTACTAAAACCTAACTAACCTACGGACATCACACACAGCCATGCCCGAGGCAGGATTCGAACCTGCGACCGCAGCAGTCGCGCGGCTCCAGACTGTAGCGCCCAGAACCGCTCGGCCACCTCGGCCGGCCAAAATGTGAAGTTCGTAAGCGATTCGCTCTAATTAGTTTGTACTTTGTTGCAATTGGAATGCCATTCTTCCAAACAAACAACAAATTATGGGTAACGTAACAGGGCAGATTCTAGATTCTGCTCGACTTATTGAATGTTCCCCAAATTCTTTAGGTGCCCTCGCGCGCTGCATTCTGCTGGGGGCTGCATCAAGTTAGGCTCAAAATTACAGTTTAAAACTAGCGATATTGTGTCAGTTACCTTGTGAGCTGCATAAACTTACAATAAGCTGCTGCCTTTAACGTGCTTGAAGAAATACCCGTTCAAGTTGACGGTCATCAACGCATCTCTCCCATATCATCACGGAAAACCTTCCTTCGTTATAAGAAACAGTAGTAAATAGGTTCGCATGCATTCAAATGTGACCATTTTGATTCACAATAACCGGAAAGCATAAAACATGCCTCACCTCTCAGTACCACTTTATGTGTAACACAAAATCGTTAGGATTTCGCTGAAGAAACCGTGCATGACTTCCCAAAGAGGTCCGATATCGGATATTCCTAGTGCCTGGATCTTTAGAAGGCGGTATTCGTGTGTGTTAGACTCGTGCAGTATAATCCAAACGATTGCTCTAAATACGGCCATAGCTCGTGGCATCGCATGTGTACTCGATGAAGACACATTACTAAATCTCTCGTCCACAGCATTCTCGAAACACGTTGTTTTCACACCCCACACCGCACATTTCGTTACCATCATACTCAGGACGAACATCCTCGCGTTTCTCGAAGATGTAGAAAAAGTGCAGCAAACAAACTATGGTTTCGATGTCTCCTATCAGGAAATTGCCTCGTCCCAACAGATAATTGTGTCAGTGAGCTCAAAAAATTCTTTGTCCATACTGGACCCAGAACTTCAAGGGTAAACAGCGACTGGCAAAGTGCACCAAGACTCAGAAGCAAAACAAATATGAGTTCATCCTTTATACAGTGTCTCTACCTTCACAATACAGTGTCCTCCAGACATGCATTTATGTGTGAAAGGATAGACGCTATCACTGAATATTACAGCTGTGGCAGACATTACGAAATAGAATCACATTCTGCGACTATACATTGACGTGTATTGTGAAGCCACAGACATTGTATAAATACAGGCACTACAAAACATCAGTGATATATTCATGCCTCGACAGATTAAAATAGCGATATAATATTTGTCTCCTTGTGAGGGGATGACCGACTGTGCGAGCATGAGTGTTGTTACAACGAGGCATATGGGAGTTTGGATCAGTCCTGAAAGCATGTTTGAATAAGTTGTTAAGGCGACCGCTCGCAATAAGGAAGAAATTCTGGTTCGAGCTTGGTCTGGCATAAATTTATATGTGTAAAACAAGTGATGTCAATGCGTAGCCGCAGAATGCGACTCTACTTTGTAATTGAAAGGTCTTACAGAAGCCTTGAATACCACTATCTCTCTCTTGAGTGTAACTCATAAAAGACGGTTTTAAAAATGTATATTTTGCTTGACAAAAGTGGTCGCGTGATAGTATTTGGTCTCTTAAGCTCGAGGTTGTGAAACACGCTGTATTCAGAGAGACTCCACAAGCTTCCTGGTCGAGACCGGTAAGGCGAGCCCACGCCAGCTGACACCCTGGGAAGTTGGTACGCCGACCTTGGCCTCGAAACTAGCTGCCGCTAGGACGGCAAGTGGGCTGCGGGTCCAGCGCACAGATCCGGGTCGCCGGATGGGTGCCGGAGAAAGCACTGTGGCCCAGGGCTACCACCACAGCCGCGCGATGCGCGCCCGCCAGCTGCCGCCGGTACGTTGACACACCCGTCTGTCAACAGTCGCTACCGGTAGTTGAGAGAATGACAACGCTAGTTTGCATGTCGACTTTCAACCACTTCACGAAGAGAGAGTCCAGGTATAATTTTCTTTGAAGATCATAACGCAGTTCTTGCTTTCCATCACCGCACGAACACCGAAATGATATTCAGATAAGCGATCGCCGTATTGTGTCGTTTTATCCCTGTCTCTCAATGAGATTTTTCAACGGAAATTTCTAAAAGGGACGACATAAATTAGAAATTCATAAGATAAGTGATGTATACCTGAGTATACGTGACAGGTAAGGACCTACATATGATGATGGACAATGAAGTCTGTAATAGCACTGTATGGTGCATTTCACAGTAATTTCTGAGACACTGGGTTAAACATTACCTTCATGGGTCCTCATCATATTATTTCCCTCACAAGAGGATCTGCATCAGGTCCTTGAGTAGGCTGACGGGCGCCGTTGCTCGAAGGCGGAGGCTGATGAAACCCTACGCAATTCTCTCGATAAAATGTTTCTTATAACTAGTGAGATGATGGGATAAAGTATCTCAGGGGTTCTAGCTTCTGGCAGAGAATCGATTAACGAAGGAATACGAATACTGTTCGGTCGTTGTACCCCGAACAGTCCTCGTCCAACCTGACCTATTTGGCCACTGAAAAACATTAAAAAGTGCTATTCAGATCATGTATACTATAAGGAGAGAGGACCATTGTTTTCTTTAAATAGTGAGCTCGGAAAATTAGTGAAATAGGTAATTACTAAGCCATCAAATTACAATGGATGCTAACGTTAATGTTGTCTGCACGAACTCTCTCAAACGAAAGGCAAGATGGCATGTCGACAAAAAATGAATGAATCTATATCATTTTCTTCAGCGACATTAATCTAACTTTGTACAGTTTCTGGAACCTTCGAAGGGAAAAAAAGTATTGTAGTTATAAAAGTGTTCGTTGTTTCGTTGAGAAGTAATAATCCCCATCACACAACATTTATAAAGTATCATTATAGACACCAGATAGTTGAGAAAGAACCAACTTGAAGATATAATATCAACTGAGATTGTTCAAAGGGAAAAGGGCAAGTGGACCTGATGAGATACGTATACGATTAACTCCACGCTGTATCTATAAGCTGTCACTATAAGGACATGTGTTTAGTTGTCAGTGTCTATATTTTCTTTCTCCTTTTGGGTACTGTATCTCTAGTTCTTAAAACTAACAATAGATCGTGCCAGAAAATAATGATAGATGAAAGTTACCACACGGACAACAATATCTCAGAATAAACACATTAAGTTAATACATCTCGCACACCGATAGAAACGCCATATTCGATCAAGTGCACAGGAAAATTGCCACAGTCATGAATGAACCATTAACTCTCGTCACTTCTTCCTGGCCCTACTTCTAACATACTGTTCCACTAATCAAACATTGCAGAATGATACGTCTTCTGTGTAACCCAGTCACCACACAAACACTTTCTGACATTAAAGAATACCAGATATCTTGAATGTTATCCCTAGTAATATCACATGATACGTTAGAACAAGCTGCTGAAATTTTTCTTACAGAAAAATTATTACGTTTATGTACTGTTGGGATGGTTCAAATGGCTGTAAGCACTATGGGAGTTAACATCTGAGGTCACCAGTCCCCTAGACTTAGAACTACTTAAACCTAACTAACCTAAGGGCATCACACACATCCATGCCCGAGGCAGGATTCTAACATGCGACCGTACCAGCAGCGCGCTTCTGGACTGAACCGCGTAGAACCGCTCGGCCACAGCGGTCGGCTTACTGTTGGGGAAAAAACAGAGCCGAATACATCCCCAAATACACTGATCGCGTATACACATCCGCAGAAAGCACAAAAAATCATGTCTTGTGTACGAAAATAAATTATTTAACTTGAAGAAAGTGATCTTTTGGAACAGATGTAAAAAAGACAAAATGAAAATCATTTTGTTGTAGCAGATAAGAAATTATAAACTGCGATTACAGTATGAGGCTGTCAACAGAAAACAGTTCTGTGTAAGCTAACTTTAAATATTTTATTCCCGGCTCTTTGGTTAAGTTCCAAACTGCAATTGAAACGTGTGGGTTTCCATTCTTGGTCAATCCTGGAATTTTTATCTGCCGTTTATCAGTTCTTTCACCTCAATGTTTGTTAAAGTGAAAAGTGCCGACTTGCACCGCCCAAGTTGCAGAGTCCGCACAAAACTTTAGGCCAGACCAAAAGACGGAGAAAGGGAAGTGCATACCACAACCAGTAGGACCATGCCAAGGGAAGCACTGTGGTGTTCACACAAGCTTTTCATTCGATGAAAGATTTACGATATTTTTTAAAACAGCGTTTTCCTAGGCTTTATTTTCGTGACCAGCTTTAGACACAAACGATGATACTGTACAGGTTAGATTCATATCGTTTACCACAGCCTTTAACTACAATTTGTAATAGAAAAAAAAAAATCTTCAAAGGACAGACCATATTTTCAGGTAGGAAAGCATAATAAACCTACTCAGGACAGCACATAATGTGATGAAACATGTGTGGGTGACATGAAAATTATTCAGTTGTCAAATTTCTTAGGAAAGGCTTTTTTCATCAGGCTGTTGTTTATTTTTTTAATCGAAACAATCATTTTATTCTCATTGGCCATTACCTAATTTCGCCTACCTGGGCATTATCAAGCAAAATCAGTCAGTACTTATATTGTTTGCTTCTATTTGTCGGCAGTTCAGGAACCACACTTCAGTGTTAAATATATCAACATATAATGGAGTCTTGTATTCTCGCCGAATAACGCAATACCGTATATACACAGATGTTTCTCTGTCTGAAACTGAAAGGTTACCATATCTCACTTTAGGGCTTACTATAAAATAGGATGGCATATCTTGGAATAAAAGCACTTATTCCTGATCAGAGGCTTGAAATAAAATTGCACTAATATCTAAGAGCTCAAAAACAACCGCTATTAAACTCGTAACATCACACCTAAATCGGAATTAGGGTATAAAGTTCTCCTATCTGCTCTAATTTTCCATAAGAACTACATTGAACTACTATCACAATTTGAGATGATATACATGAACATTTAATTCCTAATTTACCCCAGAATTCACTTAAGTCATTAGCGTATTCATTTGCAGCCCTTGTTCAAACGTTTCAAGAAAGTGCAACGACAGCGATTAAGCTTTAACTAAGAAATGCACGAAGTTTACATGGCCGATTCTCTCCAAGAATCAACATTCAATACAGCTTTAAGGAGATCTGGGATAATACAAAAAAAAAAATGTGGAATATGAATGTAAATACTAGCGGCAGTTGGTAGGAGTTATTTCGGCAGACTCTCTGGAAAGGACTTCCCTTAATGAGAACGGAGTCTCGTCTGATTTGTGCCCGTAACTCGCCTTCCTGACATCCATCATGCTTTAACTCTGTGGCGCGGCTACTTAGCCTAATTGCCAAACTTGGTAGTTCTTTCGTAGAAATTAATGCCCGTCTGTCCTAATTATAATTACTGTAATGCCCCTCCTCTACCTGCTATCTTTAGAGCATAGGCGGCAGGCAGTTGGCGGAATAGTTGTAAAATATAGCTGTCCGGACCGGAACTGAGAGAACTCTATGCCACGTGGCTCCACTAACGAGATGTATGAAAACCAGAGCGCTACCACCAAATTACCTATATGTGTCACATTCAACATGGACGAACTTTCAAGATTTACGTAACATCATCAGCAGTAAGTGAAGTGTGGTAAATTACTTCAGTAGACATTCATTTTAGCGATTTTCTGAAGACTCGGCCTCAAAGTTGTATCATTGTTTCCGGATATCCACTTCACTTAAAAATTGTTTGTGAGATACATGTGTTGTGCTTGTCAGTACGTCGTAGCTAAGTGTTGGCATTTCTTTACGACGACCACCTCTTCTAAACTACTTATCTGCGATCTCTTCAGTTCCATTTTGTTTTAGTGATTTTTCGGTTGGCGCATTAGAAATGCTTCTACACATATTGTGTCTTTTACCCAGTTGTTCAACGTTCATTCCCAGATAGAGGATTATATCGGATAAATGTCATATTCAACCATGTAAACTCGTAAATATCAATGATTCAGTCTATATTATCATCCTGATCAGTAGAAACATCAGTGTCATAGCTTCCGTTAGTCTTCTCCAAGGGCGGGAGTGATTTAAAATTGGAATGGGAATCAGCGAAAAAAGTATCATACAAGCAAAACTATTTTCAACAGTTTGACAGTAAGTTTGTAGAGCCTTAGCCTGATAAAACGAAATACGAATGGACTGCGTGGTAAGGCTAGCTAGTTGAGCTTTCTTTTCTTGACGACGCATCGCCATTTACCTTTTGCGCAGATAAACTTTGACAAGGAAGTGAACCTAATACAACAAGCTTTAAAGTGCGCTTCAAATTAATTATAGTAATACTAAAGTAATATATAAACTTACCTGCTAATTATGTGCTTCCATTCTTTTATTTTGAATAAATATTTCATTTAGTTTATATAAATGTTTCGTTTCTTCCATATAAATAAAGAAAACTAACATATCCGAAGAAACCTATTAATATTAACAATGAAATCACAGAACCAGTTGATGATTTCTTATAATTTGGACAGTTGAAAGCAAAGACAAGACGGCAAGTGAAAGGCATAAAGAGAGAAGTAAACGTGATTCGAGAGGTATTTAGTAAAATAAACATGTTTCTAAGAAACTTATGTTCTAATGTGTCTTATAGGGGAAGTTTACAGTCGGTGTGTATTACTGGTATATGTATGTGAGACAAGAACTAGTTCATGAAACAATGGAGATGTGTGTGTTTGGAATTTATTAGAAGAGGGAGGTAAACGATCAAATGCTTCAAGGAGCAAACTGAAGTCGAATACATAATTATGACTGTAATGAAAATGGGGCGGGGGTGAGCAGGAGATGTAGCCAGGCGAATGGACGACTGGTGGACGAAGGAAGTTCTTTACTGTGCGAAAGATTAAAAAGAGCGAGACGAAAGTGAGTAGATGACTTTAGAAGGCACATAGGAGCAATGTTGATGCGTGTGGCTGAAGGTGGTAATTTATGAAAAGTGTAGCGGAGCCTGGGTCTACCAGGACATCAAATCAATGGTGATGACCACTATGGCGATGAAATACTCTCATAGGCGACTGACGACATTCATAACAGTTTTCGATTGTATTTAACAATATCTTTTGGTTATTGGTTGTAAACGTATTGATGTGTGTCTTGATGGCTTGTTGGCTAACTGTCGCTGTGTACCAGATGGTCTAAGATATTTCCACGGCCGGTACAGGAATTTTTCTCACATATACGATGGGTTTCACTCCTGGGAACGTCTCTACAGAAGCTACGAAGCATCTCCGTTGTTCATAAAGTAATTGCAAGAAATGTCGAGGTATGAATTCTAAGATCAAAAGAAGACAAAATGTGCCCCTGAATGCATGACCTGCAATGCGTCAGGCGCTAAGTATTACATTACACAGAGTGTTGTACCCACTGTGGCTTCTAAGACGCAGTTGGTACATACACTATTGGCCATTAATATTGCTATACCAAGAAGAAATGCAGATGATAAAAAGGTATTCATTGGACAAATATATTATTCTAGAACTGACATGTGATTACATTTTCACGCAATTTGGGTGCATAGTTCCTGAGAAATCAGTACGCAGAACAACAAGCACCTCTGGCCGTAAAAACGGCCTTGATACGCCTGGGCATTCAGTCAAACAGGTACAGCTGCCCATGCAGCTTCAACACGATACCACAGTTCATCAACAGTAGTGACTGGCGTATTGTGACGAGCCAGGTGCTCGGCCACCATTGACCAGACGTTTTCAATTGGCGAGAGATCTGCAGAATGTGCTGGCCAGGGCAGCAGTCGAACATTTTCTGTATCCAGAAATGCCCGTACAGGACCTGCAACATGCGGTCGTGCATTATCCTGCTGAAATGTAGGGTTTCGCAGGGATCGAATGAAGGGTAGAGCCACGGGTCGTAACACATCTGAAATGTAACGTCCACTGTTCAAAGTCCCGTCAATGCGAACAAGAGGTGACCGAGACGTGTAACCAATGGCACCCCATACCATCACGCCGTGCGATACGCCAGTATGGCGATGACGAATACACGCTTCCAATGAGCGTTCACCGCGATGTCGCCAAACACGGATGCGACCATCGTGATGCTGTAAACAGAACATGGATTCATCCGAAAAAATGACGTTTTGCCATTCGTGTACCCAGGTTCGTCGTTGAGTACACCATCGCAGGCGCTCCTGTCTGTGATGCAGCGTCAAGGGCAACCGCAGCCATGGTCTCCGAGCTGACAGTCCATGCTGTTGCAAACGTCGTCTAACTGTTCGTGCAGATGGTTGTTGTGTTGCAAACGTCCCCATCTGTTGACTCAGGGATCGATATGTGGATGCACGATCCGTTACAGCCATGCGGATAAGATGCCTGTCATCTCGACTGCTAGTGATACGAGGCCGTTGGGATCCAGCACGGCGTTCCGTATTGCCCTCCTGAACCCACCGATTCCATATTCTGCTAACAGTCATTGGATCTCGACCAACGCGAGCGGCAATGTCGCGATACGATAAACCGGAATCCCGATAGGCTACATTCCGACCTTTATCACAGTCGGAAACATGATGTTACGTATTTCTCCTCCTTACACGAGGCATCACAATAACATTTCACCAGCTGTTTGTGCATGAGAAATGGGTTGGAAACTTTCCTCATGTCGGCACGCCAACCTTGTGTGAATGCTCTGAAAAGCTAATTATTTGCATATCACAGCATCTTCTTGCTGTTGGTTGAATTTCGCGTCTGTAGCGCGTCATCTTGGTGGTGTAGCAATTTTAATGGCCTGTAGTGTTTATACTCTAGTAAGCGATGAGAACGCCGCTGTGAAGTTTCCAGCATAAATAACGCGAAACTTACATCGCTACAGATACGAATGAGATCATCCATCACTTTGGGATGCACCAGAAAATTTGTGAAAAGTTGCAGTCCGCAGAAGTTTTGGCGAGGCGTTCACTCACGTACCGAATATGAACAGCGCAGCACCTGGCGGTAGTTTGAATACAAACTTGAGACGTGGCTCGTTAGATGTGGGGAGCAGCTAGGCCCCGGGCTCCGGTCGCGGTTTCGGGACGAGGCAGTAAGCCTTCCTCTAATTATGTGCTTCCTCCCGCGGCAGAAATTAGGTGAGCGCGCCGTGGAAAGTTGCACGCAACCTTAGGCGGCGGCTTCCACGCCTAATCGAGGAGGAAGCTATTATATGCAAATTTATACGTCGACGAGCGAGGTATTTTTAACGCGGCAATTTGTCCCGTGCGCGACGGCGCAGCGGGCGCTATTGCGTCTAACGGTGGTTTTACGGTTGCGCGCTCTCTAGCCGTCCAGCGGGCGCGTTCCGGAACCGGTTCGAGGGCGAACGTCTTATCCAGCCTGGAGCGGGGCTCGCTCCAGCGCAGCGACGCAGCTCTCTGTATTGTGGAAAGAGGGAGCCGTTTGTCTGTCGTACGAGTCCACATCTCGAGGCCGTACGGACGACTGATCCACGTTCTGCCCCTGTTCGTGTCTGAATAACAGATGACGAATTTCGTACGGCAGTCACTGAAAAAGGGCATCCTAGTGTAAATATACCGATGCCGCACTCCATTAGCGGTGAACTCCGTTGCAAGGGCAAGTTAAATGTCAGTGCAGTTACTGAAATATGCACCTGGTGAACGGAAAGAGACTGGCGTAATTACCTCTCAAGCTTCAGTTACACAAATGCTAATACTAAAACGTAAAAGGTTAAAATTTGTCCATCGTCGTGATCATCACCTTCCAAATGTTAAATCTTATAGTCAGCTGTCCCGATTTCTATCACCGTGTACCTCCTACGAGGTCCGCCCAATTCTCTCTTTCCAGTCGGCCGATAATTCATTATCTTTTTTGGCAATCTGTCTTCTATCATTCTATCAACAAGTTGCTTCCATATCATTCTATTCTCTTCCATCGTGTTATTACCTGAAAAGATTTTAAAATCTGACCCTGTCGTTCCAGTCCTTATTTTATCCATATTGTCACAGCCCCTTACATCTCATAAACTTCATCTCTGCTGCCTGTATTCGGAGTCACATACAAGACTAGGTATAGCCACAACTTCATAAAATTTCATTAGTACAGTGTTATTACAAATGATTGAAGCGATTTCACAGCTCTACAATAACTTTATTATTTGAGATATTTTCACAATGCTTTGCACACACATGCAAAAACACAAAAAGTTTTTTTAGGCATTCACAAATGTTCGATATGTGTCCCTTTAGTGATTCGGCAGACATCAAGCCGATAATCAAGTTACTCCCACACTCGGTGCAGCATGTCCCCATCAATGAGTTCGAAAGCATCGTTGATGCGAGCTCGCAGTTCTGGCACGTTTCTTGGTAGAGGAGGTTTAAGCACTGAATCTTTCACATAACCCCACAAAAAGAAATCGCATGGGGTTAAGTCGGGAGAGCGTAGAGGCCATGACATGAATTGCTGATCATGATCTCCACCACGACCGATCCATCGGTTTTCCAATCTCCTGTTTAAAAAATGCCGAACATCATGATGGAAGTGCGGTGGAGCACCATCCTGTTGAAAGATGAAGTCGGCGCTGTCGGTCTCCAGTTGTGGCATGAGCTAATTTTCCAGCATGTCCAGATACACGTGTCCTGTAACGTTCTTTTCGCAGAAGAAAAAGGGGTCGTAAACTTTAAACCGTGAGGCATCCAGAAGCTTTAAACTGCGCATACCATCGCCGAATGGAGTTAGCAGTTGGTGGATCTTTGTTGAACTTTGTCCTGAAGTGTCGTTGCACTGTTATGACTGACTGATGTGAGTGCATTTCAAGCACGACATACGCTTTCTCGGCTCCTGTCGCCATTTTGTCTCACTGCGCTCTCGAGCGCTCTGGCGGCAGAAACCTGAAGTGCGGCTTCAGCCGAACAAAACTTTATGAGTTTTTCTACGTATCTGTAGTGTGTCGTGACCATATGTCAATGAATGGAGCTACAGTGAATTTATGAAATCGCTTCAATCATTTGTAATAGCCCTGTATTTCCTTTCTTGGTTTTCTTCCCAAAGCCCGTCCGTTTGTTCCGTAGATGGCTCGATATTTATTAAGCTTGTTGTCAACGTCTTTGTCATACATAAAACTAATATCAAAACCTAAATAAATGAGGTGGGATAACTGTACTAAAATTTCCACTTTATTATTTTCGATCTAACTAGATTCTTCCGTTCGACAGACATTATATTCATCTTATTTTTAGATTTAGTTAAATTGTAGTCTATTGCATTTTGGAGCAATCTGTGTACCGCTCTTTGTAAATTACCTTCTTTCTCCTGTATAATTATGTGGTCACCAGCAGAATAGGCCTATTTACTGGCATACGAGATCCTATTCGAATTCCTGATTTCATCTTTCAACTTCATAACGGTCATCAGTATATAAATTAAATAAAGTGGATGATAGATTACACTCTCGTCGAACACCTTTATGTATTAAAATTTCTTTACACATTTTCGAGCCTTAACTTACTACCATTTTCGTATATGCATATAGAATCGTTATGTTACTACTAACGTGTTTAGGAAAACATTTTGTTGCCAATATTTTCCACAAAATCGATCTTTTTTCCCTTATCACTCGCTTTCTCGTAATCAGTCAATTCTAAATGTGTTTATAAAACAAATTCCCGACGTTTTTTCAATAATTTGTCTTATTATAAATATATTATCGTTACACGAACGTCCCTCACCGAAGCCTGATTGTTCCTCTGAACGTATTGCGTCAGCGATAGCTTGTAATGTTTGTTTAACAATTTTCCCGTAAATTTGATATCCTACATTTAGTTAACTTATTCCTCTATAATTTCCTGTGTCTTTCGTACTGCCTTTTTATGTATAGAAATAACTTTAGCTGTGTTCGTCCCTTCATGTACGTAACAGTTCTTCCAAAACATTAAAAATGGAGAAAATAAATTCTAAAAACTTCCTCTGTATTTGATTGACTGAGTATTTATTCCAATGAGGCTAGTAGCTTTTCTATTTTGTGTTACGTTTAAGGCTGCTTTTAATTCTTTTATATCTATTTAATCTACAGAGTGACTATCAGTTTTTATGTAATAGCTTTCCTCACTATCTACACCATAACATAAGTTTCTGTTAATGGTGTACCCATTTTCTGTTATTATTTTAATGTTTGCAGAAACTTTCTTCGTTTTATTTATATTTTTCATAAGTGTAAACGCTACATTCTGTCTTTCATAAGTGCCATGTTCGAGATTAGCAATATGGTATCTTTTTATCCATTTTTTGTTTTACTTCTTTTCTGTTTAAATATATTCCAGTCTTCATTTTTCCGGTTTTTCAAATGGACGTTAAATCATTTATTATGTTTACAATTTTTTTCTATATAGTATAAACGAGCAATGAATGCGAAACATATGCAAATTTCTGGTGATAGAGGGAAATATCATATTATTTTTTGTGTAGGCTGTGTCTCTTAGCTCGTAGATGTTTGAAGAAAGCGCTTTTCATGTATCATCATGAGGTGCTGGTAAACAAACCTTTATTTGCTACCAGTTTGAATAATCTGATCATCAGCTGATAAAATAAAAGCCGCTTGTATTGCACCATTGTTGTTGTAGATCAATAACGAATTGATAAAAATAAAAATAGATTGAGAAGTCGTTTGAAGAAAGTGACGCATAATGACTTCCTTTACTTTTATTTTATTTTCTTTAAATACTGACGCACACTTAAATTTGTAGCTCCATTTCTCGAAAAAGCTTGTGTGGTAAATCACACTGCAGCATTTGGGTATTTATTGCAATCTTACGAAAGATAATAAAATTTGTGACAAGTTTATGCTTCCTTTAAAATTTGGACAGTGTCATACTGGAAAACACAATCTATTTTTGAAAAATACTTTTTATTCACAGTTATCTTGATCGCATTTGGTGGACTTATAACAGTTTACTTTTTTCGACAGATACGAGGCAACATGAGAACCAATATCTTGTTACGAAAGTAGCACATCAAATAGATAACTACCAGTAGACCCCAGGTTACGCAAAGAATCTAACTTCCACGTATGAAACAGTTTCAAGCGCCTGATTACATTATAAATAAGTAAATGTTTTCAGTATTTAATGTTAAGCGCCGGCCGTTGTGGTCGAGCGGTTCTAGGCGCTTCAGTCTGGAACCGCGCGACCGCTACGATCGCAGGTTCGAATCCTGCCTTGGGCATGGATGTGTGTGATGTCCCTAGGTTAGTTAGGTTTAAGTAGTTCTAAATTCTAGGGGACTGATGACCTCAGATGTTAAGTCCCATAGTGCTCAGAGCCATTTGAACCATTTTTTAATGTTAAGCATTAAAACGAGAAACAATTTAGAAAAGGTGTGGCATTATGTTTAAAATTGTAAGTCACTAAGTGGCCTCTTTATGAAACAATGGATGATTATAGTGTGGGTAATTTGCGCTCCATTTTAATCAAATGTTAGTTTTTCACGGATCTCAGAGGCTGTAACACCCCCTGAACTATATGTTGTGCAATGCCATAATTTTGCGGGTTCATTCAGTTATGTATGTAGATACTGTCTATAAAGTGTGTTGCGAATAGAGTTAGTAGTAAAGAAGTAAGACACAAAAATGTTCATGCCTGATGTAGTTTTGCTGCGTGAACAGTGAAAATGCGGTAAGGATACATTTTTTTTATCGTTTCGTCTTTTTTGGGATGTGTTAGCGAAAAAAAAATTTCGTAATAGTTTGAAATTTTCTGTAAAGTTTGCTGGAAGTCGCTACGTGGTCTAGTTCTGAAATACTGAATGAATAAAGTCCTATCATTTGGCGCTGTCAGTTACGATGCCTAAAGACAAATACACAATTGTTAACTGCAATACTTGTCTTATTGTGTTAAACTTTTAACGTAAAGAGTGTACCTCTTAATGAGCATATTATGTCAACATTTTAAAGTTTCAAATTCGGTCAGTAATTACGCGAAATATTGAAAATAATTTTTTTTGTTTCTCGTGGAACCTATTATGTAGGCAACCTGCAACAGGTATCGGCTTCCGAGTTGCGGGACAGTAATATTGATTGCGCATCAAGGTCACTTACAATCCACTATGTGAGCACGATGAGCGAAGAATGTTATCTGGAAGTGTTGCGGTCCTAACATGATAATACTTCTGACGATGACTCATAGGAGTTGATAGCGCTAAACTAGAAAATCCCACCAGATTGCGACAGATACAGTTGTGAAATAGGCTGCGTTCATAGTGGCACCGACAACAGCCGTCAGACGTCGTCGTCAGAAGTCGCCCGTTAACATCGACCGACAATGTGGTCACTGTGTGTCCGATTTCCGTCAGCTTTTGGCTGGGTTAGAATTTAACCTCCCCGGGCTGCATGGATACCTCGATGCCTCTGTTCTTGAAGACGAGAACTGCACTGACGCTTTTCCCATTAAAAAGACGGCGAATGCATGTGTATGAGCTATATGTCTCTCGAAAATAACTGTAGTCTATCGTCAGTTATCGGAATAACAAGACAGGTTTTACGAATACGTGAGTTGAAGGGAGAAACGTTCTGTTGCATACTCGAAACGGTTCGTGGTGGCACTGAAAAGCAAGTTTACGAACACTTCGTTTCGCTGCATGTATTTAAAATTGTGCAGACATACGTCCGTTAGCCTTCAACGACTTTAGTGCGGTATACGTGTGAAACACAACCATAAGGTTTAGCGCAAGACATTGAAAGCCACTTCACAAAACAGCATCACCACGCTACTGGCATAAAAACGACAGTAATCAATAATAATAGTACTATGTAGACAGCTAATGCTACGCTAACACAAACGTAGAAACTGTCCATTACAGTAACTATAAGCATAAGAGATATCGCACCCTTCGCACTTGATCAAATTATTTTTTGATGTTATAATTTATTTATGCCTAAGATTTTCGGTAGAGATTTTGCCTGAAACTTCCTGGCGGATTAAAACTGTGTGCCGCACCGAGACTCGAACTCGGGACCTTTGCCTTTCGCGGGCAAGTGCTCTACCATCCTTTTTTTTAATCTCATTTTGCTCACTTTTATTCGTTGCATCTGCTCGGGGTGGACGTCGTAAGACAAGCGTTTTAGTTCGTTGTTAATCGATTAACTCAGTTTTTTTTTTTATTACAGAGGGCACGTAACCCTCTGACCGAACACACTGAGATACCGTACCGGCACCATCTGAGCTACCCAAGCACGACTCACGCCCCGTCCTCACAGCTTCACTTCTGCCAGTACCTCGTCTCCTACCTTCCAAACTTCACAGAAGCTCTCCTGCGAAGCAAGTTTCATATCAGCGCACACTCCGCTGCAGAGTGAACATCTCATTCTGGGAACATCCCCCAGGCTGTGGCTAAGCCATGTCTCCGCAATATCCTTTCTTTCAGGAGCGCTAGTTCTGCAAGGTTCGCAGGAGAGCTTCTGTAAAGTGTGGAAGGTAGGAGATGTTCTGGCAGAAGTAAAGCTGTGAGGACTGAGACGTGAGTCGTGCTTGGGTAGCTCAGATGGTAGAGCACTTGCCCGCGAAAGGCAAAGGTCCCGAGTTCGAGTCTCGGTCCGGCACACAGTTTTAATCTGCTAGGAAGTTTCATATCGGCGCACGCTCCGCTGCAAAGTGAAAAATCTAATTCTAGAGATTTTCCCTACTTGTGATTGAAAGAATGTGATGTGTACTACTTCACACATAACAGTAAGGAGAGGTGAGATACAAAGTGGCACAAAAACGGTCGTCATAGGAAAGCTGGACAGAAGCAGAAATGGTTAGCGAACAAGTTAACATATTAAACAGAAAGTTTACTTAACTTGTATATCTCCTAGCATACGAGGACTCGTTACAAATAATGCAGCAAGAAATAGTCCAGCCATGTCAATAGCAAATAAGGATGAGGCTGCCTGAACTAAGGTACAGAGATGGAGCCGGACACGTGATTCGGAAGGTTCTTTATAGCGTCTCATAGCGAAGAGGTTCCAAGTGCGAGTGGGGCGGCCGGTTTTTTTTTTTTTTTTTTTTTTTTTTTTTTTTTTTTTTTTTTTTTTTTTTTTTCAGTTTCGATTCCCCCCGAAGGGGGCGGGCTGGCAGCAGCGTAGTATGCCGCTCTTCAGCCTACGGAATTTGTTTTAAAAAGATGAAGATAATAAATAATAAAAACAGGCGATAAAATCGGTGACTTAAATGGTGAAATGGCGGAAAAGCGTTTAACTTAAAACATAAAACAAAGGGTTGACGATGCTAATAAAATACATATGAAGCAGACAGGTAAATGAGTAGACAGGCCGTTAAAATAACACGGCGACAGTCTGGTTTCTGTTCGCAAGAGATATAAAATTTACACCCAGCGACAGCATGGTGTCTGTTCGCAACACTTTGGAAAGACGAACAACACTGAACATTCACTTGAGCACTGCACTAAAAAATTTTCACAAATGTGATATACACCACACCCGAGGGCAGAGGGGGGGGGGGGGGGGGGACCTGGACAGATGACGGGAAAGGAGAGGAAAAAACGAAGTGGGGGAGGGGGGAAAGTAGCCAATGGAGGACGAGGACCCATAAGAGGGGAGGGGGGCGTCTGGCTGCTGCCGGCCATCTTATATTGTGGCGGCAGAGGGCTTTCGTAGTCCAGGGCCACGGAGGCGTGGCACAGCGGGTGCGCACCATTGGGTCCGTCAGGTCCCGGGCGACCTCTGTCGGCATCTGGTGGATACTTGCAATTCCTTTGCCAGCTTTGACGCCTGTGGGTTGGTACTGATACATGATACCGCACAATGAACCTGCGACATTGGTCCACAGATTCGCAACTGTATCAGAAATATGCTTTTCTTGTTAGTTCACGATAAACGGATCAGCTTACGATTGACCACTGTACTGCACCTAAAGTGCGCGTCATTTATGACGGCGGCCGAGTTTAGGTTCGTTCTGCGCATCTGACGTCACAAAACACAGTCAGCCAATGAACAGAGAACGGACGTTGCGTGAGCTCGACTGCAGTGCAGAGCACGGACGAGTGTCTTCAGTTTCAGAAACGTTCAGTAATAAATAAAGTAATTGAACAAAAGCAATGTCTTGATAGCAGACTTTCTTTTATAGAAAGTTTGGAAAAAGCAGTCTTTATACCAATTGCTTCATATTCTATGAATTAATTAAACCAAACAAGCAATAAGCCTCGTAATTCAGGCGATAGCAACGAAAGGTGTTTGTATCATTCTCACTAACCGCTTTTTCGCAATAAAGAACAGCGGTAATTGTTTTATTTCCTATTGTACTTCGACGAAGCGTGAGTAATTCATAGTCATAGCAACAGTGTCTGTCGGTATTTTGCGTGATATTTTAAAGTCGTCCGCGAGATGTTTTGAATGACGAGCTGCGTTAGTGTAATGGTTACCGAGCGAGGTGGCGCAGTGGTTAGCACATTGGACTCGCATTCGGGAGGACGACGGTTCAATCCCGCGTCCGGCCAACCTGATCAGCCGGCAGGATATCTCAGCGTGTTCGGTCAGAGGGTTAGCTGCCCTCTGTAATAATAAAAAAAACTGAGTTAATAGATCAACAACGAACTAAACGGATGTCTTACGACGTCCGTCCCGAGCAGATGCAACGAACAAGAGCGAACAAAATGAAGTTAAAAAAAAAAAAATATTAAAGTGTATGGCTGCTAAGCGAAAGGTTCTGAGTTCAGACCTTGTTCGGTGCTTAATATTTTCTTTATTTAAAAACAATATCGAAGTGTCTTACTTCATGAATTTTATTCGTTTGAATGTAATCTTTTGACATTTCTACTGGCAACTAGAATCGACCATAAGGAAAGTATACGCTATGGACTTTTACCTCTGCAAACACTTCAAAATTTCGTGCAATGGTTTACTACATCTAATGCTGCACAATAACTGCGTTGAACATCGAAACAAAATTAAGTCATTTATGGGGGGAAGGTATCAGTCAAGAAGATCTGTAAAAATGAAGTTTTTGGGCCAAGTAGTTCTTTGTGAAATCGAATGATAAAGTGTGTCAAAGCAGTCGAAACACCATGTGTCTGCACAGGCGAGCAGTGCAATGATGACAAAATGGCGCATAGCGCGGAATGCGGGGAGCACGTCTCTGTAGCAGCGAAAGGGTTAATGCGGCCGAAGTGCCTTTACTTCATAAACTGCGCGCTCCCCCCTATACGTAAGTTTGCGAACTATACTATGACGCTGCTTCTCTTGGCGCGTACAACTAGCAACGCAGCAATCTCCCGCGTCTGGGCGGGCATGCACGCCAAGATAAAAGAATCGAACTATAGCACACGTGCACGATCGGCGAAACGGTTGCTGCAACAGCGGAGAAAACGGACGTATAACAGTTTCCACAGTGAAAGCAAGAATATAGAACTGTGCGTATTGTCGAGCAGTGTCGTTGCAAGCAGAGTAAGAGCGCGCTTATCTGGCTAGCGCCTGGATCATTAATTAGCGGCGTCAGTCCGGACAAAGCTCTATTGTAATTGCGTAACCGCACGGGCCAGCGCCGGTGTTCCAGCATGACAATGCTACGGACGCGCCAGGCCGGGATCTGTACGCGGAATTGCGCGAGAGGACGGGGGCGGCTCCGCGCGCCAGCCCGTGTTTTCTTTTTTTTCCTGAGCGAGCTCTTCCTTGCCCAGGTTCGGGCGCAGGCGCTGGCCCGAATGTTCATTTAATTAATTAGGAGCGGGCCGGCGCCATTAGCATCTGCAAGCAGCTGCGGGACGCCTGCAGAGCCGGGATTAATGCGGCAAAATGCCGCTGCGCTGCGCCACATCCGCGCAGGTACGCGCCCCGGCTCCTCGCGTTCGCCAACAGCCCTTTGTTTTCTGCTCGTTTTTCGGAGCCGCCGCGGGTGTGCGGTACACTTTGTGTTGCAGCGTGCCTGCCTCCTCTCTCTGCCACTCTCGTCGACGCAGCGGCAACGAATACAGTCGTCTAAAGAGATGCCGCGTACCGCACCGGAGGGAAAAAGCCTCCCTCCTACATCCGCTGCTTATTTGCTACGCATCTACGCGGAAGAGGCTTGACGAAGGTACGCAGACAGAAAATGTTGCTTAGGTTGCGCGAAAGGAATTCGATCAACCAAATATCGTAACCTACACCATTCAAGCCAAGTGTACTTTAATGAGATTGCACCCATCAGTTTAAAGGTGTAGAGCCCTCTTTGAACGCATGAAACATAAACGATGTAAGCAAAATAAAAAGTAATTTCTTTACAATTTTCTCTTCAAGAAATATTGTATTGTATTGTCTGTTAACGGGGGACCTAGAAACGACGGAGAGGCTTCGTCCCCGCCGCAGCCGCAGTGGTCCACAAGCCCACGACGACTACCGCAGTCCACTTCATCCCTCCGCCGCCCCACACCGAACCCAGGGTTATTGTGCGGTTCGGCCCCCAGTGGACCCCCCGCCCAGGGAACGTCTCACACCAGACGAGTGTAACCCCTATCTTTGCGTGGTAGAGTAATGGTGGTGCACGCGTGCGTGGAGAACTTGTTTGCGCAGTAATCGCCGACATTGTGTAACTGAGGCGGAATAGGGGGAACCAGCCCGCATTCGCCGAGGCAGATGGAAAACCGTCTAAAAACCATCCACAGACTGGCCGGTTCACCGGACCGCGACACAAATCCGCCGGGCGGATTCGTGCCGGGGACCAGGCGCTCCTTCCCGCTCGGAAAACCGTGCGTTACACCGCACGGCCAACCGGGCGGGCTCAAGAAATATTAGTTTCTCTTTACAGTTTTCGCTTCAAGAAATCATTTTTGTGTCCACATCGGACGCTCCCTGTAACCACTGCACAAGGTGGAAGGAGCCCTTGCAGAAGGGACGGTGGTTATCGCTGAAACAACCGGTTCTTGGTTGTACCGATTTTTTTCTCCTCCTGTTGAACACGATTCTTAAAACCTACAAAGTAAACGATTTCTGAAATAGCCGATTCTCGTTTTTTTTACTACTCCTATTTCCAGAGAGAAAAGTAGACATCGAACAAAAATTTGAAAATTCTAAGATGGTTCAAATGGCTCTCAGCACAATTGGACTTAACATCTGAGGTCATCAGTCCCCTAGAACGTAGAACTACTTAAACCTAACTAACCTAAGGACATCACACACATCCATGCCCGAGGCAGGATTCGAACCTGAGACCGTAGCAGTCGCGCGGTTCCGGACTGAAGCGCCTAGAACCGCTCGGCCACCGCGGCCAGCGAAAATTCTAAGACTCCCTTAGGGTTTTACATCATACATTTCATGACACACGGAATAAAAATATCAAATGAAATAGGCAAATAAAAGAAACCAATCTGTACAGTGTTTGTTGCTTTTCTTGGAAAGTAATGAGGGGCTGAATACTACCAAAAATAACTAGTGTCCTCATTTTGATTCTCTGTTAAAATATCATGTTGTACTGTAAAATCATACCACTATTCGGATATTACGAATAATCAGTGCTAAAGGATGAAAACTGAAGATGGAGAGTATTTTTCGTATTTTCCGTTTAAAAGAGCTTCAAGCAGATAATGGACACAAGCAATTGATCAGCTACTTTCCCTTTTGACTATACACTATGAGTCGACCTAAAGTTTCCAATTCATTGCTATTCTTTTTCTTTAATTTTTTCGACTGAAAACCCCGTTTTGTACTCTGGGGCAAGTTTTGCACACAGCACGTATATGAATACGGTCTAACAGGCCCCGCCGCTGTACTGATTCTTATGTCGTGCGGTAGTTGCTCAAATGGCTCTGAGCACTATGGGATTTAACATCTGAGGTCATCAGTCCCCTAGATTTAGAACTACGTAAACCTAACCTAAGGACATCACACATATCCATGCCCGAGGCAGGATTCGAACCTGCGACCGTAGCAGCAGCGCGGCTCAGGACTGAAGCGCCTAGAACCGCACGGCCACAACAGCCGGCGGTTGTTGCTCGTACATGCCTATCGACGTTCTTATTAGAATAGCATTGATCGCTTTTCCCATTTGCAATAATACCTTAATATTTGAAAGCGATGGAAATGTTAAGAATAAACATTACTACTTTTTAATTTTATTTAAAAATCAAAAGTTTTAGCACTGTTGCTATAGCAAACTCAGAAACCGGTTTATTTACTTGTTATAACCGGGCTCAAACAAATACTGTTTATTGAAAACTGAGATACCGGCATCGGCTTTAACCTGTGGGTTTTCCCGTCCCAATCTTGCAGTCGGAACATTGGTCATCAGCAGGATTACCGAAGCCCTCGTATTGCACCTGTGTAAAAATAACGTTCTCGCTTCCCGCGCCCGGGTTCCCGGGTTCGATTCCCGGCGGGGTCAGGGATTTTCTCTGCCTCGTGATGACTGGGTGTTGTGTGATGTCCTTAGGTTAGTTAGGTTTAAGTAGTTCTAAGTTCTAAGGGACTGATGACCATAGATGTTAAGTCCCATAGTGCTCAGAGCCATTTGAACCATTTTTGTAAAAATAATTTTGTGTAAGTCCTTTCCAATATTCTATCAGCGCACGTAGGATAACTGAAAAATACTAAGTTCCAACAAAATGATGACGTGTTGAAACAAATGTCATTTTCTTCACCCATAAACTCGAGACAAAAGCGTGCACCGAAAATAGACTTCTGAAGCTGTTGCAAAACGGCCACGTATGCTCATAGTGAATTCGATTTAGAATGTCAGCATCAAATACCGATCAAAATGGTTCTCAAGTTACGTTTCACGCCAATCTGAAAAATGCGATTTCAAGTAAAATGTGTTTTAAATTTCGGATTATATTTTTTGTAGTTAAACATACCGCTAGCCAGCTTTCCCTGGACCATACATCAATTCTTCCAGATCCAAAAGGTGGTCTTTCTCTTTCTTCTTCGTGGCTATGGTGATCTAGTGAAGCACTTTGGCAGCTTCTGTCAGCCACTGCCCAACTCGCTCGATACGCTTTTCTTCCGAAGCACGGGTTCCCGGGTTCGATTCCCGGCGGGGTCAGGGATTTTCTCTGCCTCGTGATGACTGGGTGTTGTGTGTTGTCCTTCGGTTAGTTAGGTTTAAGTAGTTCTAAGTTCTAGGGGACTGATGACCATAGCTGTTAAGTCCCATAGTGCTCATAGCCATTTGAACCCTTTTCTTCCGCTTTGTAACAGGTTGGTCCGCTCTCAAGTTCGAGCATGTTCATAATTTCCGTAATGTCGACTATTTTTTTCCCCGCTCCCCTCGGAGACACTTTTTCACAACTCTATAACTTTCGTGCTCGGAGTCGATTTCTATATTCTTCTTCCTTGCAGATCATGTCGCATTGCGACATTTACCGACGTTTCTGCCATTATTCCAAGTATCTTCCTCAGCCTGTGTTACGGGCACTACTCATCACATACCCTAATGAATGTCTCCTGAGTTAAGTAATAAACCTCAAAGCGTTTCATAGTGTAAATGTCTGTTACACTGTCAGCGATGATGTGTCCAGAGAGGGATAAAGTTCGGCTGCCGTAGCGATGCTGTTGGAGGATAGTTAACTGTGCGCTAGTTTCGATTTTTATCTTCCCTCTTAGTCGTCAACAACAACAGACACAACACTACGGTCTAAGTGTGAAAGGTGCGATAGGTTTTAATGTGCGCCGTCAGTCAACTAATTAGGGACTCTGACCAACAGTGATGGGGAACGAAATCTGCGTCCGCATATTGGTTTAGGGAAAACACGGCGAAGCTAAATCAGGAAACTTAACACAGCATCCCCTTCACCCGAAAATAACGAATGTGCGTAATTTTAATTTTGAGATTAAAATGACTAAACGTTTCAAAGAACCTTATATATATATATATATAGCAACTACGGTAACACGGTAATTTCGGAAATCGAATTGCTTCGGATTTATTGTTACCACATTTACAAATGTTAGGATGTGAGATTCCCAGTCTTATATCCCTCCTCTTGGGAGGTAGAGAGGGATATTTAGTAGCAGAAACATTGTTTTGGGATTACTAAGATACACTGAATGTAATTCAGACACATTGGCTGCCAATTCCAATTTTATTACTTCGAAATAACGAAGAGAAACTACAAACCGAAGATTGAAACAACAAAATTGAAAATAAACAATGCAATCCCCAGAAATCTTTAATCTGTATCAGAGTATTTGGTTCAGGCAGTGCGTCCTTTTCCTTTTCACCACTCAACAAATTGCGGTAACACTCACAATATTCCCGGGTAATCATGTTTCTCGCACATTATGAGCAGATCCGTAACTCTGCTGATGCTATCAGAAGGTTTTTCGTGTATGCCCCGGAAACAAACATATTTACCGGAGGTCATCAGTTTATTTTTAAGGTTACTTCACTAATGACTCCTTTAAATACTGCTTCATAAAAACTATGAAAGTGGTTTGTTTCGTTCATAAAGGAGTAGTGCGCATAGTGTATTGGAATTTTGGAGCTGTCTGTTGGTCAGTTTTAAAGTTTAGAAAATCATCGTACAACGAAGTGTGGACGACAAAATAACTAGAATTGCTCCTGAAACTTCGAATAGTTCGTGCCAGTCTTTCGGTGTGGGACAGTGGTGCAACTAACTTTTCTTCTCTATCTTGGAATGAACAAAGTCACACCCGATTTCTCTGTGACGTGTTTCAAAAAATTCGATACGCGCCATATCCATATGACGTCATTCGTGTTATTTCCGGTAGTGCCGTGATATAATTATAGACGCAAGTCGTGATTTCAATATTTCCTCTCTTTCCACGAGTAACAAGAGCTGTCTCGATTTCCCACAATGCTTGTTGTAAGTTATACGCCTTCAGTTTTCAGAGGTGGAATATTTGGCCAGAAGCTCCGTTTGGAGTATTCAGAACGACTCGTAGATCAAAATTACTAGCTACAATATTTGGTTCCTTTGTGCTATCATTTTTTCTTCATTCCGCTTCTTTCTAGCCAGACCTCTTCTCTGTCAATGTTTGTTCTGATCTGGTTTCAACAGCTCCTAGTTCCTGATCAGCAAATTAGATGCGGTACATTTACAACACTGATATTTCTTCGATCTACAGAATCGTCAGTTGTACTCGTGTAATAACTGCCGGTATTTTGGGAAATACACTGGTTCGCAGCCACCTTTTTCACATTTGGTTTTATAGTCTTTATGCATTAATATGATATTCAGGCTCCAATGAAGATACTGTCTTGAAGACTTCTGTCAAACTGTAAGCATAACTCAATATGTTTCACATTTAACAACGAAACAATATTTTTGCTGAACACACATGCACATTCTGTAACCATTAAAATATTTTCTTACAGCTGATGAAACGTGAAAATAATTAAACTTACTATACTTGTGCTGATACTGCAGTTTTTGTGTCCGAAGCTCCAGTTTCGAAAGCTCTTAGAAACATTTCGTTTTCGTTACATAACGTCTGGGCCATCCAAGTATCTTCTCGTTCTTTCACTCATGATGTTCAGTATAACTGCTGATCACGAAAGAGTAGCAAGTAATTAGCAGTCTCATTCCTAGTTACAATGGTAAAACGTATTTTTGTTCAGCAATAATGAAGTGTATAATGGACTGAACTTTTAAATGAATAGCTGAAATGTAACACTGTTAAAGGCGAATTGATGTAAATAATGACGAAGTAGGTAATTCTAAGAAATATTTTTAAGAATATCTAATCAATGTATATTGCACGTACATGTTTACACAACTCAATAAGGCTTCTTCACAGAACGCCTAAATCAGGTGTGGTACATTGGCTGTCGTGTCGTTACAAAGAATGCTCTTAATAAAACTTACAACTCACGCAAGGTTTTGCCATAACAAAAAAGACGAAAAGTGAAACTCGCTGATGCATATGAATCAAAATCGACATTTTTATACTTTCTTGGTTTTGGCATAAGGGGCAACAATATGTACTTTTATACATACTCAGGCGTGGGAAGAGCTGCAAAATATTGGTCGTTTCACTTGTCGCATATTACATGTCTTTATATGTAGGTTACACTAAAACAACGCAGATCTAGAAGTAAACTGATGTACCTAACTTACGATAACGAAAAGAACTGAGAAGCCATGTTGCATAGTGACCGTTTTCAGTTCGTCAAAATGTGAGTAGAGCTCCTGAATTTATGTCAGCAACATTTTAACGCTACCACTTGAGTTACGCTACTCGTCTTTATCCTCTGCTCCATCTACTTCTTTTTCCTTTTTCTATTTCCTGTGGAATCGAATAGGGAGGTGTTTTGTTAAAAATCTGGACTCATTTGCGAAAGTAACGAGCTTCAAATCCATTTTTATGCACAATCGTCGGCTGTCTGGTTGGAGCACAGAAACCGAACGCAGACTTCATCATCGCCCGCAGTGCTTGTCGAAGACCTTTGGGTCAGACATAGAAGTATTTTGCACAAAAATTTAGTCGTCATCCCAGGTGACCACCGAGATCCGCCTCGATAGACTACCATTTCCATCGTCGTTTATCTAGTGTCCTGTCACCAGTTACGTCAAGGACCACTGTACTATTTTCCTTCTGATCACAGATTTGCTGTAACTTGCACCTTCCTTGGTTTGTAATTTCCTGGCTACAATCTGCTTAAGAGTAACATGGGCCTTCTTTTACCGCTCAGATATCTGCTGTGTCAACGGCCGATGTAAATCTTAGAGTTTACTTTCTAAATTTTTCACAATTTTTGACATAGTTTGTGACAGTAGTCGGCAAAGTGATATAAATCTCAACTAGAGATAGTCTTTTCGAATCTTTGTGATGGAACAAAATGTCAAAGACTTTGGTTGGTGACAGTTTGTGGATATCTGGTACCATACAGCGCATGAACTCGTCTGTTTTAAATTGCAACTCTACTGTCGCTGAGCTATTCTCTTATGGAGAATTCCCACATGGTAGATTTCAGTATCCTTCAGCTACATTTAGAACCATTGATAGAAATGCTTGTACGTACATTTTCTGAATCTGCGTTGCTACATTAAGAATAAGACGACAAGGAATGTAATCACTGTATACAGAGCTCTCTACTGGCATCAGGGACTGATGTGGGCAAAATAATAAAATGGCATTCAGTCTGTGAATGAAATTCCGCGCAGACAGATTGTGAGCTACACATTTGTCTCGGTTCGCTGCAGAATACGGGCTACAAGTGACTTCATGATGCGTCACGAGTTGATGTGTAATCTCCTTGTGCTAGTTTTCCTTCGTTAAAGTTTCGATAGCAGTGGTGTCGCATGCGAAGACGCAGTACAAGAAAGGATGTGTGTGAGTGACTCACCCATTGTCTGACACTGGACTTTGACTGGAGACGAAAGCTCGTAGATCAGTGTCTGCTGATGTCACATCCTTGTTATTGATTAAAGATGTAGGTCAGTGACGACTACACCTGGTGAGTGGTGCGGCACATTTCTTTTGTCTTGTACATATGGTTGATTCATCTGGTCCAACGATGCGATGGGCTGATTTAAGTGACGGGAAAGGATTCTCCTTCTCCGGATCAGATTAAAACTGAAAATACGTTGTAAGTCTCACGTGGATGACATTTTCTTGCTCTGAGTGAAATTCAACCTTCTCAGATTGTAGGGTAACCATTTTCTCAGACGAATAACCTGTAGTGGGTGCTGCAGACCAGTTGATTTGATCCTATTTATATGTCATAAGGCAGTGTATATATGAGTTCCATGTCCATCACATGCTGACAATTATTTTGAGCTCGAGCAGGTGGACATAATGTACCACAGGGTCCTATGTCGAGTCTTTTATCGTTTCTAACGTGATATTATTATCCTTAGTCTTAGAACATGTTGATTTTTATCTCTTTGCAGATGATACTAGCATAGGAGGAAAATGTAGCTCTAGTTTCCTTATTGGAAGCGCAGCTCGCGAAATATCTGAGTATGTCAGCGAATGGCTGAAAGGAAAGTGATTTTCACTCAAGTTTCCCAGCGGTTACACTTACTTGCGATACACATGTCCAGCAGACAAGCACGTGTCGTTGTAGCCGCTTTTACCGCACGTAACATTTTACAGTGGTTGTTATGTTATTTATGAATTATCATAATGTTGATTGCTACATTAAGTCATTATTCGCAGTGTATTCTCAAGTCCTGTTGTACTGTGTCCACCGAGTTACTTTTAAACATCGATATCGTCTATTGATCTGAAACACCGAAACAATTTTTTTCGTAAATAAATACTCAGCTTAATAAGTCTTGTTTTTCAGTAGTTAGATCTACCGCTACCTCATCTCAATCTGCTAATTAACGCTTTCTCTTCTTTTTTTCCAGGTGAGCGTCCCAACATTACTTCAACGAGGGTGATTATTGCGTAAGTCATAAATCAACGAAAAATTGAGATGTCCGTTAACTTATACACTGCTAAAACCTCCTGTTGAGGTTATTCTTTAGAGTAAGTAAGCGTTAGACTATGGTTTCAATACATGGATTAAGTAACGTCTGCTGAAGTCATATCCATGCAATATGACATTAAGTACAACGAATTTTCTGCGCCTATAGGACCGTAATGGATTTAAAATGTACCATCTCCCACTCATTAGTATCGTATTATCATCACAAATCAGTTTTCAATTCAATGTATTGCCATAAATTTTAGACCTGTTATCTTGCAACTATAAACAGGTCGTATATAATAACGTACAAATATGTTAACAGCAGCTGTTGTTAATATACAGGGTGATTCAAAAGTAACTGTGCTCACTTCGTTGGTGTGATGTATGCATCAGGATAAAAGTAAAATGTTAAATAAAGTTTTGTCTGAAACAGCTTTGTTTCCGTATCATTTGTGGTAAGCATTACATCATAGGTGAGCACAATCTTTTGCTTTTGGCGACTCGTGTTCGCCTACAT
This sequence comes from Schistocerca piceifrons, assembly GCF_021461385.2. NCBI lineage: Eukaryota > Metazoa > Arthropoda > Insecta > Orthoptera > Acrididae > Schistocerca > Schistocerca piceifrons. Next base: position 14,718,648 of record NC_060139.1, on the reverse strand, counting down.
ATCGACTGATGTTGCTTTTCACACCCCTCTACGTTGCCCGCTTGATTCTGATACGAAATGCCTTTGTTTACTTGACTACGGTGTCATCCGTTGTACTCTGTGTCACTGTTGTAGTGTAACGGCAACAGACGTACTAAGCACAGGGTGACAATTATTGAACTATATGAAAATAACGTAAAACCTAGTAACAAACTACGGCGTGAATTGAATATTGGAGTGACTTGTGCATCTTTCCAGTCTTGGGGTAAGGATCTTGCTTCGAACGAGCATTTGTATGTGACTGTTAAGTATGGAGCTATTGGATCAGCATACTCTGAAAGAAACCTAATTGGTATACAGTCTGAACCGGAAGACATGTTTTTATGAAGTGAATTAAGTTGCTTCAGTACTCGAGGATATCTGCTTCTAAGTTACTCACTCTGGCGCCTGTTCGTGATTCGAATTCTGGAATATTACTTCGTGCTCTTTGGTGAAGGAATTTCGGTAGTCTGTGTATAATAACTCTGGTTTAGCGGCACTGTCACCTATAGTATTTCCATCGCTGTCGCACAGAGAAGGCATTGCTTCTGTTCTTGCCACTAGCATTCTTTAAATAAGAGCAGAATCTCTTTGGATCTTCTGCCAGGTTTCGAGACAAAGGTTTGTTGTGGAGACTATTATAAGCATCTCGCACTTAAGTCCGCGTTAAAAATTTCGATCTTCTGTAGAAGATCGTCCATCCTGGGGATCTTGCGATCGTTTAACGTTGGCGTGCTTTTTTTCGTTGCTTCTACAATGTTCTGACTTCTTTTATGTACCGTGGGAGATCATCTCCGTCTTTTGTTAACATATTTGGAGTACATTTCTCAATTTCTGGCGATACCATTCCTCTGAATTCAAGCCACATCTGCACTACAGTTCCAATGATAATTTGGAAGGAGTAGAGAGTGTCTCTGAGAAAGGCGTCAAACGAATTTTCATCTGCTTGTTTGAATAGATATATTTTTCGTTTACGTTTGGTGGATTTGGGAGTTACGGTATTCATTCCCGCTACAACAACCCTGTGCTCACTAACAACTGCATCCATTTTGATGCTCGTTATTAGCTCTGAATTATTTGACTTCTGTTTCCTGAGAATTATTTTGGTCTGGTGTATATTTTCCCTAACCCACGGAGATGGTAGTTTAATGCACTCTTATTTTTACTACTGATGGATAGTTACCGCAAGGGAGACTCTATTTGACTGGGTCTCTCGAATACGATTTTCTCACAGTTCCTCTAGGCGGCGAAAATTCCATCGTCGCTGCGCCCCACGTTCCTCGTGTGGCGCTGAAATTCCAGTTACGCAGGTAATCACCTCTGCTTCGCCCTTTAATGAAGATGTCGACCAGCGAAGGCGAGGAATGCTTCGATAACGTTTCGGGAACGCCGATACCCGGGTGGCACCACGCCTTGTTAACACATTCGTGTTTCTTATACAGTCTCTGTTACTGACAAGTACACGGTATATCATTTAATCATTTCAAAACAAAGAATTGGTTCCGCTACAACTTTAATGTTGATAAGGAAGAAATAGATGAGTAACTACATTGCTTTCACACTGATAAGATACATACCTCAATTCAGTTCAGCTATTATTAACTTTTATGCTTACTGGTTTCTGCATCTTTGTCGAAAATGCTCGTGTCTGTAAAATGGATATTTGTTACCCTCGGAAAATTATGAATGGCCGTTAAAACGCATAACTGTTGCGACTACAGTTGCTCTATTGCCTTTCGGAAGCGGAGCAAGTTCTGGAAAAGTGTCACGTCGCATCTGTCCTAGTCAACACATACCTATATTAATTACACGAATTGAATGTTAAAAAACAAGTCCAAATGTGTTCTGTATTCTCCCGAGTAATATATCTTCAGTAAAAAAATTAATCACTTTATATTATGTCGAAGAATCGCCTTCAAATTTTACAACACAAGAGTGATCTGCTGGGACAAGCGCTGACAGAATGTGTTAGTTTAAGAATATATGAGACAACATATGTGAGGAGAGAAAAGAAACAGACAAAGAAGAATTAATAGAAGATTAGTCATTCGTGCCATTAGGTAATGTTAAAGCATCTGCAAGTGAAACTCGCTTGTTGACAAAAGAAAGACGAGTACAGAGCTAAGTGTGCAACCAGGCAACAGACTGCCTGCGGGTGTCGGGCAGTGATTTACGATATGTATGCGGAGAACGGCGATTACTGTACGATTGAAGCAAGTAACTGTTTATAAAGATGGGTATATCTGTAGAGTTCTCCGTTGTGACGTTGTGATTACATCGCACGTCACCTGTTTAAACACAACAGTCCTCTCCACTCTCTGCGTGTCACTCACGTATTAATCCAGGAAACTCTACGCTCCCACACCGAGAATGTTGACTGTTGTTCCAGGCCTGAGCTGCTTTATTATCAGTAAATGGTGGTATTTGCCTTCTTACGAAAAATATAAACAAAGATGTTCAAATAAATCGCACGCTGAAAGGATGTATTTATTCCGGCAGCAATGGTTGAGTACAAACATACTCGTTGGACGGTGGATGCGTTGTCGAATATTCATGTAAAGTTAAAACCGTGTGCTGCTTTTATAAGCAGACTTGAATCAATAGTGGGTGGTACAGTTTACGGCTTTCACCGTCCATAAAGCAGTTATACGTAGAGAACCAAACAAAAGCAGGCGGCTTTTTGCGCTGCCAGTGTGTGAATCTTGGGTCTTTTCTATGCTTTAAATTCACACCGGAAACATCCAGAGACTTTATGATCGTATTTACGTCTTGATTGCTTAAAAGCCACTAGGAATTCACTATTATTAATAATAACGTTCAGAAACGCTGATGTAGCAAGTGATGAAACATCTGAAAATACCATGGATCCAATTTAATAGTCAGACTGCATCGTCATACTTCTTGTTGGTATATTTAATCGGTGTAGTATGTAGAGTATTCGTTTTAACTTTGTACAACTAAATACTTTGAAAACTACGCATCTTACGAAAGAAAATGTTCTAGGTGGAAAGTTAATATTAGTAAAGGGGATATCATTGTGTACTGCAACGTCCAAACCACTGCGCCTGCGTTGATGGGGGTCAGCTTTGTATTTTCAAAGGAGACCTTCCCCCTACCTTCATTTTTATTGCGCATACGGATTCTGTGCCAAAAAAAACCTACGGTTCGCTCAAACCATTGCCTTCCATTCGTGGTAGATGGCGCTGTAATAGACAAGTATTAAATGTGCCTGCTTTTGCCCGACGCATTTGATTCTAAATTTCATTTACGGTGTAACTGTAAATCTTTGTGTTCTAACGGTTAATATCTGTTTTAGGAGTTTACTTTAGTGCAACAAATTGACAGTGCAATAGGATTAGCCGCTTCAATGTTTGATTAGAAACTACTTTTAGCGTGATCCACGAACAACGACGTGGATGGCGATCGAAATCGAGCATTCCGATGGTTTGTCGACCCGCACAATTAACCCCGTAGGGAACAGAAAACTGCATGAGCAGAAATTTCAGTGTTTGGCCATATTATTTGTACTGTACAATCATATTTACAACAATCAAGTAACTTCTAAACATTAATAGCAATCGATGGAACACAAAGGCTTGCAATTACAGGGTTATTACGAATGATTGAAGCGATTTCACAGCTCTACAATAACTTTATTATTTGAGATATTTTCACAATCCTTTGCACACACATACAAAAACTCAAAAAGTTTTTTAGGCATTCACAAATGTTCGATATGTGCCCCTTTAGTGATTCGGCAGACATCAAGCCGATAATCAAGTTCCTCCCACACTCGGCGCAGCATGTGCCCATCAATGAGTTCGAAAGCATCGTTGATGCGAGCTCGCAGTTCTGGCACGTTTCTTGGTAGAGGAGGTTTAAACACTGAATCTTTCACATAACCCCACAGAAAGAAATCGCATGAGGTTAAGTCGGGAGAGCGTGGAGGCCATGACATGAATTGCTGATCATGATCTCCACCACGACCCATCCATCGGTTTTCCAATCTCCTGTTTAAGAAATGCCGAACATCATGATGGAAGTGCGGTGGAGCACCATCCTGTTGAAAGATGTAGTCGGCGCTGTCGGTCTCCATTTGTGGCATGAGCCAATTTTCCAGCATGTCCAGATACACGTGTCCTGTAACGTTTTTTTCGCAGAAGAAAAAGGGGCCGTAAACTTTAAACCGTGAGATTGCACAAAACACGTTAGCTTTTGGTGAATTGCGAATTTGCTGCACGAATGCGTGAGGATTCTCTACCGCCCAGATTCGCGCATTGTGTCTGTTCACTTCACCATTAAGAAAAAATGTTGCTTCATCACTGAAAACAAGTTCCGCACTGAACGCATCCTCTTCCATGAGCTGTTGCAACCGCGCCGAAAATTCAAAGCGTTTGACTTTGTCATCGGGTGTCAGGGCTTGTAGCGATTGTAAGCGGTAAGGCTTCTGCTTTAGCCTTTTCCGTAAGATTTTCCAAACCGTCGGCTGTGGTACGTTTAGCTCCCTGCTTGCTTTATTCGTCGACTTCCGCGGGCTATGCGTGAAACTTGCCAGCACGCGTTCAACCGTTTCTTCGCTCACTGCAGGCCGACCCGTTGATTTCCCCTTACAGAGGCATCCAGAAGCTTTAAACTGCGCATACCATCGCCGAATGGAGTTAGCAGTTGGTGGATCTTTGTTGAACTTCGTCCTGAAGTGTCGTTGCACTGTTATGACTGACTGATGTGAGTGCATTTCAAGCACGACATACACTTTCTCGGCTCCTGTCGCCATTTTGTCTCACTGCGCTCTCCAGCGCTCTGGTGGCAGAAACCTGAAGTGCGGCTTCAGCCGAACAAAACTTCATGAGTTTTTCTACGTATCTGTAGTGTGTCGTGACCATATGTCAATGAATGGAGCTACAGTGAATTTATGAAATCGCTTCAATCATTTGTAATAGCCCTGTACAGTGTGAACGAAATGTAGAATCAGATGCGTCGGTTGTTAATTGCAAAAACGGGCACACTTGATATTTGTCGGCTACAGCGCCATCTACCACGCGTGGGAAACAATGCTTTGAATAAATCGTGCGTATTTCTTGGGGTAGATTCCAAATGTGCAACAAACATGTGGTTTCCCATTTCAAATACGAAGTTGACGCCGCCCACATAGGAAGATGGTTACGAGGTGACCAGTTGTAGCGCATACGGATGTTCCCTGTAGTAATACGTATTAATTTTTGATCTAGAATAATTTTTCCTTACGATGCTTCGTTTTCGAGATATTTAACTGTCTGCAATTAAACTAAACACCCTGTATACAATCTGCTCACGAGGGAATTGAGCAATTACCCTGCACTTTTCATTATTTAGGATCAGTTGTCAATTTTCGCACCATAAAAACATCTTTTCTAAATCTTTTGCAATTTGTTTTTACTAGACGGTAAACGACAGTATCATCTACAAAAAACCTAAGACCGCTCCTCAGATGGTCTCCCAAATCGTTTATATAGATAAGGAATAGCAGAGAGCCTATAACGCTACCTTGGGTAACGCCAGAAATCACTTGTGTTTTACTCGATGGCTTTCCGTCTATTACTACGAACTCTGACCTCTCTGACAGAAAATCACGAATCCAGTCGCATAAATCAGACGATATTCCATAAGCACGCAATTTGATTACAAGGCGCTTGTGAGGTACGGTGTCAAAAGCCTTCTGGGAACCTAGAAAAACGGAATGAGTTTGAAATCACTTGTCAGTAGATCTCAACACTTCGCGTGAGTAAAAAGCTAGTTGTGTTTCACATGAACGATGTTTTCTAAATCCGTGTTGACTCTATGTCGAGAGGCTGTTCCCTTCGAGTGAATTGATAATGTTCGGACACAGTATATGTTCCAAAACGCTGCTGCATATCGACGTTAATAATATGCCCTTCTTGAATATTGGTGTAACCTGTGCAACTTTGGGTACGGACCTTTCGTCGACCGAGCGGTTGTATGTGGTTGTACGTACTTTCTTTCTGCTTCCTTTTGGAGAAAATCAGACTTCCTGTTATTTTTTTATTAGTGGAAGGCATTTCTCTTTTCGGCTTCTCTTATTCAACTTTCTCCATAGATTTAGATACAAATTAGAGAAAGTAATTAGCAGAATTGTTGTAACTGCCACAGAACAATTTTTTCCCTTCTGAAATAAGAATTTCACATGAATTACAAGAAAGTTGGTAGCCTATGTGACATTTAATGATACCAATTATTTGATCAAATTTTTCGTAGATTAAAGTTATTTATCAATTTTTTGTTTGCTAACGAAACACATAATCTAGACGTCAAATGCAAAACATGTAATTCCCCTCTTCTTCACTGGAAAAAATAAATAAATAGAAGCATTACCCATAACGAGACGGCAGTATGGGTCTTTGTAATCCTGAGGTGTTCTACATCTACATCCATACTCCGCAAGCCACCTGACGGTGTGTGGCGGAGGGTACCTTGAGTACCTCTATCGGTTCTCCCTTCTATTCCAGTCTCGTATTGTTCGTGGAAAGAAAGATTGTCGGTATGCCTCTGTGCAGGCTGTAATCTCTCTGATTTTATCCTCATGGTCTCTTAGTGAGATATACGTAGGAGGGAGCGATATACTGCTTGACTCCTCCGTGAAGGTATGTTCTAGAAACTTCAAAACAAGCCCGTACCGAGCTACTGAGCTTCTCTCTTGCAGAGTATTCCACTGGAGTTCATCTGTCATCTCCGTAACGCTTTCGCGATTACTAAATTATTCTGTAACGAAGCGCGCTGCTCTCCGTTGGATCTTCTCTATCTCTTCTATCAACCCTATCTGGTACGGATCCCACACCGGTTAGCAGTATTCAAGCAGAGGACGAACAAGTGTACTGTAATCTACTTCCTTTGTTTTCGGACTGCATTTCCTTAGGATTCTTCCAATAAATCTCAGTCTGGCATCTGCTTTACCGACGATTAACTTTATATGATCACTCCATTTTAAATCACTCCTAATGCCTACTCCCAGATAATTTATGGAATTAACTGCTTCCAGTTGCTGACCTGCCATATTGCAGCTAAACGATAAAGGATCTTTCTTTCTATGTATTCGCAGCACATTACACTTGTCTACATCGAGATTCAATTGCCATTCCCTGCACCATGCGTCAAGTCGTTGCTGATCCTCCTGCATTTCAGTACAATTTTCCATTGTTACAACCTCTCGATGTACTACAGCATCATCCGCAAAAAGCCTCAGTTAACTTCCGATGTCATCCACATGGTCATTTATGTATATTGTGAATAGCAACGGGCCCACGACACTCCCCTGCGGCACAACTGAAATCACTCTCACTTCGGAAGACATTGAGAATGACATGCTGCGTTCTGTTGTCTAGGAACTCTTCAATCCAATCACACAATTGGTCTGATAGTCCATATGCTCTCACTTTGTTCATTAAACGACTGTGGGGAACTGTATCGAACGCCATGCGGAAGTCAAGAAACACGGCATCTACCTGTGAACCCGTGTCTATGGTCCTCTGAGTCTCGTGGGCGAATAGCGCGAGCTGGGTTTCACACGATCGTCTTTTTCGAAACCCATGCTGATTCCTACATAGTACATTTCTAGTCTCCAAAAAAATCATTATACTCGAACATAATACGTGTTCCAAAATTCTACAACTGATCGACGTTAGAGATATAGGTCTATAGTTCTGCACATCTGTTCAGCGTCACTCCTTGACCTGTGCCGTTTTCCAATCTTTTTGATTTAAGGTTTTAATCAACAATATGTCATTAATAGACATTTAATTACAACAAACTGTTTCAAAAACTGTGCGTTTTGGAAAGTCTTCAGTGCGCCGCAACCTTGAAACGACGTACTTTCACGGCACGAAAGTGATAATACGAATATCACCAAATACGAAAGTTGGTCACTGACTGATACGCCGTTTCCCTTTCTTTTATTACGCTACGTCGTACCAAAAATCGAAGCCTTTTCGAGAGATCATTATTGTGCTGGTGCTTTTAGAGCGCATATATCCACAGCTGATAAAATTTTCTCAGGCTTCCAGCCGGGTCCAGTGGTTTAAAATCGACGAGCTTTCTGCCGAGTTCTGCTCGCCCATTTTCAACTCACCGCTTTATAATGGGCTAGGAGAACTCGGCAGAAAGCTTGTGGATTTTTAAACCACTGGATCTGGCTGGAGGCAGGAGAAAATTTTATTAGTAGACAAAAAAATGGCTCTGAGCACTATGGGACTCAACTGCTGTGGTCATCAGTCCCCTAGAGCTTAGAACTACTTAAACCTAACTAACCTAAGGACATCACACAACACCCAGCCATCACGAGGCAGAGAAAATCCCTGACCCCGCCGGGAATCGAACCCGGGAACCCGGGCGTGGGAAGCGAGAACGCTACCGCACGACCACGAGATGCGGGCTATTAGTAGACATATCGCCGCAAAACTGTGCATTCGTATATCCATAGCTGCTTCTCACGCTTCAAAATTCTCCGTAACGCCGAATCCCACGTTAAAAAATATAATGGCTCAACCACTTTTTTAACATTGACATTCACAACCACGACCTCTCATCCAGTATGGATAAAATCGAAGCCGAATCCCATGTTCTGACGCCACAAAACTAAACCACATCTTTGTCCACGTTCGCTTTCACGTCCCTTATGAGGACGCATAATGCCATCCGGATAAGCGCAGAAGTGTCTAATTTACCCAATGCTCTCGCGCAGCAGTTACTATTCGCTGATGCGTAGCTGGCTACCTGCGGTGCGATGGTTAAGACGCGTACGTCGCGAACGTTGCAGGTCGTGGACCTACACGAGGCGCTGGCCATTTCGCCACTGTGCAGGTCGCTGTTGCCTACATAACCGAGTGCGAGCGCTCTCGACACGTGACGAGGTTCTGCGGTTGTCGCAGCCTGCTCGCGGCATTAGAGACGCTGCTCCAGTGATCTGCACGGGCATTAATCTGCATAAATCAGAGCGCGCGCCGCCGAGGGCGCCACACACAGTACAGCACAGCACAGTACAGTAGTGGAGGGGAGTGGCGTGCGCTGCCAGCAGACGCGGCGGAGGCTCCATTGCGCCGCGGCGGCCATCGAAAGGTCAGCGGCGTGGGAGCGAGTGGCGCAGCGGACGCGCCGGCACAAAGCGAAGGGCAGCCACGTGCGTGCGGGGGCAAAGAGAGGAGAGGAGAGCAGAGAGACAGGCGGGAGAGGCCCAGGGGTGCCCAACCAGCCCGCTCTCCAGCTGAGTGGGCCCGCCACCACGTCTGCTGCACCACTCTTGAACCGCGTTGGCAGGCCCTGTCAGCTTTCGCAGAAGTGACCAGAATTTCTCACCCGAAACACAGGTCAATCAGCTGCTCTGGTACAGTGTATCCACGACAGCGAGACCTTTCGCGCTGCCGGGACCGCAAAGAAGAGAGCCTTGCACGAAAATGGTTCAAATGGCTCTAAGCACTATGGGACTTAACTTCTGAGGTCATCAGTCCCCTAGAACTTAGAACTACTTAAACCTAACTAACCTAAGGACATCACACACATCCATGCCCGAGGCGGGATTCGAACCTGCGACCGTAGCGGTCTCGCAGTTCCAGACTGCAGCGCCTAGAACCGCACGGCCACTTCGGCCGGTGAGCCTTGCACAACGTCTACATCTACTTGACTACGCTGCAAGTGCCTGGCAGAAGATTCTTCGAACCACCTTCAGCATATTCGTCATTTCACTCTCGCGTGAGAAAAATGAACATTTAAGTCTTTCAATACGGCTCTGATTTCGTTTACTATTTTTATGATCATTTCTTCCTATGTAGGTCGACGACAACGAAGTATTTTCACGTTGAGAGGAGTAAATTTTGTGAAAAATCTCGCAACAAAAAACGCCCGTATTTTAATGATTCCCATTCCAAATCGGTTATCATAGCCGGCCGCGGTGGCGGTGCGGTTCTAGGCGCTGCAGTCCGGAACCGCGAGACTGCTACGGTCGCAGGTTCGAATCCTGCCTCGGGCATGGATGTGTGTGATGTCCTTAGGTTAGTTAGGTTTAAGTAGTTCTAAGTTCTAGGGGACTGATGACCTAAGATGTTAAGTCCCATAGTGCTCAGAGCCATTTGAACCATTTTTTTGCTTATCATATCCGTGACGCGCTCTCACCCGATATCGCGATCATACAAAACGTGTTGCCCTTCTTTGAACTTCTTCGATGTCCTCCGTCAGTCCTATCTGGTAAGGGTCCCATTGAAACTTCCCCTTTGTATGGAAAGAATGACAGTGTTGTAAAAACTCTTACGTTATTTGATTTTCAAACAGCTGAGCAAAACTCAACGTACTCGACGGTTCTCTTTTTACTTATTCTGATCATCACTAAACTGGCACACTCTATTTTTGGCGCAACGCAATCTGACTTTCAATAATCCCTACAAAGGAATGGGCCTGAATAACAATAACATACACCTTTTATGAATCACTTACCTCATAAAAATGTTCGTTACTCGAACTACTGCAATACAGCGAGCGCCATTACTGCCAGCTAAATAAAAGATTCTAACTACTGTAGGCACTAACTAACAGTTATCAAATGAAAGATTTTGATAGAGAACAAACAATGTATTTACCTTAATAGAGTTCAAAAGTCATAATATATATATCGGTTCATGACATCCAGTCTTACAAATTTACTTTTTCTGACGGACACACGTCCAAATCGTTCGCTCTCAAAACTCCGCCATCTCTCTCCCCACACCCACCACTGCTGGCGGCTCACCTCCAACTGCCTGCCAACGCTACGGGCTGTTCACATCCAACTGCCCAACACTACACTAGCGAATATTCCAACAATGAGTCCAACCACCCACAGACTGCACACAGCGTAGTCAGAGATTTTCGTACAGAGCACTACGTGGCGTTACCAATATAAACAGCGTACTTACACTATACAACACAGCAATACTCTAGCAGAAGGCGAACGAGCGTAGGACAAAAAAATGGCTCCGAGCACTATGGGACTTAACTTCTAAGGTCATCAGTCCCCTATAACTTACAACTACTTAAACCTAACTAACCTAAGGACATCACACACATCCATGCTCGAGGCAGGATTCGAACCTGCGACCGTAGTGGTCGCGCGGTTCCAGACCGTAACGCCCAGAACCGCTCTGCGACATCGGCCGACAGCGTAGGACAGGCAGCCTCTTAAGTACACGTGTTGCATCATGTAAGTGTTCCGCCAGTTATAGTTAACCGCCGCCGGGCAGCTTTGACATTACTTGGTTGTTTTCTGCGTTCCGGAGTAAGTATCTAACTAGATAAATCCTTCAATAGATTAGCGACGGTCTCCTCACCCATTCTGAAATGTGATAACGCTTAGATCACGAAAACGCGATACTGCCCAGTACAAAGTAAACACACAATAGTTTGTACATTTCTATCGTATGTAGTGCGTTTGCAAGCCAACGTAAGCAGTGATCAGAAATAAGTGATTACCGATAGCAGTAGATTGTAGTTTTATTATGTAGTGACAAAGGGGGATAAATACCGTTGTCATTGATTACACCAGACAAGGTGGATGGGTAAAACCATTACAATAGATTTCAACTTAAATACACGAATAAGTCTAACCAACCACTTCTGTTTATCTTTCCACACGATACTTCACAGAATTAATTTACTAACTCAGTACAGATTATTTTTTTGCGCTATTTTCACCGTAACCTCTAGTGCATTTAGATTTCCTCTTACGTGATACAAGAGTAACTGGTTCACATCACTCGCGATGAAAAATCGAAGCAAAATACAACCACTATTGTCGTATGTTAAGTCCTTGACTTGTAATTACAGCTATTGCCCTCAATAACCAGACCATGGACACAGCTTCCAATGGAGTTCATCTGCTAACATCCGATGCCATGGAGTTGGCAGATTCTTTTATTCCCGCGAAGATAACTTGGTTACTTTCTGTGTGATAGAAACTTTAACTCAGTTTCAATTTAAAATACGAAATGCCGTAGTCATTCAAGTTTATTACGTACCAGTTGCGCCCCGCGGTGTTACCGTTAAAAAAATTCCCTGGTCTCTATTTATTCCAGTTTTCTATTAGTCTATCTCCTCCTTCCCCACTTTCTATCTCTTCCACCCCCTTTTTCCACCCTGGCATCTCTTCCCAAGATATCATCTGTCCCAATAAGAGGCTAGTGGTCTTAACCACAAAGTATTTCTTTCCAGATCGAAACTAATATGTGTACCAAATTTGGTTGAAATCGTTCCAGGAGATTAGGATAAGCATTTTAACCGTTACTTGGGGCGAATACGGACATGTCAGATGTATTTCATATATGTTAACATATTTCACACGCATCTGCGCACGTATTTCACCTGTATCTTTACCGAATTTCCCTCTGCACGCAGCTCACTGTTTATGACGTTATATCTCCTAAAACTATGTCTTGTACAATGATATAATTTTGCGGGTACATTCAGTGGTATACGTGAATACTGCAAAAATGTGTCACGAATGCAGTTGGTAATAAAGAAGTAATTAATTTAAACGTCGTGTGTCATGCGGTAGTTTGACTGCATGAAAAGCGAAAATGTAGTAACCGATAAACTTGTTTCTCTCGATCATTTTAAGAGGTTTTCCACCGGGAAAAAGTTTTGTGAGGATTTGAAATTACGTGTAAAGTTTATTGCAAGTCAGCAATGTTCGACGCCACTGTCTGTCAACAACAACAACAACAACCGGCTGCCCAGCAACAGTATCGAGGTACAGGTCTCTTTCAGGCATCTTCAGGAACTGCACGGGACAGCACGAGGTATGCCTCAGCCACTTGTTAGCGGTCGAAAGAAGTGAATCAGGAATACATCCTGAAAAGGAGAAGATATAAATGTCAGGACAGAAAGCGTTCCGATCACGAGAAACAAATGGTGAAGTGGGGTTCCTCTGGAATTAAGAATTCAAAAATCTTCATTGTAGAATCTAACGAAGTACCATCTGCTAGTAATGTTTCAAATGTAACTTATACCCTTGTGAAAGTAACACCTACCATTAAAATTTTTTCACACATTCCTTCCGTCGAAATCGTAAGCAGTGCGCGCCGTCTTAACATTTAGGCACGTACAGATAGTGGCCCGTACGTAATTTAAATGGAATGTTTTTTATAAAAACATAGGCTGGCGCCGTCTTAACATTTAGACACGTACAGATAGTGGCCCGTACGTAATTTAAATGGAATGTTTTTTATAAAAACATAGGCTGGCGCCGTCTTAACATTTAGACACGTACAGATAGTGGCCCGTACGTAATTTAAATGGAATGTTTTTTATAAAAACATAGGCTGTCGGCAACCTATGGTTCTAGGGGAAAATCGTGAAATGTACCTTAAGGAATAAAAAAAAAGTTGTAATTAATATATATGCTGTTAGAAATACTAAAAAGAAGGTAGAATTTAACATATGCTGTTGGAAATACTAAAAAGAAGGTAGAATTTAACACTCGAGGAAAGCCAGCCTCTGTGGCCGAGCGGTTCTAGGCGCTTCAGTCTGGAACCGCGCTGCTGCTACGGTCGCAGATTCGAATCCTGCCTCGGGCATGGGTGTGTGTGATGTCCTTAGGTAAGTTAGGTTTAAGTAGTTCTAAGTCTAGGGGACTAATGACATCAGATGTTAATCCCCATACTGCTTAGAACCATTTTTGAACTTGAGAAAAGATCAGTTTCCTAGTAAACAGCGAGGTATTAAAATCTAAAAATATAGGAGCTTACATTGTCCACAAACTGGGAGTATTAAGAAAAGTTGACAGAACTTTAAGAAGGGGAGATTTTGGAAATCGTGCAATCTGTATTCCCTGTGGCAAGTGTTAAAAGGTTTATTAGGAAATATGTAAGGGAGTCCACAGATAGGTCCTGTACTAAATATCATAGAAGGACGCACTGTACTTAACTCGAAAGCCAACATGTGCGCCTGTGATAAGAGGACAACATTCGTTGGCTGCACCCATCATTACTACTCAAGAAAACTACAGCGCTACAGATTTTCAAAGCGCCCAATTTTTGCAACCGCTGCCCGCCACAAGCAAACAAGTCCAATGGCACGGAAATAAGGACAAAACTCAGTTTGGGGATGTGTCTCTGCAGTCAAACACAGAAACAGCAAATACCGTAACGTATATCAGTGGTCCCAGTATAGAAACCTACTGTACGCCATGCAACATGCAGCCAGACTTAAGTCAGAATCCCTACCTGCCTGGTGTCCACAGGCTAGCAATTTCGCGAGTATCAAATCAACGATAGCCTCTAGTTTACGCCGAACTGATCGAGAGGATAATAAATGTTTCTGACTCTGGCATTCAGAATACATAATAAAACAGTGATATGAACGATACACTTGGAAACATCCATATTTAATTCTTTTCCAGGGTAAATTATGTAGCCTACGAAAATATTGTAGTCCAATCCAAGATCAGCTAATTCCTAGCAGAGACAGGTTGCAGGGAGAAATGTGCAATTATGTTATCTGATGAAATATCTTTGTCTCTCACATGAAAAATTCATTGCCAGCTCAATTAGTAAATCCAGGAACATGCAAGTTTTTTGACGTATAAAAGTCACTTTGACTCCAGTGTAGTGAGGGTACAGAAACTGTTTCTCGCACATCGTAAACAAAAACAAAAGCATCGCTTCACACTTCAGTCACAGCGATTTTTACAGTGGTGTGGCTGTAGCTGGCGAAAGCTGGCGCCCTCTACTGCTGGCACTTATTAACATGGAGAGAGCGGAAGTCAGACACAAACAAGTGTGGAATGAATAAGGCAACCAGTTTCAGAGAGGTCAACGGCCGAGCTGCCCACATCTTCGTCGTCTCTGACTCACCAGCGTGCTCGGTACGAGCGAGGCTGCGTCCATTGAGTGGAATCTTAGAACGCATTCATTCCTACACGTATGCTGCGTATCCATATATGTTAGCCAATGCAAATGCTTTAGGAGAAACACACTGTCTCGAGCGCGACTTTCAGCTACAAACAGATTATTTTTGAAATTAGCTACAAAATACCATTACCGCAGGAAGGGCATAGTTTTTCATGCTACAAATGCACCAATTTGGCAAAATTATCTGTTGACGACATCCTTGAGAGACACAGTAGCAACTCTCTCGCAACTAAAATTTCTTGAAAGCTTTGGCAGTGCACGCCTCATTTTGCAAATTATCAAACGATGGACCAAGTGGCTATGGTACCACTGAAGTATTTAGAGTCCTAGACCAATTATATTACGAAACGTCTGTGTGATTATGAGGCAGAAAAACGTAGCATTCTTCGGATAAATTCCGCTAACGAAGCCAGTCACTGCTAACCAAGTTCGAAAAAGTAGCCACTAAAGCAACTTCTTGGCAGACTGAAATTATGTGCTAGAGTGGGACTCGAACCAAGATGCTTGCTTTTCGTGGGAAATGCTCTTACCGACTGAGCTATCTGGGTACGACTCACGACGAATGATCACAGCCTAATTTCGCCCACTATCTCTCTCCTATTCTCCTAGCTTCAGAGACGTTCTCTTTCATAACTTCACGTTGGTTCGAATCCCAGTCAGGAACAGAGTTTTAGTTGGCCAGGAAATTTCAAAACAGCGCACACTCTGTTGCAGAGTGAAAGATTCATTCCGGAGCCAATTGACAGTTTTACACATTTACTGTATGTAACGATAGTTTTCTGTGCACTGAGTGATAACAGTAATGAATTCACAGATTTCTGCGTCTTAATGACCCAATAACTGGATCCGCATGCAGACACGTTCTGTGTTGTTACCTAATTCTACATCTACATTTACATGGATACTCTGCACATCACATTTAAGTGCCTGGCAGAGGGTTCATCGAACCACCTTCACAATTCTCCATAACTCCAATCTCGTATAGCGCGCGGAAAGAACGAACACCTATGTCTTTCGGTACAAGCTCTGATTTCTCTCATTTTATCGTGGTGATCGTTCCGCCCTATGTAGATCGGTGTCAACAAAATATTTTCGCACTCGGAGGAGAAAGTTGGTGATTGGAATTTCGTGAGAAGATTCCGTCGCAACAAAAAACGCCTTTCTTTTAATGATTTCCAGCCTAAATCCTGCATCATTTCTGTGACACTCTCTCCCATATTTCGCGATAATACAAAACGTGCTGCCTTTCTTTGAACTTTTTCGATGTACTCCGTCAGCCCTATCTGGTAAGGATCCCACACCGCGCTGCAGTATTCTAAAAGAGGACGGACAAGCGTAGTGTAGGCAGTCTCCTTCGTAGGTCTGTTACATTTTCTAAATGCCAATACAACGCAGGCTTTGGTTAGCCTTCCCCACAACATTTTCTGTGTGTTCTTTCCAATTTAAGTTGTTCGTAACTGTAATACCTAGGTATTTAGTTGAATTTAGGGCTTTTAAATTAGACTGTTTTATCGTGTAACAGAAGTTTAAGGAGTTCCTTTTAGCACTCATGGGGATGACCTCAAACTTTTCGTTATTTAGTGTCAACTGCCACTTTTCGCACCATTCAGGTATCTTTTCTAAATCGTTTTGCAGTTTGTTTTGATCTTCTGATGACTTTATTAGTCGATTAACGACAGCGTCATGTGCAAACAGCCGAAAACAGCTGCTCAGATTGTCTCCAAAATCGTTTACGTAGATAAGGAACAGCAGAGGGCCTATAACACTACCTCGGGGAACGCTAGAAATCAGTTCTGTCGTACTCGATGACATTCCGGCAGTTACTACGAACTGTGACCTCTCTGACAGGAAATCACAAATGCAGTCACATAACTGAGACGATATTCCATAATCACGCACTTTCACTACTAGCCGCTTGTGTGGTACAGTGTCAAAAGCCTTCCGGAAATCAGGGCATACGTAATCGGTCTGAAATTCCTTGTGAATAGCACTCAACACTTCATGTGAATAAAGAGCTAGTTGTGGTTCACAGGAACGATGTTTTCTAAACCCATGTTGACTGTGTGTCAATAGACCGTTTTCTTCGAGTTAATTCATAATGTTCGAACACAATACATGTTGTAAGATCCTGCTACATATCGACGTTAACGATATGGGCCTATAATTTCAGAGCCGGTCGGAGTGGCCATGCGGTTCTAGGCGCTACAGTCTGGAGCCGAGCGACCGCTACGGTCGCAGGTCCGAATCCTGCCTCGGGCATGGATGTGTGTGATGTCCTTAGGTTAGTTAGGTTTAATTAGTTCTAAGTTCTAGGCGACTGATGACCTCAGAAGTTAAGTCGCATAGTGCTCAGAGCCATTTGAGCCATTTTATAATTTCAGAGGCCACTGCGAGAAGTCATTCTTGATAGGTCACCATCGGTTTGTTGCTCCTTTCTTACCCAATATGAGTTTGTGTTCCACCTCTAAAGATCATGCTGTCACCTGCACGTTTAGCCTTACTTCCATATTCGGTACAGCCGTCCCCATGTAGAGCTTACAATTTTACGCTCATTTTATTCGTTTCGCTAGTTCATTGTAGTGCAGCTGACCACTTGCTCAATCTGATCTTGAGAAATGGGGATCTTACAGCCAAACTTTGGTTTCCTTCCTTGTTCTAAGTTACTTACAAAATCTGTGTTTCACGGAGCAAGTCGGAAAATATCAACAACGTCGCTAAACGGGTTTGGAGATCATATTTCTACAGCGACAGACTACAGTGACACCGAGACGTTAGGTGACAAGGACGACAAAAAGTTGTTCTGCACGCCTCACTGGTTTCTGTCGCTACGCGCTGCAGCAGTCGTGGGACAGGGAAGGCGCATTACGCATGGCAGCGACCCAGCTGCGTATCCCGTCGTCCTTGGCCTTGATATTGGTCGGAACGTGTTCGTTGCTGCCCTGGGACGTGCCATGCCGTCCGCTTGGGGGTCACTGCGACCGCAGCGAGAGGCGCAGCGGCAGTGAATCTCCCCGGAATGACCGCCCGACGCCTCTAAAGCGGAGTCAAGTGGGCCGGCTCTCGGCTGGATGTCCTTGCCGCCGCTACACGCGCGCCAACACCGAGGCCTCTGCGGGGACCGTTTCCCGCTCGTCTCTGTCACTTCAATCCTTCCAATAGCAACGTAACGCGGAATCTAAAGTCGTGGTGCAGTCTGCAAAACTGTTCTGCAAAGGTCATTCCAAGGACCTCTGAAGTGCCTCATCATGGGTGCAGAAGTAAAGGACACGTGACGCAAGTGGCAGAGTTTTACAGTGTGTGCAAGACGTTGCATAGGTTAGAATACTGATTACGAGTATCAGGAGTGGATAACGTTTATCGTTGTTTCTTTGTATTACACCAGCCAATAACAATATGATTATGTATTTAACACGTGCTGTTTTTACACGTGTCCTGTAGCTTAAAAGCTATTGTAGGGCGTCTTCACAGTCATTATTAAGATCTGCAGCCCGGCATTCGCGTAGTGGTACGTAGGTGAAACGTGGTAACAAAGGAAAGCAGGAAAAGGTGTGCACGGGGCCGAATCAGTTACCGTTGATTGCACAGAAAACACACACACTTTGAAACTTCCTGGCAGATTAAAACTGTGTGCCGGACTGAGACTCGAACTCGGGACCTTTGTCTTTCGCGGGCAAGTGTTCTACCAACTGAGCTACCCAAGCACGACTCACGTCCTGTCCTAACAGCTTTACTTCTGCCACTACCTCGTCTCCCACCTTCCAAACCTTACAGAAGATATGCCAGTACCTAGTCTCCCACCTTCCAAACCAGGAGAGCTTCTGTAAGGTTTGGAAGGTGGGAGACTAGGTACTGGCAGAGCTTCTGTAAGGTTTGGAAGGTGGGAGACGAGGTACTGGCAGAAGTAAAGCTCTGCCAGTACCTAGTCTCCCACCTTCCAAACCTTACAGAAGCTCTCCTGGTTTGGGAGGTGGGAGACTAGGTACTGGCAGATCTTCTGTAAGGTTTGGAAGGTGGGAGACGAGGTACTTGCAGAAGTAAAGCTGTGAGGACGGGGCGTGAGTCGTGCTTCGGTAGCTCAGATGGTAGAGCACTTGCCCGCGAGAGGCAAAGGTCCCGAGTTCGAGTCTCAGTCGTAACTCCTTACTCTGTGTTGTTGTCAGCAAAAGCCGGCAACTATGGTCGAGCGGTTCTAGGCGCTTCAGTCCGGAACCACGCGGCTGCTACGGTCGCAGGTTCGAATCCTGCCTAGGGCATGGATGTGTGTGATGTCCTTAGGTTAGTTAGGTTTAAGTAGTTCTAAGTCTAGGGGACTGATGACCTCAGATGTTAAGTTCCATAGTGCTTAGAGCCATTTGAACCATCTGTTAGCAAAAATTTTGTACGGAGTGATTCAGCAATGCACCTCGCAGTACCAATAAAGAAATACAGTCACTGCAAACATTCAGCCCCTTAGGCACTGAATCCTCTGACTCTGTAACTTTTGGTCCCTGTGCACATAACACAGAAATAAAATTGTCTTACCTCTAAAGCAGCAACGGTGGATCGCGATATGTTCTGGTCTCTCACGAAGAAGAATAAAATATACTAGCTACAGGCTCATCGGCTTGCAATGCTCGCCGTATTACTTTGAAATTTACGTGAAATTTTTTTGGTGATACATGAAAACTTCTGAGAAAAATTCAGTGTCTTTGAAAAACATATGACATGAGCAGGGAGGCGGCACTGATTCGGGTGAATTACTAACATTGATCTTTTCAATAGTGAAATTGTATTCGAAGTTAAGTTTCGCATCCAAAACATCTGACAATTCTAATTATATTACTCAGAAAAATCACATCCTTTTTTGCTACTTGAGTCACAAACAATGAAATTATACAGCAAGTATTATCTAACCTCACTAAAAAAGCGTAAAGACAAATTGCATGGGGGCTTAATTATATATTATTCAAATAATTTTTAATTTTTTTTGGTAGCTGTCTGTCCGATTACGAAGTGTCGTAAACGGTTGGCCCTGACTAGTATTTGTACGCAATCTGACTGCATAGAATAACAACAAAGAATGAAAGAAAATTTTCGTTAACACAATAAATTAATTAAGTCCCCAGCAACTACAAAACCTAGGAAACAACAAACCACAAGTATAGCTGTTCTGTGTGTGGAAGTGTGATTCAACGTACACATCTGGCACGGTTCTTCTTCAATAAGACAAGAAATTTTAAATACCATTTATACTGAAGTGATAAAAAAAATTAGAAATACTATAATTGCGCAAGAAAACCAGAATTACACTCTAATACAAGAACACAAGCCAGATGCTTTGTTGACTGAACCTGTAATGACGCATTATTTACGACATTAAAATAATGAAAAAAAAACAAGTTTTGTTACCTTCATATATATTGATGAAAAGCACTCTAATCATTACAATATCTCCATTAGAACAACATCTGCTGTCTAGCCCATCAAACAACTGCATAAAACATGGAACAAGCACTCTCCACTACGACTTCTCGACAAGAACTTTTCACTACGACATCTCAGCAACCACTGCCTACTACAAGTCCTCGACAAGCACTGCCAGTGGAGGCGGCTGAATAAAACTCTTTGGCGCAATCTCTTGCGCTGTGGCTCAGTGTAGCCACCTTTCAAAATCATCAAATTACGTATATCTGTGTTAACAAATCTTAGAAACATTACAAAAGGGCAATATCTAACTAGCCTTTACAGCAAATCTGTTAACCTACATTCTGGGGTTACTCAACAATTGCCAATTATCAGCCAACTCATCTACACTAACGCGCTGGCGAAACGAAAGTCATAAATATTTAACATCTTTACCTTGCTTGCGAGAAGACTTCTGCTTCCACATTTATACTTTCAATAGCCGCGCGGGATTAGCCGAGCGGTCTGAGGGGCTGCAGTCATGGACTGTGCGGCTGGTCCCGGCGGAGGTTCGAGTCCCTCTCGGGCATGGGTGTGTGTGTTTGCCCTTAGGATAATTTAGGTTAAGTAGTGTGTAAGCTTAGGGACTGATGTCCTTAGTAGTTAAGTCCCATAAGATTTCACACACATTTGAACATTTGAGCTTTCAATAATACTTGTACTCGTAATTCCTCCATTATAACCTAACACTTGGTGGCTTTACAGAGCACACCACAAAAACTGTCTACTGCATCCTGTTTCGCTCACAGACACCTACCGACTACTGTGCGCCAAGCGCTCTGTTACTCCAATACTACAATCTCAGACCAGAAGCAATATCTTTGGCTCTGTGGTCGTGCACAGTCAGCGATCCTCTTTACAGAGCTCCTCAGAGACATACGTCGTTTATAATATAGTAGTTTCATTCTAGCTTACATTAGTATCGTTGCAGTATTCGGGTGCCACAAGACCCCTTTCACATCAAACAATAATTTGCGTGCTGGCGAGCACAGCATCGAATACAGAAACACGTGTCATTTAACTGCATATTAATTCACGACATCAACACGAGATATTCAAATTCAGAAAGTACAGTTTCCCGCTATGAAGTGGGACGTGAAGTAAGGTATCATATCCTGACTATCCATTGCGAAAACATCTAACATACACGCGAATATAAATTTCAGCTGCACCAAACAATTACAGTTCACAGCTGCTTCAAACCCGTAAACAAAGCTCGTAAAGTAGTTCAGAATCAAAGAAAACACATTCAGATAATCTCAGTGAAATAAAGTACGCAACTCGTGTACGCAAAGGTATTACAGGTACAATGAAAAGTTAGTGTAATTTGCACTCATAAATTTATACCAAAGAAACGCTGAGGCACGTAACTCAGTGGGATGCTCGGCTGCACAGTGCACAGTCCTCTCGACCGACTCACCAACGATAGCCGGCACGGTAGCTCAGCGTGTTCGGCCAGAGGGTTAGCTGCCCTCTGTAATAAAAAACTGAGTTAATCGATCAACAACGAACTTCAATTGACGTCTTACGACGTCCGCCCCGAGCAGATGCAACGAACAAAAGCGAACAAAATGAGAATAAAAAAAAAAAAAAAAAAAAAAAACGGCGACCCACCAAAGCGCGCTGACCACAGAGGAACGGAAAAGCCTGCGCTCCCTACAGCTGGCCCTTAAATATTTCGGCGACATCGCGCACTACTGATTCAATTTGAGACACTTAAATAATGACCACATTTCATTTATAAACCTAACTGTTCAGGCATATGAGATACTGGAATACTATTAAAATTATTGCCGTCATTTTGTAACCTCCTATTAAAACAACAACACAGTACTAAACAAGTGCCGGCCGGAGTGGCCGAGCGGTTCTAGGCGCTGCAGTCTGGAACCGCGCGACCGCTACGATCGCACATTCGAATCCTGCCTCGGGCATGGATGTGTGTGATGTACTTAGGTTAGTTAGGTTTAAGTAGTTCGAAGTTCTAGGGGACTGATGACCTCAGCAGTTAAGTCCCATAGTGCTCAGAGCCATTTGAACCATTTGAGCTAAACAAGTTATCACGAAATACGCTCAGCATTCGTGCATCTTATTTTACATTGTGACTAGGAATTATGTAAATTACAAATGCTTATGGACAGCTTTCATCCGACGCTGCATACGATCAGATCACTCCGCGATTCAGCTGCTCTTAATTTTATAATCCATCGTGATTAAAGCAATTTTTTCTTAGTATTTATTTTAGAAGCTCTCTTGAAGTTCAATGATCTCGGCTCATCGCCGCCATTTTTCTGGCACACTTGGTTTTCCGTGCCATTTTTGTAGGGTCTGTAACATAATTTCGTTGAATACCTTTGATTTCGTTCACCTTAGCTGCCTTTGAGTCGTCTCCACCGTACAGTCAAGTGCACACCCTCGATCCTCGAGGAAAATCCCACCGCAAGCGCCCAGCTATAAGTCTACTTTCATTTGTGTCTCCTGAAATAAAAGAACCTTGGCATAGAAGTCTGGTGATAAAGGTTATCTAAGAAGGACTAAATGGGTAGGCAAACAATAGGCAATTCAAATCAAATGGCTCTGAGCACTACGGGACTTAACATCTGATGTCATCAGTCCCCTAGACTTAGAACTACTTAAACCTAACTAACCTGAGGTCAGCACACACATCCATGCCCGAGGCAGGATTCGAACCTGCGACTGTAGCAGCCCCGCGGTTCCCGACTGAAGCGCCTAGAACCGCTCGGCCACTGCGGCCAGCAATAAGCAATTGATCGATTAAGGAAATTTTTCCTCGTTTCCGTATGCCGTATATGATTCGATGCAAATAGCCACCAAATGAGCGGTGGGTAGAAGATATCAGGAAGCAGACAAGACATAATACGATGCCTAATGTGGTCTTGCCTATTCAGCTGGAAGAATCCTTAGTCTAACAGTGATGGGCATAGCAGAAAAGCAAACATCTCACATAATACTCATGTAGATATTTGCGCCTGACAATGAGAATAAATTCTCGAAACGCGTTGAAAAACACGTAACCGGTGTAGGGCTTCATTGTTTAACTCATGAAAGACGAGGAATGCTTGATGATGGCAAAGGTATTGTGACTCATAATAACAACCGCAGCCTAACGTGCCTGCACGCTACAAACACATTACTCCCATTACTGATCGCAAATAATTTTCGAGTTTTCCCAGTTCTAGAAACAATTACTGATGGGCTTGGCGAATTGGACATAACCTTCCACCTTCCCTCACACACACACACACACACACACATGCGCGAGCGAAACACGCCTCTTCCCCACTGCCAGAACTCTGCAGCGACTTGCGGGGAACTTGCTTCAAATTTGCTTAGGGCAAGCCATTTCCTCGGGGCTATATTGCCTGGGACTTTAACTTCGGCTAAAAGTTCTGCAGACACACAATTTCTTTTCCCTTTCCTTCTCTCTTTTCCCCTTGCCCCCTCCTCCTTCCTGAATCTGTGCCAGCTTCGACGGCTTGAGTCGCTGTACACAAAAGAAATGACATCCAAACTCATTTGCTTTTTTCTGCTAGATTCTTCAGACTGGCAGCTTTTTTGTCTTGTTCTCTTAAGACGTATTGCCCCCAATCGCAAAATCGGTGACTCCGAAAGCAGAATACTTACTTAAAATTCAGGAACTTTTCTTGCTATACAATCGGAGAAGTAGCGATCACAAAAGTGGTCACTCATGCCTGTGAACTGGCGTTTCGCAACAGCAGACCCTTTCCATTTGCTTCCCAATATTCGACGGCGACTATTTTTTCTTCATTGTACCGTGGGACCACTTTCGTAGGGAAAGTGTGTGAGAGTGTATGTTTTCAAGAGTTGTAGTCTCACAAAACTATGTTTCTTGTGTAGCTTCCCGCCATATTCTGTGTCATTGGCATCATTTATATAGTCTCTGCAGATCGTCTGTTAAAAACTGGGCGATTATACAAGGGATTTTACGTAGGACGG
The DNA here is from genome assembly GCF_021461385.2 of Schistocerca piceifrons. Classification (NCBI taxonomy): domain Eukaryota; kingdom Metazoa; phylum Arthropoda; class Insecta; order Orthoptera; family Acrididae; genus Schistocerca; species Schistocerca piceifrons. Next base: position 14,694,292 of record NC_060139.1, on the reverse strand, counting down.
AAGCGCTCCGTCGTTGTACGGGAACCGTTGTAGGGGAGGCATGAACTCTTAAGTCATGCTCGAATTTCAAAATTGGGCGTATCGATATTAGCCAGACGAGTCGAGTTAGGAGCGGTCTTGGGAAGGACGAGAAAATCTTTGCGGTATAGCACCCAGACTCGAATGTGCACAAATGTGTAACCAGCTGATAAGTTAAGATTAAAGTACGGAATTGCACCTATAGACCGATTCACATACCCTTGCTATGGCCAGTACTACAACTGGCTATTACATACTATGCAATAATGGAGACCATGATATTAAAAGGCTGTGTTCCTCTCATGAAGCATGGCTGCATGTATAGTGAAATAGAAGGAGGTCTGAAAATCCTATTTGGTTACAAAGGAAGCCTCACCTTGACGTGATAGAAGGGTTGTAGTGTGCAATCTGGATACCTCTTTTCATAATAAGTACATCTTAATACTATCGCAGAGGCACTGCCGGGTGTGTGTTTCCAATGTTCACCGCGAAACTACCGTTGGTCTTTCCGTTAGGTGTTAGTTCTTGGAAAAAATGCTGCAGTATATGGTTGAGATAAATATCAGAAGTTATGGTTTGGTGGAGAGAGATCGGTCCAGCAATTCATGTTCCTTTAATTGCAGACTTCACTACTCTCTTCATGCGATGCCGAGTCTCTTAATGTAACTGGCTTGCCAGCCACCTAAAGAGAAGCTTTTTTTTTTTTTTGGTTCGGCACGGCTTTCCAAATTGAAACGTCCCCTTGGAACAATTTATACATGACTGTGCTTAAACTGACACACAATATCTTTTAGCGCAACGCAATCTGACTTTCAAAAATCCCTACAAAAGAATGGCCCTGACTAACATTAACCTATGAGTTTCACAAATCACTTACCTCACAAAAATCTTCGTTACTCGAACTACTGCTATACAGCGAGCGCCACTCCTGCCAGCTACATAAAAGATTCAAACTACGGAAGGCACTAAATACTGATAGGCATAGTTAGCAAATGAAAGATTTTAATAGAGAACAAGCAATGTATTTACCTTAATAGTCATCAAAAGTCATAATATATATAGCAGTTCATGACATCCAGTCTTACAAATTTCAAAATTCCGCCATTTCTCTCCCCACATCCACCACTGCTGGCGGCTCACCTCCAACTGCGCAACGCTACGCGCTGTTAACATCCAGCTGCCCAACACTACAATGGCAGACAACAATGCAAACTAGCCACAGACTGCACAGCACAGCCAGTGATTTTCCTACAGAGCGCTACGTGGCGTTACCAATACAAGAACCTAAACAGCCTACTTACAAAATAAATAAAGTCCGAGCATATTCTTTAAACACTAGCGTGCCACTGCGACCGATACGTCGGCTGCAGGATATAATAGCTGCACCACCTACTGCGTTGTATACGAAGATAAAAGCCGTCACATATTTCTAGGTTACATTTAACGACGCAGGCTTCTGCAGTACACCATTGTGCTGTCGCTATAAAAGCGAATGCGGCGGATAATGTTGTCACAATGAGACAGTCTTACAACGCCGTTGAGACAATATTTCGTTAATAGATTACGGTAACATTGTTGTAAAGCAGACTAGATCACTTTGTGAGCTGAAAGAATATTTTCTGCATGGCGAAGTGAAAGCGCATCTGCTCACAATATTCATATTCACTGAAGTAACCTGGGACGTCGTTCGCATCTTTTATGTATCAGTACACGTAACTAAATACACATGCGGTCCCACAAGTTATACCGAAGTGAAATTACTGTTAAGTTCTAGTTGTCGACATTCATTCGTTGTTGTACAAAAACTGAAGCATCTCAGTGGTGCTCGATCTTACCTGATTATAACTCTCAGTAACCATCAGATTTACCTAATTGTAGCTCACGGATAGTTTTAATATTGCTTACATTCTCTTAGGCTAACCACATTTTCAGGGTACACTCAAAAAACTATTTATTTTGCCTTAGAAAGCAACTACTCTCTTCTCTGCTGATTTCATGGACGTCATAAATAATCAGGTTCCCCGCCATACGAAACACATCACGTCAGTGTTAATAAACTTGTACGATCAAAAATTAATGACTTATTACTTTCACTACTGGAAATGTATGGTGGCAAAACGTCCCGGATTTAATTCGATATAACTAATGACTCAGTTAAGTCAATTAGTAATATTTGTGTTGTTCATGCGATTAAATTCAGTTAAATTTCGATCCAACTAGCCGAATTAGTAGACCATCATAATGTGTTCCCGTGTGCTAAATGGAAGCGTGTCAATTCGCATTTAGGTGCATTTTTCACGTAATGCAACGAAGGTTCGCATTCGCTGAATGTGGCAATGCTGTGTAGCTAAGTAAAATAAATAAAAAGAGGTACAATTATAGAAGAACCGAGTGCGCTAGGGAAACGTAACCCTGATTTTATTCTAAATAGAAAGTTATTGCATTTAAGATTAACATTAAACATATTTTTGTTAATGCAGACAAGTTGTGAATTAGAATATACTGTACGCTACTGTCTGAGGACTAGTTTTAAATGTGCGGAAGTAAAAAATAAGCAGTGACCCAAATAAATACTTGTCTTACCCACATTTCACTGAATGAAGGGAAAGAGGCCGTCGTTCAACAGTGGATGTGCATTGACTAAAGAAGAAGAAAAAGAAGAAGAAGTGGATGATTTCGCGAGATATGTATGGAATGAACTAATGATTGACTGCGTGTCGTGGCATCAGAAAATGAACAGACGTCTCCGTATGCGAGTGTAGGACACCATGTGTGAAGATCCCGTTTTGGTTATCATTTGATCAATGTATCCTGGATGTATGCTGTTTGAAAAGTTGGGGCTGTTTCATTCCGGGTGGATCATATGCACCTGCAGCGTGGTTGTAATTGAGCTTTAGCTGCTTGAGATGACCCGATGAAAAACGAATGATCGCAGGACAACGACAGTTTGTAGAAACATTTCTAAGGACTTGCGGAAGAGAAATGACGAATAAACCAATTAAAGAAACATATTTTAATTTCCACATGAGAGGGTAATATTTGTTAACCGCGTATGTGTCCGCAGCTCGTGGTCGTGCGGTAGCGTTCTCGCTTCCCGCGCCAGGGTTCCCGGGTTCGATTCCCGGCGGGGTCTGGGATTTTCTCTGCCTCGTGATGACTGGGTGTTGTGTGATGTCCTTAGGTTAGTTAGGTTTAAGTAGTTCTAAGTTCTAGGGGACGGATGACCATAGATGTTAAGTCCCATAGTGCTCAGACCCATTTGAACAACCCCGCGTATGTTGTTTACGTTCCAGATTACAGATGTCGCTCAATGTGATGATTATCTGTATCCGGGATAGCCTGGAGCCGTACTAGAGATTGCTCTACTGCTGCCCGAAAAACTACAGGTGGACCATGGAATGTTCAGCTGTCGTGACACAGCTCGTGCATTGCTTGAAGACCGCACATCGGGTCCAGCATTCTAGGCAATTGCAACAGTAACTTCTTCAACAATATGTGGCGCAGTTGGCCGTCAGCCTTGCCCAGCAACAGTTCCCAAATTGCCAGTTAATTTGAAATTCCCAATCACGTTCTTCAACCCAAGTGCGTTAAGAGGATCTTGTCCGTATTCATATAATGTACTGAGACTCGTGGAAGACAGTGGTGCCATTGCTGTTGTTTTGATCAACTGCGAATAAAGCCCTTATCACCTTGTCCAGACCCATGTTGACTATCTGGAACTGTAATACACACTGATGCTTATGTTTCAACACTACGTCACCATATCAGTAGCGGCGCCTAACGGTAAATCATGACACTAACACTACTAACAAGGCAAATCCTACAGCGCACAGCCTGAGGATCATTATTGTACAGTTGGGTACCCGTGCGGTAAATGGTTTTCCGTTTACGCTGACACAAGTAGCGAAAGTTTTATTAAAAAATGGTTCAAATGGCTCTGAGCACTATGGGACTTAACTTCTGTGGTCATCAGTCCCCTAGAACTCAGAACTACTTAAACCTAACTAACCTAAGGACAGCACACACACCCATGCCCGAGGCAGGATTCGAACCTGCGACCGTAGCAGTCCCGCGGTTCCGGACTGCAGCGCCAGAACCGCTAGACCACCGCGGCCGGCCATGCTGCAACAGTTCTTACGTGTTTTTGGTCGTTTCTGTCGGTATTGTTGTGAAAACAACACTGATCGCTTTTCCCGTTTTCTATAATAGCACAATGTTTGAAGGCAGTGGAAATGTTACGAATAAAAATTACTTGTGTTTTTAAGGAAAGGTTTATTTAAAAAACAAAAATTTTAGCACTGCTGATATGGCTAACTGATATTTCAGTTTTTACCCTATTATTAGTAAGAAATAAATAAGAACCTGTTACAACCGATACCAAACAAGTACCGAGAAATACCGGCTATTCTCAACTACAATACTGTTATCGACTTTAATCGATCGGTTCTTCCCATCCCTATGGAGCGTCCTCGTACCTGTAACAAGCCAAATTCGTCATCAGAGCTGTTTACTATCAGCCGCTCTCACAGTTGCAGGTGACATGATGTACGCTGAGAAAAACAGCAACAGAAACAGCACAGAAAATATGCCGCAAACATCGACAAAGATTCTTAAACACGTGCCATAACGTACAATAAATAAGCTAGTTTAAAATTATCCACAGAAAATTAAATTTCAAAAAACGAAGAGTAAAAACATAATAATATGTTAAATTTCAAAAAACGAAGAGTAAAAACGTAATAATGTGTTACAGTGTGTTTTTTTTTTAATTTCTTTATTTCAAACAACATGATACATGAACAACCCACCACCTAATGTATTAGTCGGTCCTAATTTATACTGATGATTACAGTTGCTGCAGCATTTGTTAGTTAGTTACTTGGTATGTTAACTGTTTTACTTCCACTATGGGCATTCTAAGTTCTAGCAGTGTTAGTTCTGTTATTAATCTACTCTACCTGCAGTGTTTGTGTAACTATGCTATTTCGTGCATGTTTTCGATTTAAAGGAACCCACCGATAATGGCGATATTTGTCTCCAGTCTTTTGCATCAAGGCGGACTCACAAGTCCCATATTGTTGTTCGTCATCAGAGTTTAATTATACCGGCCGCTCGCGGTTGATGATGATGATGATGTCTGGTATGTGGGGCACTCAACTGCGCGGTTATTAACGCCCGTACAGATGCCCAACCTTCACTCAGTCCAACCTCGCCACTTTCATGAATGGTGATGAAATGTTGAGGACAATACACACAGGCAGTCCCCCAGCGGAGAAAATTCCCAACCCGGCCGGGAATCGAACCCGCGACCCCGTGATCCAGAGACAGCAACGCTAGCCACTAGACCACGAGCTGTGGACCCGCTCACAGTGAAATGTCGGCGTGGGTCCTGTTTGCGTGTACGTGCGTTCGGCTTTCCTATCGTGGCCGGGTGATGGGCTGTAAGAGCGCAGCTGGGAATGCCATTCAGATGTGCTGAAATGCTGGGTCTCGCCGATTTCGCGTTTTCTACGTACTTAGTTCGCGCTTACCTCGGGTGGTCAAAAGTCGACCCATTGCAACCGGCTTACGAGAGCCGTCGTTTGGTGCCTTCTAGACGGCGTTGGTAGACGCACCATCTTCGGGCAGATCGGGGTCAGCGGGACGCGCTCCACTGGCAACGCCGCCGCAGTCCGGCCCCTGGGGCAGCCGAGGAAGCTGCAGTCTGCAGCGGGCAGCAGGAGGCGGCCAGCACCGCGGCACGTTAAATCCAGCCTCGCTGATGGGTGGCAGAGACGGACCAAAAACAGGAGGACAATATAAAGATCTGAAACACCGATCAGTTAAAATCAATACCGGTATTTTACTTCTGAATCATCATCATTTTCTTAGGGCATTTGTCCCACTTCAACGCGTGATCTGTCTTGTTACTATGGACCTGGCGATGTTAGTGGCACAAGGTGGACTGATGCCTTGACGCCTCCCCGCACGCACCCCCCCCCCCCCCCAGTTTATTTATTCTCGAATCAGAAACATACAAATTTACAGTGGCCATACACATCAGTAAATATATACACACAAATTGCATTTATATTACATATGCCCAGTACTTTGCAACCTCCAAGGCGCTTGGAGTGGATTGCAGGAGGTCAATCTTCGTGCAGGATGTAGGTCACAAAAGGCACTGGAGCATGTGGCTTGTGGTTTGCTCTTGTCCACAATCACAGGACGTATCTTCTGTTATCTCTTCAGGTTGTCTCTGGATCGTCCAACTCCTGATCGTAATCTGCTTAAAGATTTCCACACCAGCCACAGCCAGCTCTCGTTGGGTCCAGGTGGTAGTTCCGCAGCTTCTGGCGTCTGCAGGTGAGGCGTCGACTTCTTCCGTAACTCCAGCCTTGCCTTCTCTGTGAAATGGTGAGCTTCTCGCATGTTCTCAGAAAGCTCTTTCGCGATCTCAGCTGTTGCTGCGGTGGATTATGTCCATGCAGTGGATGGGCACTGTCCTGTTCCACTTTCAGTCTCTCCTTGTTGGCAGCCACTGTTCTGCGTATCCATGGTGGCGCTATTCCAGCCAGGCAGTAGAGCTTATCAGTTGGGGTAGGTCTTAAGCAACCTGTGATCAACCTGCAGGTTTCGTTGAGAGCAATGTCTACTTGTCTGGCATGAGATGACCTGTACCAGACGCCCCCCCTCCCCCCCCCCCCCAGTGATCCACTACTTCACTGAGTTTCTGGAGCGTTTCAGCAGCGTGGGCAGCAGTATGCGGATGGACATTGTCGAGCAACAACACGTCACCTTTTGACAGCAATCCTCGGCGTTTGCTTCGAATTGCAGGCTTTAGCCTGGTAGTGAGCATCTCACTCTAACGTACACTGTTTATTGTTGTGCCCCTTTCCCCATAACGTTCCAGTACTGCGCCCCAAAAAACCATAAGCATCAGTTTTCCTGCAGACGGCTGGGTCTATAACTTTCTCTTGCACGGCGAATTTGGATGTTTCCATTCCATACTCTGCCGTTTACTCTCCGGCTCGTAATGCTGGATCCATGTTTCGTGACCAATAATGATCCAGTCTAAAAAGTTGTCCCCTTCGTTACCATAGCGATCCAAATGTTTTTTGCAGATGTCCAACGGCGTTTGTTTATGCAACTGTGTCAGTTGTTTGGAACCCATGCAAGGTGGCTACACTGAGTCACAGCGCCAGAGATCGCGCCAAAGAGTTTTGTTCCGCCGCCTCCACTGGCAGTGCTTGTTCAGATGTTGTGATGGTTAGTGTTTTGCTGAGAGGGTGTTGATAGCTGTACTATTTGAGGCCATGTCGTGTGCAGTTGTTTTGATGGGCTAGACAGCAGATGTTGTTCGAATGGAGATAATGATCAGAGTGTATTTTTAGCCAATATATATGAAGGTAAAAAACATTTTTTTATTTTTTTTTAAATTTCCTAACTAACAATGGCTCTTGGTCACAGGTTCAGTCAACAAACCATCTGGCTTGTGTTCATGTATTAGACTGTAATTCGGGTTTCTATGTGCAGTTATAGTATTTCAGTTTTATTTAATTATGGTTCAAATGGCTCTGAGCACTATGGGACTCAACTGCTGTGGTCATTAGTCCCCTAGAACTTAGAACTACTTAAACCTAACTAACCTAAGGAAATCACACACACCCATGCCCGAGGCAGGATTCGAACCTGCGACCGTAGCAGTCCCATGGTTCCGGACTGCGTGCCTAGAACCGCGAGACCACCGCGGCCGGCTTTATTTAATTAATTCAGTGTAAATGGTATTTAAAATATCTTGTCTTATTGAGGAAGAACCGTGCCAGATGTGTACGTTGAGTCACACTTCCACACACAGAACACTTACACTTGTGCTTTGTTATTCGTAGTTTTTGTTTCGTAGCTTTTATAGTTGCTGGGGACTTAATTAATTAAGTGTGGTAACGGAAATTTCCTTTCATCCTTTGTTGTTATTCTATGCAGTCAGATTGCGTACAAATACTAGTCAGGGCCAACCGGTTACGAGACCTCGTAACCGGACAGACAGCGACTAAAATTAAAAATATTTGCATAATATTCAATTAAGCCCCCATGCACCCATCTTGCACACAGTTTATGAAACCCAAGTTTGTTGTGGATGATTTAGTGGGCAGAACCGTGACTAAATTGTGGACGATGTGGCACTTCCTCAGTAGTTGATCGTCTGTCTAAGAGAATCATTTCATGTGAACGCTCAACGCTCGTCCGACTCCTTCATCGTGCGTAACACTTGTGCGAACATTTCGGAATTTTTCAATTCATTCGTAGACACTCCGTTGTGGCAAAACACTGTTCGTGTTCTGCACCGGAAGTCTTAGATGAATTTCGGTCCCTGTTACGCCTTCCGGCCACAAAAAACGGATCACTGAACGTTTCTCTTCTTTGGTGCAAATAGACAGCAGAGAAGCCATGATAAACAGCACCGCAGCGATTACGATACTGACGTAGCAGCTTAAAAATGGCAAAGATATAACAACAAATAAATAAAGCATGCGTCATCAACGTAAAACGACAATACAACCAAAATAAACAAAAATTGGGATAATAATTGACTTACCGTCGTAAAATGATCGTCTGAGGTCATTAGAAGTTTGGTAGACCAAGGATGGCAAAGGAAATCGGACTTCTCCTTTGCAGAGGATCCATCTAGGCATTCGACATAGTCAGTTAACGGAAGAAGCGGAAAACCTAATCCTAGATGGTCAGACGGGGATTTCATCCGCACTCCTCACGAACGCACACTTCACGTAGCAGATGTTTCTGTAGTTGCTGTACTCGTGCTAGACGTGTAGAAAACAAGGTCGCTTGTTTCAGTGCGATCTGCCACGGTGACGCTGCCACCATGGCCGAGTTTCACCGCAGGGAATCGCGGAACCGAGCCGGTATTTCTTTTCCGATATTTTTTTGCGGTTGTAATGCAAACCGCAGCAGCTACTTGCCGCTGCGTTTCAGTTACACCTATTTCACTCCTTGGAAAGCTCCACTTTGCGTTTTTACAGTGATTTCTTGTTCTACTTCTACCGAATAAAAGCTACAGCTGAGTATTTCAAATGCAGAAATCATCAGTCTGTCCATTACTGTACGTCATGGTGCGTATTTGTAGAAATAAGTTTCACGAATATCTGCCGTGATATCGAAACGAAGCACACATCCCCTTACATTCTCCAATATCTTGCGCTCTACCTTCAGTAGGAATGAAGCAAATGCGGACGACAGGCCAAATTGAACCAGAAAAGAGGCTTTTTATTTCGATCTTTATAAAGCCTTTCATCTCTGTATACCTGTTACGCACACACTGCTGAACAGAATTACTATTCCTGCAGTGTTGCACTGCACCGCTCACTTGAGAGAAAAGTTAATCATTTTCGAATATCTCTGCACATGTTCCGCTGCATTCTCCATGAAAGGCTGTTTCTTTCTTTGCCTATTGTCAACGACATGCATGGTTTTTTTTTTTGTCAACTTAGTTTTTAACATTCTTTTGTGACGTCATATATCAAGCACTTCCATCCTCTTATTCTGTTCTTTCAAACGGTGCGCACTTGTCCTTAATACTGTACTGTGCTTCATGACCTTTTCCTGTACCCTCACGCGATCGGCATGTTGATCGGGATTTGACAGCGTTACTAGTAGAGGGTGGATAGATGCGCTTCCTGTTGCCTCTCGTTACCCTGCTCGCCTCCCCCCCCCTCCCCCCCCCCCCCCCCCCCCCCGCGGCTGAGTTATCACCCCTTGTGAAAGTGTGAGAACGTTTCCGAAATGTTTGCTAATAGTGTTGCTGAGGTGGTATGTCGGTACAAGCCCGGTATCCACCTAGTCGGATGTGTAAAACCGCCTAGAAACCACGTCCAGTTCGGTCAACACTCAGGCCTCGTCGTTAGTCCGCCGAGCGGATTCAATCTCGAGTTGGTGCTGCTCCCCGAATTTCGGAAGCGACGTGCTAACGTTCGCAGCTATCCTTATGTGTATGCTATGCTTTTCACTAATGTTAGAAACTTAATTATTGATTTCTAATTTCTGCTAACAGTCACTTTTTTATTTGATGTTTAATCTAACACAACACAACGCGTTTCGAACATGTTCTGTTTATCTTCAGGCGTTCATACATACATACATACATATAGAGAAATGTTACTTAAAAAGAGACAGTCTTAAACTAGATTAATCTAGAGCTCTTTGTCCATTGTTTCTTACTATAGCGGCTGGTGTGGCATTTGGGGGGGGGGGGGGGAGGGGGGCAGTGTCTTCCTTGTGGTTGATTGTGTATGATACTGAAAGTTGATCGCTTACGATTTCATCATCTTGGTGCTTCACTTGTATCACTGGTGTAATGGCGGAGCTGTTGATTGACATTACACTATTGCACATTGTATTTCGTCACTGATTGTCAACCTAATTCACTGCACAAATTGCTTCGACGTTGTGCACACAACACAAGATGGCGGTTTTGTATCGATATTCTTGGTATTGACAGATTTGTAGTCAGTTATTTACACTGACATATCTTGAATCTATTGAGTTAGAACTGGCTTGGCTTAAGACTGTTGAAGAATTTTGAGTTTTTGAACTCGGTTATTTCATTAAGAATGTTATCTCCATGCTTTGTATTATGCATGAAAATGGACAAAGAGTTCTAGATTAATCTAGTTTAAGACTGTTTCTTTTTAAGTAACACTTCTCTGTATGTATGTATAAACGCCTGAAGATGAACAGAACATGTTCGAAACGCGTTGTGTTGTGTTAGATTAAACATAAAATAATAAAGTGACTGGTAACAGAAATTACAAATCAATAATTATCCCGGTAAGGTCTTCTAAAGGCTTTGATCACCGATACACTATGTGAACAAAAGTACCCGGAGACCCCCATAAACGTACGTTTTTCATATTACGTGCATCGTGGTGCCACCTACTGCCAGGTACTCCATATCAGCGACCTCAGTAGTCATTAGACATCGTGAGAGAGCAGAATGGGGCGCTCCGCGGAGCCCACGGACTTTCAACGTGGTCGGTTGATTGGATGTCACTTGTGTCATATGTCGGTAAGCGAGATATCCACATTTCTAGACAACCCTCGGTCCACTGTTTCCGATGTGATAGTGAAGTGGAAACGTGAAGGGACACGTACAGCACAAAAGCGTACAGGCCGACCTCGTCTGCTGACAGAGATCGCCGACATTTGAAGAGGGTCGTAAAGTGTAATAGGCAGACATCTATCCAGACCATCAAACAGGAATGCCAAACTGCATCAGGACCCACTGCAAGTACTACGACAGTTAGGCCGGAGGTGAGAAACCTTGGATTTCATGGTCGAGCGGCTGCTCATAGGCCACACATGACGCCGGTAAATGCCAAACGATGCCTCGCTTGGTGTAAGGAGCGTAAACACTGGACGATTGAACGGTGGAAAAACGTTGTGTGGAGTGACGAATCACAGTACACAATGTGGCGATCGGATGGCAGGGTGTGTGTATAACGTATGCCCGGTGAACGTCATCTGCCAGCGTGTGTAAGGTCAACAGTAAAATTCGGAGGTGTTGGTGTTACGGTGTGATCGTGTTTTTCATGGAGGGGGCTTGCACCCCTTGTTGTTTTACGTGGCACTATCACAGCACAGGCCTACACTGATGTTTTAAGCACCTTCTTGCTTTCCACTGTTGAGCAATTTGGGAATGGCGATTGTATCTTTCAACACGATCGAGCACCTGTTCATAATGCACCGCCTGTGGCGGAGTGGTTACACGACAATAACATCCCTGTAGAGGCCTGACCTGAATCGTATAGAACCCCTTCGGGATGTTTTGGAACGCCGACTTCGTGCCAGGCCTCACCGACTGACTTCGATACCTCTCCTCAGTGCAGCACTCCGTGAAGAATGGGCTTCCATTTCCCAAGAAACCTTCCAGCACCTGACTGAACATGTGCCTGCGAGAGTGAAAGCTGTCGCCAAGGCTAAGGATGGACCAGCACCACGCTGAATTGCAGTATTACCGACGGAGAGAGCCAAGATCTTATAAGTCATTATCAGCCAGGTGTCCGGATACTTTTGATCACATAGTGTATGTTATTAACTGAGACTTAATTATAACAAGTCTTGATTGTGCTGATGCCTTAAAAAGGTGCACTTCAACAACACTCGACTTATAACATGAAAATAACTAAATACGAAATCCTTTAACCACTGACAATAAATCGTATCAATAACGACGCATTTTCGAGTGATGCGTAGTGTGCTGGTGCTTCGAAACAATATATCTTCATAGGGTGTAAGTTATAATACAAAACTCACCAATTATGAACTTCTACAGATAACGACAAATGCAATATGGCGTTTCGCAAGATCTGCTTGTGACGTAAAACCACTCTCGCTTCTTGTTGGTTTAAACTTTCGTAGCACATTGCCGAAATATCGCAGAACTTATTTCGTGCTTCAGGCGAGGCAATGGTTCGCCAACGGGAAATGACAGGCAGTGACGTCACAAAACTCGTAAGGTTCCACGTCAACGTTAGCTAACTAGTCCCTTGCGAGGACGGCTTAACTGTCGATCACTTTCTTTGCCTGAACCAACTGTAAATTAAGAAATTACAGGTTTTCATATTCAGAAAAATTTGTAAAATTTGTGGTAAGGGCCGGTGTGGCCGTGCGGTTCTAGGCGCTTCAGTCTGGAACCGCGCGGCCGCTACGGTCGCAGGTTCGAATCCTGCCTCGGGCATGGATGTGTGTGATGTCCTTATGTTAGTTAGGTTTAAGTAGTTCTGAGTTCTAGGGGACTGATGAACTCAGGTGTTACGTTCCAAAGTGCTCAGAGCCATTTGAACTATTTTTGTGGTAAGGTTAGGTGATCGGTCCTTAAGCTTACAAACTACTGAATCTAACTTAAACTAACTTACACTATGGACAACACACAGACCCATGCTCGAGGGAGGACTCGAACCCACGACAGGGGGGGAGCGGCGCGGACCGGGACAAGACGCCCGAGACCGTGCGGCCATGTTCAGAAAAAAGACAGTGGACTAATAAATAAATGAAGACAAGGCGTACGTCATATCGTGGACGATGCATGTCGAGTGGTAGGTATCATCATAACCGAAGAGTCAGTGTGTCCATTAGAAGTGCCGCGGGGCGGTTGGCGCAGTCACAGGAGGCGCCTGCCGCGGTTTCACTCGCGTGACGTCACCAGCGGCAGCTTCCCTGGGCGCCCGGTGGAAACCAGCCTGGCGGGTGGCCGTTCCGATTTCTCCGCTCCTCATTCAGCGCTGCCGCGTGGGATTAGTGGGTGCAGCATCCGGTGCCCCCCGGCGAGAGACAAACCCGTATCCCGCCAGAACCACACCGTTCGCTGGACGGCAAACGTGTCAGTAATGCCGCCGGCCGCCGTGTGTCCGTGTTGTACTGGCGAGGCTGCTAGGGGTTCAGTCTCGTCTTGTGTTTGTGACCGAGGCAACAGAGACTGAGCTTTTGTAACTTGTTTCAGTACGCACAGTCGTGACCGCTTTTAAGTTGTTTATTGTTATTTGTAGGGGGACCGGTTTCGATCTTCTAAGAGACCATCTTCAGATCTTACATTCCTTGATGACTGTAGAACCCGTTGGTGTGGAGCAGGTCCTTCTGTGCAGGCGTAGACCCACTCCACGCCAACGGTTCCTATAGTCATCAAGGAACGTAAGATCTGAAGATGATCTCTTAGAAGATCGAAACCATTTATTTAAAAATGAAATGGACCTGCTCCACGCCAACGGTTCCTATGGTCATCAAGGAACGTAAGATCTGAAGATAATCCGCCAGAAAATCGAAACCATTTATCTAAGAATCAAAACAAAAACTTAAAATGCGATCACGATTGTGTATACTGAATAAGTTATCTCTATATATAAAAGGCAATGTCCCGACTGACTGTCTCGCTCACTGACCATCACTAAGGATAGAACTTTGAAATACTGTAGGCGTCATTTAGGAAGGGATTTTTCGATATTGCATCGCTAAGGGGATGAAATGTGAGATGAAAGTTTTTTTATTGAAAAATATCGCTATTAAGGCAGTTTTGAAGCTAGACCTACAAAAATTGTTATTAGTTTCTCAGTCAGAAATAAAGAAATACATGTTTCAGAATTTTTGGAAATTTAATAACTGTAGGGGTGGAACAGTAGGTATATTTTTAAATAAACCTTTACGAACTACTAAAGCATTTTCAAAGCTACGTCTGTGAAAATTGGTATTTGACTTCTCGAGTACAAATAATAATAATAATGGGAATAACAAAAGTTTCAAAATTTTTGGAAATTCAACGACTAGGGGCGTGATATAGGGGTTAAAATTTTTTAAGATAATGTATAGTTAGATGTTAGATTTAAAAAAAGAAATCTATGAAAATTGGTATTTCACTTCAAGGTTATGTATATGCATGCCTTTTGCGTTCTTGTAGAGATTTCCAAAGAAGCTTTCATCCGCTACCACACACACACACACACACACACACACACACACAGTGTGTGTGTGTGTGTGTGTGTGTGTGTGTGTGACAGCGGATGAAAGTTTCTTTGGAAATCTCTACAAGAACGCAAAAGGCATATTAACAAAAACCTTCGACTCCAGCTACCACAATTGCTTTTTGGTCAGAAGTACATTCGGAAAAGACCATGCTTCTATGGCGTTAATTAGCGTGAAATCTTTAACAGGTGTTCCATTGAAGAAAAACAAAGAAGCCATTGCAGACCATACAGTCTACGCGAGCGAAGCAGCGGGCGCTAAGCTGGTAACGTTATAAAGATCGATGTTTTCCCTGGAACGGTGTTCTAAGAAATTTTATCGAGCTTTTGATTTAGAACTGTCTGTGTCTGCCCAGGGAGTCTGTGTAGAGACACACCAATCCTTCCACCTCAGAAGGCAATCGTAAACCTCTTGCCACATCTCTTCTTCTTACAGTTTGGTTCGTGATTCTCTTGTGACTATCTCAGGAAATGCCAGCATTAAATCCGATACTACCTTTCACCAGTCACCGACACTGTTTAATTTCTCGCCTCTCGAGTCCCTTCACACACAAAATCATCATCGTCATAAAATCAGAAAATTAACACAAAGTACCAATACTTTTACATCATCAAAAATCGGGTTCGTCATTTTGTTAAAACCCAAACTACACTATCTACGTTTCACGTGAAAAACAAAGACTATTACGTTAACTCATGTCCTGATTATAAAACTAAATCTTTCCGAAAAAGCACTTGTACTAGTGACAGCCAAGTACCACCCTTGTGTGGGATGAAACACAATGAAGAAAAGTTTTTAAAAAATCAGATTTTGGAAAACCGGTTGTTGGCCTCGATATTCATGAATTCTTTCTGCTTTGAGTTTCAAGACGAAGTCGTTGATATCCTTGCCTTGTATTCAGAAACAACACAGTTTTGAACACTGCTTTCCAAGGTTTTTAATCTTTATACATATGTCATTATGGTGTACCGAGTTCTTTTCCACCTTTATCCGTTACCACTACGTTCAGTAATAACATAGACGTCTACAGGACG
Organism: Schistocerca piceifrons; assembly: GCF_021461385.2. Classification (NCBI taxonomy): domain Eukaryota; kingdom Metazoa; phylum Arthropoda; class Insecta; order Orthoptera; family Acrididae; genus Schistocerca; species Schistocerca piceifrons. The sequence continues at coordinate 14,678,735 of NC_060139.1, read as the reverse complement.
TTGAATAACAGTTGTTCCTTTTCCAAAACCACTATTGGCATAGTTTCCCGTTGAATCTAAAATCGTCTTGGGTGTTAGATCGCGTCATGTTCCTCTTCAATTTCCTGTTACATAATCGATGTTTCAACTTACTGCTGTAATTTTATTTTTACACCCCTGGTTAGCTGTCAAAAACCAATCTCACCTCGCTTATTCCGAAGAAGAGGATGTTACTGGATGAAATTGTTCTTGCTGCTACTGGCGGGCCATCTTATTGGTTAGGTAGGGAAACAGGTAGAGGAAGAGAGGGGGGAATCTTTGCAAAATATTCTTGCAGTGCCACATATGAGGCTTTCTGGTAGTTGTTTGTGTTCTTCGTACACGGTGGCTGGGTATTTCCCTTTTTGATGGGTGCAAGCCACGAAATTGGAAGCCTGTACCCGTCATGTGTAATTAAATTACTTTAGTTCTTCGACTTCTCAATCGCTTCTCCGACGTTTGTTTTGTAAATGTTGTAGTCTTTGGCTACCACTCGTACGTTGTTAAAAGCAATCTCCTACTCTGTTTTCCTGATCGGATTTGACACTTCGTTTTATTTGCGTACGGCTTTCGAGCAGTTTAAGTTCTTATACTGTCTTTCTAGTTTAACACGTATACACTTTGTTACAGCCGCATGTAACTTCATAGACTTCTGCCATGTGGACGTTAGCAGGTGCATCTATTATGGGCCGGAAAAACGTCTTTTATTTTGTTTTTGAATGTCAAATGTCCACATATCACTTACTTTCGAGGAATTCTGCTCTTATGGTCAGTAGGTCCGGAAAGGAAATAACGTAAGCTCTTTCTGATTCTTATATAAGGTATCAGTAGATAACAGCACATAATAGTTCACAAGCTGGTAAATCAACTGAAACTATTTGCAGCTAATACGGTGGGCAGCTTCCGCGAATACTGATAACTCGTACCTGCACAGTGGATTCTGCTAGATCACCAGTAGTTTCTTTAGTAATTTGGCATTCTTTTAACTAGTAGAGCAGTCGTTTAAAAACGAGACAGTCGTCAAAAAGTATTATAGACAAGGCGTATGAATGGTTATATCCCCAGCCGTTAAGGCACTCGTTCCGTTAAACGCAGAGATTGCCAAGCCGCTGTCGAAACCACAGGCGTGTTATAGACGGCGTATATGTGTGGTAATATCCTCGGCCGTGAAGACTTTTATCCCATTTAATGATGCGAGGACCAGTACCCTTAAGTCACTGACGAAACCGCAGTCGTATACACGGAGGAAAAACAGTCATACAACAGTACTAACATGTTGCTACAGAGGTCCAGAGTCCCCCTGTTTTCCGTAACAACAAAAACGTTAATGCTGTTCTACGAAGGATATTGGCTGCGGGGCGGATATTGTTTCCCACTTAAATCTCACAAGTGTATTAAGTCGCTTCTACAGAATCCGATGGGTGAGCCTTATCGTACAAAGACATAATGCCTCCAACAGCGTTCCAGAGCGTTTCGTGTTAACGGTATTCTACCCCCCACCTCAAGCAGCCAAACTACGTTATCCTCTATATGATGTATCTCTTGGATCTCATTTCGTGTATCGGCAGCCGGCTGGTGTGGCCGAGCGGTTCTAGGCGCTACGGTCTGGAACCGCGCGACCGCTACGATCGCAAGTTCTAATCCTGCCTCGGGCATGGATGTGTCTGATGTCCTTAGGTTAGTTAGGTTTAAGTAGTTCTAGGGGACTGATGACCTCAGAAGTTAAGTCCCATAGTGCTCAGAGCCATTTCAACCAACCAGTCAATGTAAACACAGCCAACAACTTTAGGGAAACACCAGCAGCTTGCACAGAGCCTTGTTTACAATTTGGACCCATGGCTTCATCGGGCCTGAAATCGGAACTCATATAACCAGGTCACGGTTTTCCAGTCGTTAAGTTTCTCGGTCGTTAAGTGAAGGCTGTCGGCTACTGTGTTGTACGTGGTGGCAGATAATGCCTCAAATTTTGTATTCTCAGCACACTGTTGACACCGAGGATCTCGGTTTACTGAGTTCTCTAACGATTTCGGAAAAGAAGTGTCCCATGATCCAACTACCATTCAAAGTTTGCTAATTCCCGTCGTGCGGCCGTAATCGTGTTGGAAAACTTTTCACATGAATCACATCAGTACAAATGAGACCTGCACCTATGCACTGTATATGGAATACTACACCCATCTGCATAAGTGCGTAGCGGCAGCCAATGACTTTTGTCACCTCATTGTACATGTTACACAACGCCTGAAGACGTTAAATAATTCAGCGATCAATTTATAAGTAGGCTATTTAGGTTTTTATGTTGGTAACGCCACGTAGCGTTCTGTATGAAATTCGCTGACTGCGCTGTGTGCAGTCGGTGGCTAGTTGGCATTGTTGGAATATTCGCTAGTGTAGTGTTGGGCAGTTGGGTGTGAACAGCGCGTAGCGTTGGAGGTGAGCCGCCAGCAGTGGTGGATGTGGGAAGAGAGATGGCAGAGTTTTGAGAGCGGACGATCTGGACGTGTGTCCATCAGAGACAGTACATTTGTAAGACTGATATATGTATAATGACTTTTGACCACTATCAAGGTAAATACATTGTTTGTTCTCTGTCAAAATCTTTCACTTGCTAACTATGCCTATCAGTAGTTAAAGCCTTCAGTAGTTAGAATCTTTTATTTAGCTGGCAATATTGGCGCTAGCTGTATTGCAGTTGTTCGAGTAACGAAGGTTTTTGTGAGGTAAGTGATTCGTGAAAGGTATAGGTTATTGTTAGTCGGGGCCATTCTTTTGTAGGGATTATTGAAAGTCAGATTGCGTTGCGCTAAAAAGTATTGTGTGTCAGTTTAGTGATGATCAGAATAAGTAAATAGAGATCTGTCTGAGTACGTTCAGTTTTGCTCAGCTGTTTGAAAATCAAATAACGTAAGAGTTTTTCGAACACTGCCATTCTTTACATACAAAAAGGGGAAGTTTCAAATTTCCTTTTCTATCCGTGAGCGACTGACAAGGGGAGGCCACGACGTTTGGAACGCGGATTTACTGCAAACTTCGTACACTCGTAGTACTCCATGAGGACAACAAAATGTGTAAGCAGTAGCGCGTACGTCTCAAGCGTTACTCAGACAATCGCAAGATAATTTCGGTCGTCGAATATACCAGGTGATCACAAAGTCAGTATAAATTTGAAAACTTAATAAACCATGGAATAATGTAGATAGAGAGGTAAAAATTGACACACATGCTTGGAATGACATAGGGTTTTATTAGAACAAAAAAAAAAAAAATTGGTAGACGCGTGAAAGATCTCTTGCGCGTGTCGTTTGGTGATGATCGTGTGCTCAGCCGCCACTTTCGTCATGCTTGGCCTCCCAGGTCCCCAGACCTCAGTCCGTGCGATTATTGGCTTTGGGGTTACCTGAAGTCGCAAGTGTATCGTGATCGACCGACTTCTCTAGGGATGCTGAAAGACAACATCCGACGCCAGTGCCTCACCATAACTCCGGACATGCTTTACAGTGCTGTTCACAACATTATTCCTCGCCTACAGCTATTGTTGAGGAATGATGGTGGACATATTGAGCATTTCCTGTAAAGAACATCATCGTTGCTTTGTCTTACTTTGTTATTCTAATTATTGCTATTCTGATCAGATGAAGCGCCATGTGGCGGACATTTTTTGAACGTTTCTATTTTTTTGGTTCTAATAAAACCCCATGTCATTCCAAGCATGTGTGTCAATTTGTACCTCTCTATCTGCCTTATTCCGTGATTTATTCAGTTTTCCAATTTATACTGACTTTTTGATCACCCGGTATAACTGTGCGTGGCCATTTTTAACCGTGAAGCGACTGCAGCCGAGTGGTGACGGCACGGTAGCTCAGCGTGTTCGGTCAGTGCGTTCCCTTTCTAATAAAAAACTGAGCGAACAGATGAACGAACAAACTGAATGGGTCTCATCGGATGTCCGGCTTGAACAAATTCAGCGAACAATATAGATCAAAACTTTTTTTTAATACGCTATTAAAATACACTCGATACTGCATAACCAATGTTCATGCGCCGATTTTTAAGGAGATACTGCGTTATGCATGGTTTGTTTGCAAACTATCGTCTGAAAGAGAGGTTTTTGAAAACGTTAACGAGGTTTGTTTTTCCACAGAAAACGTCAAAAGAACTTGCGTATGCGGAAACATAGCATTTATTCAATGGAGCTGGTGCCGTTTAACTTTATGTTTTCCATGTTTTTACGAAAAATACCATCCTGCAACTTGTAATGTCGAAAGCGAAGATTAATTGCACATCTTTCGAAAGCCGTCTGTGCCGGTCAAAACTTGGAGGTAACAAGTCGTTTCGGGCTCCTTCCAGGTATAAGGGATTTCTCAAATCACGGACAAGCATACATTTTCAGTAAGCCTTTATGCATTTGGTCGTTTACTAGTCGATAGTTATGAATATTACATTATTTGTGATAATAAAAATTAGTACACTGACAAATAACAGCGTAAATTTAATAAAATTTTATCCGATTAAGCGTACTTTCCCCATTATATCAGTTGTAATACAAATAATAAAGAAAATGACCGTGTTGAAAATAAAAAAAAAATGATGAACGCAACTCGATCCAGCGGCTTGAACGCCAAACACTTAAAAAAGGTGGCCGAGCGGTTCTAGGCGCTACAGTCTGGAACTGAGCGACCGCTACGGTCGCAGGTTCGAATCCTGCCTCGGGCATGGCTGTGTGTGATGTCCTTAGGTTAGTCAGGTTAAGAAGTTCTAAGTTCTAGGGGACTGATGACCTCATAAGTTAAGTCCCATAGTGCTCAGAACCATTTGAACCATTTTTGAACTTTAAAAAAAAATTGTTCTCTATTGTGCGTTCAATTTGTTCAGGGCGGACTTCCGATGACACCCGTTCAGTTTGTCGATGATCCGTTCGGTCAGTTTCTTTTATTATAAAGGGTAGCTAACGCTTTGACCTTTTTTTTATTCTCATTTTATTCGTTTACGTTCGTTGCATATGCTCGTAGCGGACGTCGTAAGACATCCGTTTAAGTTCGTCATTGATCCATGACTCAGTTTTCTTTTTTTTCTTTTTTTTTATCACAGAGGGCTGTTAACCCTCTGTCAGCAGCTCGTGGTCGTGCGGCAGCGTTCTAGCTTCCCACGCCCGGCTTCCCGGGTTCGATTCCCGGCGGGGTCAGGAATTTTCTCTGCCTCGTGATGACTGGGTGTTGTGTGATGTCCTTAGGTTAGTTAGGTTTAAGTAGTTCTAAGTTCTAGGGGACTGATGACCATAGATGTTAAGTCCCATAGTGCTCAGAGCCATTTTGTTAACCCTCTGACCGAACATATATACAGGGCTATTACAAATGATTGAAGCGATTTCATAAATTCACTATAGCTCCATTCATTGACATATGGTCACGACACACTAGAGATACGTAGAAAAACTCATAAAGTTTTGTTCGGCTGAAGCCGCACTTCAGGTTTCTGCCGCCAGAGCGCTGGAGAGCGCAGTGAGACAAAATGGCGACAGGAGCAGAGAAAGCGTATGTCGTGCTTGAAATGCACTCACATCAGTCAGTCATAACAGTGCAACGACACTTCAGGACGAAGTTCAACAAAGATCCACCAACTGCTAACTCCATTCGGCGATGGTATGCGCAGTTTAAAGCTTCTGGATGCCTCTGTAAGGGGAAATCAACGGGTCGGCCTGCAGTGAGCGAAGAAACGGTTGAACGCGTGCGGGCAAGTTTCACGCGTAGCCCGCGGAAGTCGACGAATAAAGCAAGCAGGGAGCTAAACGTACCACAGCCGACGGTTTGGAAAATCTTAAGGAAAAGGCTAAAGCAGAAGCCTTACCGTTTACAATTGCTACAAGCCCTGACACCCGATGACAAAGTCAAACGCTTTGAATTTTCGGCGCGGTTGCAACAGCTCATGGAAGAGGATGCGTTCAGTGCGAAACTTGTTTTCAGTGATAAAGCAACATTTGTTCTTAATGGTGAAGTGAACAGACACAATGTGCGAATCTGGGCGGAAGAGAATCCTCACGCATTCGTGCAGCAAATTCGCAATTCACCAAAAGTTAATTTGTTTTGTGCAATCTCACGTTTTAAAGTTTACGGCCCCTTTTTCTTCTGCGAAAAAAACGTTACAGGACACGTGTATCTGGACATGCTGGAAAATTGGCTCATGCCACAACTGGAGACCGACAGCGACAACTTCATCTTTCAACAGGATGGTGCTCCACCGCACTTCCATCATGATGTTCGGCATTTTTTAAAACAGGAGATTGGACAACCGATGGATGGGTCGTGGTGGAGATCATGATCAGCAATTCATGTCATGGCCTCCACGCTCTCCCGACTTAACCCCATGCGATTTCTTTCTGTGGGGTTATGTGAAAGATTCAGTGTTTAAACCTCCTCTACCAAGAAACGTGCCAGAACTGCGAGCTCGTATCAACGATGCTTTCGAACTCATTGATGGGGACATGCTGCGCCGAGTGTGGGAGGAACTTGATTATCAGCTTGATGTCTGCCGAATCACTAAAGGGCCACATATCGAACATTTGTGAATGCCTAAAAAAACTTTTTGAGTTTTTGTATGTGTGTGCAAAGCATTGTGGAAATATCTCAAATAATAAAGTTATTGTAGAGCTGTGAAATCGCTTCAATCATTTGTAATAACCCTGTATATATATATCTGTGCGTGGCCATTTTAACCATGAAGCGGCTGCAGCCCAGCGATGCCGGCACGGTAGCTCAGCGTGTGTATATATATATATATATATATATATATAACAAAAAGGTACGGCCAAACTTTCAGCTAACATTCCTCACACACAAATAAAGAAAAGATGCTATGTGGACATGTGTCCGGAAACGCTTAATTTCCATGTTAGAGCTCATTTTAGTTTCGTCAGTATGTACTCCAACGTGATCAAATTGAAAATTTTCACAATCAACATGTGTGGGCTGACGAGATCCCGAACGCAATTGTGCAATGACGTCATCAACACAGATTTTCTGTGAACGTTTGGGCTGGCATTGTAGGTGATGTCTTGATTTGGTCCCATGTTCTTCCAGCTACGCTCAATGGAGCTCGTTATCATGATTTCATACGGGATACTCTACCTGTGCTGCTAGAACATGTGCCTTTACAAGTACGACACAACATGTGGTTCATGGACGATGGAGCTCCTGCACATTTCAGTCGAAGTGTTCGTACGCTTCTCAACAACAGATTCGGTGACCGATGGATTGGTAGAGGCGGACCAATTCCATGGCCTCCACGCTCTCCTGACCTCAACCCTCTTGACTTTCATTTATGGGGGCATTTGAAAGCTCTTGTCTACGCAACCCTGGTACCAAATGTAGAGACTCTTCGTGCTCGTATTGTGGACGGCTGTGATACAATATGCCATTCTCCAGGGCTGCATCAGCGCATCAGGGATTCCATGCGACGGGAGGTGGATGCATGTATCCTCGCTAACGGAGGACTTTTTGAACATTTCCTGTAACAAAGTGTTTGAAGTCACGCTGGTACGTTCTGCTGCTGTGTGTTTCCATTCCATGATTAATGTGATTTGAAGAGAAGTAATAAAATGAGCTCTAACATGGAAAGTAAGCGTTTCCGGACACATGTCCACATAACATATTTTCTTTCTTTGTGTGTGTGGAATCTTGAGATTTTCTCAATAACGCTTGAGAAGTACGCGCTATTGCTTACACATTTTGTTGTCCTCATGGAGTACTACGAGTGTACGAAGTTCGCAGTAAATCCGCGTTCCAAACGTCGTCGCCTCCCCTTCTGAGCTAGTGCATTGTCGTCAGTGACCTGGATGTCGACGGCACGCCACACTGCGGCCTCACTTCACAAGCCAGTGACCCGTCTGTACACTAACCTGCCATCTGGAAGCTGCGCCGCCGCTTTCTCGACTGGCGCTGTCAGTCGGAAGTGACAGTCCCTGTACAAACGCGCTTCCTTCGGGGTCAACAGTGTTAACAGCGGGTCAGCGAAGAGGCGCCTTGCAAACAGATCTCTCTGGGAACGTCAAACAAGGCCGGGGCGTGGCAGCCAGCCGCATTCCCGGCTGCCGCTCACTTTTCCCGGCTCTCGTTTGCACCGCGGCAGCAAAGAAAACAGCCCATTAGCGCTCCCCATAACTCGCGCCGCCCACCGCCACCGGTTGCGTGCGTTCCCACCACTGACCTGGCCTGCCAGCCTGCCAGCCCACACAGCCGTAATTAGCGGACGCGTCTTTGGGGTTGCCAGCCGTTACGTCCGTTTCTCACTTTCCGTGCAGCGCCGAGTGAAAACCCTTTTCCCCTCAAATTAGAGACAATTCGTTAGTCAGCGTTTTGCTCACATTACAGAACGACCTCAACACTAAAAGCAAAGATGATATACAATAACACAAATAAAGTAATAGAACCCAGTACGTTGTCCTCGATGGTGAGTGTTCATCAGAGGTGAGGGTATCATCTGGAGTGCCCCAGGGAAGTGTGGTAGGTCCGCTGTTGTTTTCTATCTACATAAATGATCTTTTGGATAGGGTGGATAGCAATGTGCGGCTGTTTGCTGATGATGCTGTGGTGTGCGGGAAGGTGTCGTCGTTGAGTGACTGTTGGAGGATAAAAGATGACTTGGACAGGATTTGTGATTGGTCTAAATAATGGCAGTTAACTCTAAATATAGATAAATGTAAATTAATGCAGATGAATAGGAAAAAGAATCCCGTAATGTTTGAATACTCCATTAGTGGTGTAGCGCTTTACACAGTCAAGTCGATTGAATATTTGGGCGTAACATTGCAAAGCGATATGAAGTGGGACAAGCATGCAATGGCAGTTGTGGGGAAGGCGGACAGTCGTCCTCGCTTCATTGGTAGAATTTCGGGAAGATGTGGTTCATCTGTAAAGGAGACCGCTTATAAAACACTAATACGACCTATTCTTGAGTACTGCTCGAGCGTTTGGGATCCCTATCAGTTCGGATTGAGGGAGGACATAGAAGCAATTCAGAGGCGGGCTACTAGGTTTGTTACTGGTAGGTTTGATGATCACGCGAGTGTTACAGAAATGCTTCAGGAACTCGGGTGGGAGTCTCTAGAGGCAAGGAGGCGTTCTTTTCGTGAATCGCTACTGAGGAAATTTAGAGAACCAGCATTTGAGGCTGACTGCAGTACAATTTTACTGCCGCCAACTTACATTTCGCGGAAAGACCACAAAGATAAGATAAGAGAGAAGGGCTCGTACAGAGGCACATAGGCAGTCATTTTTCCCTCGTTCTGTTTTGGGAGTGGAACAGGGAGAGAAGATGTTGTAGCACGTATGTATGTATGTATGTATGTATGTATGTATGTATGTAGATGTAGAAATAAAAATAGCAAAACAAAAAATTAATTAATGAGAGTTATGAAATTACGGGAACACGTTAGTCTAGGTAATATATTTAAGTCAATCACACTGCAAGTTCTCAGGTAGGTTAATGAGAGCGCGAGATAAGTCATGGCAAATGTGAAATGCTGGTACATTAATGACAGGCGTAAACGCCAGAGTGTAGAATGCCAGCATGCAAACGTGCGTGTATCGTGTTGTCCAGGTGTGGTATGTCAGTTTGTGGGATGGACTCTCACGCCTTTTGCAGTTGGTCGGTCAACACAGTGATTTTTAGTGGTGGTTTTGGGTGACACCGGAGTTGTCGTCCGGTGGTGTCCCATATGTGCTTGAGCAGAGACAGGTCTGGCGATCGAGCGTTGTCGTGTTGGAAAACCTTATGCAATGCTGTTCAAAAATGGTTCAGATGGCTCTGAGCACTATGGGACTCAACATCTGAGGCCATCAGTCCCCTAGAACTTAGAACTACTTAAACCTAACTAACCTAAGGACATCACACACATCCATGCCCGAGGCAGGATTCGAACCTGCGACCGTAGCAGTCACGCGGTTCCGGACTGAAACGCCTAGAACCGCTCGGCCACCGCGGCCGGCTGGAATGCTGTTCATAAATGGCATCAGAACAGGTTGAATCACCAAACTGACGGACAAATCTGCCGACAGGACGCGTGGGATAACCAAGATGTTGCTCGTGCTGTCATACGAAATCTCACCCCAGGCCATAACTCCAGGTGTACGACCAGTGTGTCTAGCATGCAGACAGGTTGGTTACAGAACTCAACTGGTCTCCTCCTAACCAACAAACGGCCATTGCTGTCACCATGGCAGAATCACTTTTCATCACAAGACACAACAGGCCTGCACCTTGCCCTCCAATGAGCTCTCGCTTGACAACACTAAAGTCGCAAATAGCGGCGATTTGTGTTCAGTGGAATGCACGCAAACGGACGTCTGGCCCGGAGCCGTTCTTGAAGTAATAAAGGACATTTCATTGTGAAGATGCAGGCACTGTATTAACACGGACGTTATAACCATCAGTAAAGTATCGATGCCTCGGCTCGCCAAAATGATGTTATATTTGTCTCCCTGTACGGGAATCATGAACTGTGTGAGCCCAAGTGTCCTGACTGCGTGACATACAGAATTTAGATCGGTCGTGGAGGCGTGCTCGGCTAGCGCGAAATTGTTAAAGCGGTCGCTTGCGGTAAGCACGAAATCCGGATTCGAATCCCTGTCGGGTGCAAATCTTCATGTGTCGCAAACATCTGACGTCAGTGCATAGTCGTAGAATCTATTTCGTAATATACTGTCTGCTCACAAATATCCAGACATCCGCGTCTGATGCGAAATTGACCGCTAGTTGTGACTAGAGGCGGACGCACCATATAAATGGAGGCAGGGAGTACTGACAAGGGAACCTCCCCATCGCAACCCCCTCAGATTTAGTTATAAGTTGGCACAGTGGATAGGCCTCGAAAAACTGAACACAGATCAATCGAGAAAACTGGAAGAAGTTGTTTGGAACTATGAAAAAAATAAGCGAAATACACGAACTGAGTAGTCCATGTGCAAGATATACAACATAAAGGATAGCGCAAGCTTAGCAGCGCCGTGGTCCCGTGGTTAGCGTGAGCAGCTGTGGAACAAGAGGTCCTTGGTTCAAGTCCTCCCTCGTGCGAAAATTTTAGTTTCTTTATTTTCGCAAAGTTATGATCTGTCCGTTCTTTGATTGACGTCTCTGCTCATTGCAATAAGGTTAGTGTCTGTGTTTTGGGACCGCACCGCAAAACCGTGCGATTAGTAGACGAAAGGATGGATGTGCCTCTCCAATGGGAACCGGAAACATTTGATCGCTAGGTCATAAGTCAACCGATTCCTCCACAGGAAAACACGTCTGATATATTCTATACGACACTGGTGACAGCACGTGCGTCACATGACAGGAATATGTTCTCGACCCACCTAACTTGTACACTTGGCGAATGGGTAAAAAGATTCTTCTAACTTGCCCGATTTGGGTTTTCTTGTGGATGTGGTAATCACTCCCAAAAAGCGATGAAAACGTAAGAGTTTGTCACAGACTGAAAATAAAAAATTACAGTTTTCACAAGTCTTGAACTGAGAACCTCTCGTTCCGCAGCTGCTCACGCTAACCACCGAACCATGGCGCTCGTGACCGCCCACTCCCTTGATGTTCCCTATCTTGCACATGGACTACTAAGTTTGTATATTTTGTTTATTTTTTCATAGTTCCACACAACTTCTTCCTGTTTTCTCGATTGATCTGTGTTCAGTTTTCAAGACCTATCCACTGTGCCAACTTATAACTAAATCTGAGGGGGGTGCGATGGGGAGGTTCCCTTGTGAGTTATCAGTACAGGGACAGTAAAAACATATTGGATGTGGCAGGAGGGCTCAGTGACGTAGGAATAAAGCTGTGGTTCCAAAAGACAGAAATGCTGCACTGTGTCACCCTTGATGATATTAGAATCGACACATGTTATGAACTGCACGTATAAGGCGCTGCAGTCATGGACTGTGCGGCTGATCCCGGCGGAGGTTCGAGTCCTCCCTCGGGCATGGGTTTGTATGTTTGTCCTTAGGATAATTTAGGTTAAGTAGTGTGTAAGCTTGAGGACTGATGACCTTAGCAGTTAAGTCCCATAAGATTTCACACACATTTGAACATTTTTTTGCACTTATAACACGATATATAGATGTGCAAGTTAAAGTCAGTCAGTTTCGCAACGACACGATATATAGATTTGTATTATTTACGTGCAAGTTAAAGTCAGTCAGTTTCGCAACGTTTTCGTCCGCAAATAGTACTCGAAAAATGCCAAGTGCAACCGTATTTTTTCAGCTACGTTTATTTAACGATGCTTTGTAACTGCCATGAATATATCAGTTAACAGGCAGCGTCAAAGTAACAGGTATACAACCTTCAAAACGACCACGTCTGGCAAAGTGCTCAAACGAGACTCCAATTTCATTCATGTATGTGAAGAAACGATACGCGATAAAAATACTAATTTTTATTTCTGTGAAAATCTTACGTGTATGATAGAAAGATTAAGCGGAAATCGTATTTTTCACTTTGTTTGTGTGGATTCTGTAGTTTCAACGCCTGTAAGAAAACTTAGTTTCTGATCCGAAGGAGCAACGCGCAAGTTTGCGAGACGAACGTACGGCAAATCCATAAAGAATCCATTGCGCGGGCTTCTGATGGCTGGAGTTGACAGATGCATCGCAAGACACAAACCAATAAAAATCACAAAACACACAAATCAAAATTCACACGATGCACAAACAGATGAGGCACATGTCATTGCTACCTTAGAGTAACCGACGCTAATGCTGCTGGAATAACGTCCCGGATAAACGAACTAGCATGATTTCGAAGGCCAGTGAATGCTCGTCACTGAAATGAAGTGTACTGTGTATTTGTGCCTCTGTAGGGAAAAGTGGAAGATGCATATGATGACAAGGTTAATGAGATGATATATAACAACTTGTAGGACTAAGTCAATAAGGTTCATAAAACATGACATGCTGGTTATGGCACGAATGTGCCGAAGTATGTTTGGGCAATGGAGAAGATTTTGTGGTTGATGCAATCAAGAGAAACCCAATTCCCATACCGTAGTCTACACACGCGGTTGCTGTTAAGTATCAAAAACCAATCATTTCCTGTATGCTATCGCCGACCGGTCTCATATTTGTGCAGTACTGGTCGCCAATGTGTGTGTGTGTGTGTGTGTGTGTTGTGGGGGGGAGGGGGCAGGGGAAAGAGGCGCTGACGTACGTTTGGGAATTGTTAAAAACGTACCCTGTTGAACTGAGCGAGGTGGACTAGTAGCCGCATTCAAATCGCATTCCAGCGATGTAGATGTACGTTTTCCATAGTTCCCCGAAAAATGATACTTTTGAAACAGCTTGGCCGACATCCTTTGCCATTTTTCCTTTCGATGCTTTTGCTGTGTCAGCAATGACCACGTCGTTGATGGGACCCTAAATACAAATCTCACACAGTCCTTTCTCGAAACGCTGAGTCGTCTGCTCTTGTTAACCAGCAGAATGGCGTGAAAACACATGTTGCCGGTTAAGATTAGGATTCGTTACTGCAAAGGGGCCAAAAAAAAACGAAGAATGACAGATTATTTCTCACAAGATAGTTATCAGCTGTTCTTCCAACAAATTCCAAGGTTTTCCCTCCAGCTGTTTCCTGCAAGAAAGGAAATGACCTGTGTTCAATGAGGCGTACACGTTGTAATAGCTGACGCCGCTTCGGCTTTGGACAGACTCCTTATTGTTCTCGTCGCCGCCGCCATGCTCCGCTTGGTGCTCCAAGACAATGGTGACTTAATTGAGGCCACAACAAGTACCCGATCAGTATTCGCCCCGGGGACAGGCGATTTCCGCCTATACACACAGGCCGTTCCGTGAGAACAAGCAGTCTCTAGGTACGATCCATATTTCATCCAAACAAACCTTGTCGTAACTCTCGACTCATAAAGAGAACCTTGGAAGAAGAAGTAGCATTCTTCTACAACGGTGTCTTAGTAGGGAAATGCATAACAGAAAGATTATCATGTTAAATCAACAAGTGTTTTATCAGTTATTGTTGTTTTTCCTCATCGCTTTTATTTTCAAAGAACCTGCAGTGGCGATTCTGTAAATATGGTACGTACGATACGTTTATATGTTTATGTTTTAAATTTTTTTTACAAATTTTGCCTACAATTTACTTAATTTATTTACGATGTTTACTCCTCCTTTTTATACATACTAAAGTCCACTACTTTTCCCCTCGTTGTTAGTAGTTAGTAGTTAACCTTTATTACAGAGTCACCTTTCACAATTTTTCGGCTTTTATGAACTCACTATCCTCTTACTTTATTTGCGTTTTTTGAACTTTACTTTTGGTCTATGTCCTTATTTCGGTAATATAAAGTTAAGAAGAAGGAATAAACTCGTAAGTTACTTATACGCGAAATTTTCAAAGAAAAACTATTTTAATCTGTAAACAGAAAGTGCAGAAGCATACTAACGTGCCAGATGTAAAAAGGAGAAGCACCCAGAAGACAAGGTCGAATGTCAAAGTAGCTTCTTACACGTACACACTATTGGTTCGCATGTAGATGATTTGGAGTTTCAATTCTATGTGACAGGTAGAACAGACATGGGAGTACGTTAGAGCTGTACGTGTTTAGTGTTGTTACCAGCGCTGGTACGGTATATGAAGGGTGTGAACAGGGTCAGATGTTGAATGATCGCTGTGAAGGATGCGGAGATGCCAAGTACCCTGTGAGACAGCGCCATCAGCACTTTGCAGGGAGTTTGAAACGGTCCTCATTGTCGGTCTCAATTTGGCCGGCATGTCTAATCGTGCAATACACAGATTTGTGAGGCCTTCGCATGTGACCGTACCGTGGTAACAGTCGTGTACATCGCACATTGATCTCTGAGGTTATTTCACGCAGTGTTGCTTGTCTCTTAGCACTGACAACTCCACGCAAACGAGGCTACTCTCGCTCGTTACGTGAATGCTGCCGGCCACTGCGTTGTCCGTGGTGAGAGGCAATGCCTGAAATATTGTATTCTCGGCACGATCTTTACACTATAACTCTCGAAATATTGAATTCCCTAACGATTTCCGAAACTGAATCTCCCTCTGCGTTCAAAGTGCGTTAATTACCGTCGTACTCCAATAATCATTTGGGAAATCTTTTCACGTGAATCATCTGAATACAAATGACTGCTACGCCAGTGCGCTGCCCTTTTATACCTTGTGTGCGCCATACTACAGCCATGCGTATCTCTATGCCACGACTTTCATCACCCCGGTGTATTCTGGACCGCGGCCAACACTCGCAAATTATTGACGACATTGGACGGGTGCCGTTCGTGGTCACAGACAACAGTACAACGCTGGCTTGACTAGCATCTGCAAATATGTTCAAGTGTGTATTTCGGAGTAGGTATTAAAATCCATGGAGAAGAAATAAAAACTTTGAGGTTCGCCGATGACATTGTAATTCTGTCAGAGACAGAAAAGGACTTGGAAGAGCAGTTGTACGGAATGGACAGTGTCTTGAAAGGAGGGTATAAGATGAACATCAACAAAAGCAAAACGAAGATAATTGAATGTAGCCGAATTAAGTCGGATGATGCTGAGAGAATTCGATTAGGAAATGAGACACTTAAGGTAGTCAAGAAGTTTTGCTATTTGGGAAGCAAAATAACTGATGATGGTCGAAGTAGAGAGGATATAAAATGTAGACTGGCAATGGCAAGGAAAGCGTTTCTGAAGAAGAGAAATTTCTTAACATCGATTATAGATTTAAGTGTCGGGAAGTAGTTTCTGAAAGTATTTGTATGGAGTGTAGGCATGTATGGAAGTGAAACGTGGACGATAACTAGTTTGGACAAGAAGAGAATAGAAGCTTTCGAAATGTGGTGCTACAGAAGAATGCTGAAGATTAGATGGGTAGGTCACATAACTAATGAGGAGGTATTGAATAGAATTGGGGAGAAGAGGAGTTCGTGGCACAACTTGACAAAAAGAAGGGACTGGTTAGTGGGACATGTTCTGAGGCATCAAGGGATCACAAATTTAGCATTGGAGGGCAGCGTGGAGGGTAAAAGTCGTAGAGGGAGACCAAGAGATGAATACACTAAGCAGATTCAGAAGGATGTAGGTTGCAGTAGGCACTGGGAGATGAAGAAACTTGCACAGGATAGAGTAGCATGGAGAGCTGCATCAAACCAGTCTCAGGACTGCAACAGGGTCCAATCGACATGGTCACGAGCTTAGGAGATGCATTGCAGGCGATTTCGTGCTGTTAGCAAAGGCACTCGCGTCAGTCGTCCGTTTACGCTAAATTTCACCGCACTGTCGTAGCCGATACATTCGTGTACATCGCACATTGATCTCTGAGGTTATTTCACGCAGTGTTGCTTGTCTCTTAGCACTGACAACTCCAAGCAAACGAGACTGCTCTCGGTCGTTAGGTGAATGCTGTCGGCCACTGCATTGTCCGCGTTGAGAGATAATTCCTGAAATTATGTATTCTCGGCACTATCTTTGCGCTATGACTCTCGGAATACTGAATTCCCTAACGATTTCAGAGGCTGAACGACCCTCCGCTTTCAAAGTGTGTTAATTCCCGTCGAGCTGCCATAATCAGTGAGGAAACCTTTTCACGTGAATCACCCGAGTACACAGGTTTTTGGACAACATGGTTGTGGAGATGAAGCAGCAATTAGTATGATTAATCAATAATTCAAAAACAGTCTTAATCGCATTATTATTTTTATACCGCCAACCGGTTTCAACCTGACGTAGGGGTCATCTTCTGGGCGTTTACACCATTGGTCGACTACTGGTGGTGTCACCCCTGTCTACAAAACGGCAGGAAACTGAAACAGATAGTTACCTGCCGTTTTGTAGACAGGAGTGACACCACCAGCAGTCGACCAGTGGTGTAAAAGCTCAGAAGATGACCCCAACGTCGGGTTGAAACCGGTTGGCGGTATAATAATAATAATAATAATTGCGATTAAGACTGTTTTTGAAATATTGACACATGAGTACAAATGACTGCTCCGCCAATGGGTTGCCCTTTTATACGTTGTGTGCACCATACTACAACCATCTGCATATATCGCACGCCTTTTATCGCCCCAGTGTCCTCTGAACGCTGCCGACACTTGCAAAGTATTTTGACGACATTGGACGGGTGCCGTTCGTGCTCAAACACAACAGTACAACGCAGGCTTGACTAGCATCTGCAAATACGTTCAAGTATGTATTTCGGAGTAGGTATTAAAATCCATGGAGAAGAAATAAAAGCTTTGAGGTTCGCCGATGACATTGTAATTCTGTCAGAGACAGCAAAGGACTTGGAAGAGCAGTTGTGCGGAATGGACAGTGTCTTGAAAGGAGGATATAAGATGAACATCAACAAAAGCAAAACGAGGATAATGGAATGTAGTCGAATTAAATCAGGTGATGCTGAGGGAATTAGATTAGAAAATGAGATACTTAAAGTAGTAAAGGAGTTTTGCTATTTGGGGAGCAAAATAACTGATGATGGTTGAAGTAGAGAGGATATAAAATGTAGACTGGCAATGGCAAGGAAAGCGTTTATGAAGAAGAGGAATTTGTTAACATCGAGTACAGATTTAAGTGTCAGGAAATCGTTTCTGAAAGTATTTGTATGGAAGTGAAACATGGATGATAAATAGTCTGGTCAAGAAGAGAAAAGAAGCTTTCGAAATTTGGTGCTACAGAAGAATGCTGAAGATTAGATGGGTAGATCACATAAGTAATGAGGAGGTACCGAATAGGATTGGGGAGGAGTTTGTGGCACAACTTGACAAGAAGAAGGGACTGGTTGGTGGGACATGTTCTGAGACATCGAGGGATCACCAATTTAGTATTGGAGGGCAGCATGGAGGGTAAAAATCGTAGAGGGAGACCAAGAGATGAATACACTAAGCACATTCAGAAGGATGTAGGTTGTAGTAGTTACTCGGAGATGAAGCAGCTTGCACAGGATAGAGTAGCATGGAGAGCTGCATCAAACCAGTCTCAGGACTGAAGACCACAACAACAACCTGTATTTCTCGCGGTGATTTCATATTTTTGTCCAATCCCTGTATGTCCTGGATCTGACTCCCACGGCACTACTCTGCCTGCAGCCGCTGCAGTAGAGTTCTCTGCGCTGCCGGCGCACTAATCCCTCACGGACCTACTTGTCTCGAGCCCGCAGCTGCGTTCTATTGCCGCAGTAACGACGGCAGAGCGAGCGGCCTTAATGCGCGCCAGCCTTTTAACGAGAGCTACGGCGTCCCCATTGTCTGGTTGCTGCAGCTCGCGCGCCGCATACGGAATGGCCGAGCGGCGGTAATCACTGCTTTGGCCGGCCTCGGGCTTGCCCTGGACAGCCGGCGCGTCGGACCTGCTCCGCGAGGCCTCCCTCAGAAATTAGACGCCCGCTCCGTCTTTTGTAGCGCGACGTACGCGTAATAAGAGCCGGCGGTGTCACAACTCAGCCGGCGGCCGAATTAAAACACAAAGGGCGCGCGGCGGTGGCGCGCCAGTAATTTGCGCACTGCAGCGCGCAATTTATCGCGGCACCGCAGTGCGGCCGCGGTCCCGCGGAGGTCGCCCGCCTCCGCCTCCGCACGTCGCTTGTTTTTCGCGCCTGATGAAATGTTCGCCGCTTCCGCGTGCGCGTCCATCCGCCGCCCGAATTATTTATCGCGGCGCGCAGCGCTGACCCGCCTCTGTGGCCGGTGTCCCTGAATCGTGCATGGCACTTTCCACGGAAGCTGCTGGTGCGATGCCCGAATAGTGAAAGTACTTTCCATTCCCAGAATGTGGCAAACAAGTAAGGATGGATTCACGGAATAGAGTTCAGCAGCATAGTACTGTGGTAAATAACATTTTTGTGTGTGTGTGTGTGTGTGTGTGTGTGTGTGTCACATAAAAGGAAGCAATTGTAGAGTCTCAAATTCTTCCAGTAAACGTCATATCATCATTTTTACTTTATTGATACTACTTGCGGGGGATCCAGAAATAACTAACCTAACTGCATTATCGATTAGCATGGTTCATAGGAGGGCACCAGTACACACCGGAACCTGGTGGAAGCTATGGTCCTAGCTGACGCCAGTAAACGACAATCAACGGTGCTGTGCGTGTGTGTGTGTGTCTACTTACGCACGGCTGTTGCCATCACCAGATGTTACCGAAACTTGTCTGCATCTCAGTCATTACCCGCTATGCACTTAACCTTCATGCGCTCGCGCTAGATATAGTCACGCGAGGCCGACCGCCCGAGAGTTTTGATCATCTCTTGAGGTTTCCCGTTTTTAAAGGTCATATTTCCATAAAATATCAACATAGGATATCTCACACAATATTTCAAACACATTTGTAATCAAAATTATTTATTTAACAATAAAATATACAATGGAATACAAAAAGGAAGCCAAATACCCAAATGAAATATAAGAACATTTTTTTAATTGCAATGTTTTGGGAGTATATAATGTAATACTTAAGACTAGAATTATTCACTGCCTTAACTCGTCACAAGAAAAGCTAATTTTGCTTCGAAAAAAGAATTTTTGATAGAAAACGTCACAAACATTTCTGTCAGATGAAAAATGCTGATCAGTCTGTATGCATTTCATTTTCGTTTTGAGGCTGACAACAATTATTGCACGTAACTCTCGTGGTTGAACGCCGTAGACAGACGTTTCTTCCACATTCACCGCATTCTCGCTTTGTTTTTATATTCTTTTTTGAGCCACACAAATATCGCTTAAGCAGACTCGCTATGGCAAAAAAGGCATTTCTGGCCAAGAGAAGTCCACTAATATCAAATACCGGCCTAAATTTGAGGAAGAAATTTCTGAGGATGTTCGTCTGGAGTACAGCATTGTATGGTAGTGAAACATGGACTGTGGGAAAACCGGAACAGAAGAGAATCGAAGCATTTGAGATGTGGTGCTATAGACGAATGTTGAAAATTAGGTGGACTGATAAGGTAAGGAATGAGGAGGTTCTATGCAGAATCGGAGAGGAAAGGAATATGTGGAAAACACTGCTAAGGAGAAGGGACCGGATGATAGGACATCTGCTAAGACATGAAGGAATGACTTCCATTGTACTAGAGGGAGCTGTAGAGGGCAAAAACTGTAGAGGAAGACAGAGATTGGAATACGTCAAGCAAATAATTGAGGACGTAGGTTGCAAGTGCTACTCTGAGATGAAGAGGTTAGCACAGGAAAGGAATTCGTGGCGGGCCGCATCAAACCAGTCAGTAGACTGATGACCAAAAAAAAAAAAAAATATCGCTTTCTTTTTATATTCTTTTTTCAGCCACACAAATAACATATTCCTCTCCTTGTACGGGTTGATACAGTTGGATAAACTACGTCACTCTGTATACACTGGACTCGCATTCGGGAGGACGACGGTTCCATCCCGCGTCCGGCCATCCTGATTTAGGTTTTCCGTGATTTCCCTTAATCGCTCCAGGCAAATGCCGGGATGGTTCCTCTGAAAGGGCACGGCCGACTTCATTCCCTAATCCGGTGAGACCGATGACCTCGCTGTTTGGTCTCTTCCCTCAAAAACCAACCATCTCTCTGTAATTTTCCAAAAATACTAACTAATCTTTGGGTAAATGCTTCAATTTAGCTCTTTCTTTCAGGTTTTCGCTCATCAATTCCAAAGATAACGCATGTAAGAATAGTCTTCTCGTTTTTTCTCACATGTTACCTGTGTTGAAATGAAAAATGCGTAACGAATTTATTCCTGCCAAGTCAAGTAATCGCAAAATTTTCATGCAGGCCACCTTCGTGTTCTTCTTGATGTTCAAATTCTGGAGCACATGCACATTCACTAGAGAATCGGAAGAGTCTATAAAATTGATGAATTATAGGGGAATTACAAAAAGAAATACGTACATTCCGAAGTAGACGAGTAGAACAAAGTCTCGTAAGCGCTCGCAAGGCGGTAAACTGGCCGCCGAGCATGTTCGGACCTATTTGAACTTGTCCTGAGAGGCAGAGAGGTGCGACTTGGACGAACTTTGAGCAGCATCTGTCGGAAAAAGGTGCAACTAGAGAATACATCTCCCTCCCGCCGCCTCGTTACCTTTGTGGAGTAAGTATGGCGCGAAATTGCCAAAAGGCGGTCACTTTACCGCCCGCGCGAGCGCGTGGAGGTTAACATCCGACTACTCCTCATTAGGGACTAAAATTTCAGAAGTATTATTCTGCTAGACGACATCGAGGTCCTGCCTCGTATATTGCGTGAGGACTCTGATTGTGAACTGGCTTTATGCCTCCTTGTTAATGGCTCGGCTAGCCTTCATGCCGTGAATGGACTGCGCTCTTAGAGAGTTCCTTGTAAACAGTACATGTACACAGTCACACGGGTGTTACGATTAATCAAGGAAAACCCCCAGTTGGGAAACGGGGCCAAAATTAGTTGGTTACTGTCGAGTTGGAATTTACTATTTCTTTATTGATTACTTCAACCATAAGTCATTCCTTTATCACTTGACCACGAACAGATACAAAACGCTAGTAGGCATGAGTGCCTTTTCAAAACAATTTACTTTACAGTTAACGGCCAAGCCATTTTACTTAAAACCAACTTTGATAAAACATTTGATAACAAATCAAAATTTTCCAAGTAATGAAATTAAAATCTTTAGTTTACCGTTAATAGCCAAGCCATTTTACTTAAAACAGACTTTAATAAAACATTTAATAACAAAGTTAAAACTTTCGAAGTAATGAAACAACAAAAAACACCAATTTGCATACAATTTCGCTACCGAACATGTAGGGAGCCAACTTCTTTTAAACTCTGGCACAACAATATATTAAATTACAAGGGCTCGCTAACAGGCAGGCAGAACTAGCATTTTCAAAGGATGGCAAGTAGATTAAAACAATCAAAGTAAAGATACAGTCATTCACCTTTTACAATAACCAATAATTTTAAAGCCACGTAATTTTAAAAACCCACCAATGAAAGGCAAACTTAACCTTTTGAAACAGTCCCCAAGAAACAATCACAGTAAAATATAACTATTTAACATATTGCAATAACTAAAAACTTTAATACCATGTCCTGCGACCAAAATGTCCTGGGATAGAAATAATTAACTGACCGGGTGTAAGGATGCACAGGCTAGAAGCGGACTATCAGACCCACAACGCCTCACATTCAGCAATCACATCGAGCTCACGCGAGGCCAGGGGAGGAGGAGGAATCAAATCAGGAACCATAATCCCTGCCCAAAAATACGCTTCCTCCCGGGCAGTACTAATAAGAAGCCAAAAGATCACTGTCTATAATTACACCGGCGACAGGGACAGGAAATCCGAACGCAGGAGGCCATAAGGCAGAAAAAAAGTAATCTAAAACAATAATCACTGCCCAAAAATACACTTCCTCCCGGGAAGTACTAATAAGAAGCGGAAAAGAACACCGGCGACAGGGACAGGAAACCCGAACGCAGGAGGCCACAAGGCAGAAAAGACGCTGGTTGCACAAACCAAAATTCTTCAATTAACATCTAAACCTTTAACCTACTTTACTTGCAGTTTATCAGAGAAACAGCAGGTGAACTCCGATGCAAAGGTTCCTCACACCCGACCGTGTACACGTCGCCAGCGTACCCAACTGGGCACAGTCACGCAGCCACGCGCTCTGTCACCGGAGCCCTCGTCTTCTCTGCACCCACGGCGGCGAAATACCACTCCTCAGGTTAGGCTAGTTACCAGTCCCCCATTCCCGCCTCCAGACGGAAAATTTAAAGACATCCGTTGCCTCTCCCACCAAGTAGACACTCGGAACCACAGCCGTGGCCCCCGGGTGCTCACAGCAAGAGCTTACAGCCTTCTCCCGTCAACTCGTCCCACAAGTCTCGCACCGCCAGGATAGACCACGCGGCTTCTCGGAACAACAGCCAACTCTCCACCGCCACGCCACGCCGCGGTCTCTTCGTACGACATTCTCTAATTCCCGATTTTAAAAACCGACCGACCGACTCGTCACCGCTAGGCAACCAACCGGCCATCCCCCCAAAGATCTTATTCCCTTACACAAGGCTAACAGGAAGCAACGACTGGAAGATCGATACGACCAGACACGCCGCCAGAAGGGGAATCTCAACAGAATCGTACGCAGCATAACGATAAATATGAAAGGATCAGTTAACGATGGAATGGAAGGACTCGGAACAATCTTTACAGCGCGATATAAGTTGAGAGCCGACACACGGCTCTATGTCACCACAGCATATGTTCGGCGAAACCGCTCAATAAACACTCACTAGCAGTGCAAGGTATATAAAGCTCTCTTTTTCTTTTTAAACTGAGGGGGGTGGGAGGGGGGGTGAGGAACGGAAAACGGTGAAGTCTTTGTCGTACTGCGGAAACGGAGCGATTTATCTGACATCCAAAAGCGCACGATCATTGGCTTTCGGTCCGAGGTTGGAGGCATTTTCGAAACCGCGTAGTTTGTGAACTGTTTACACGCTACCGTAGTTAAAGTGTGCCGTGGATGGCGAAATGCCGCTACCCAAAACTGGCGCCGACACAACTGTGGTGCACCACAGGCTGTAGATGACAGGGGTGGGAGACGGCTGGGGAGAGTTTACTGCCAAACAGACGTAAAACTGTTGACGTTCTGACTGCTCAGAAGAACCAATGGGCTATCAAGTGTATCATCAGGGAGCGTTACTGGGTGCGGGCTTCTGCAACAGGTACCTGGTTGGTGCGCCCGTGCTGACCCCCGTTCGTCGGCGACGGTGGGTGGAATTTGTACGCTAACGGAATTGGAGTCCAGTGAGTGGCGACAGAGGGCGTTTTACGATGAATCACGTTTCATGCTCCGTGGAACAGATGGCCATTGGCGCGTACGGCCGGAGGGCGTTCCCTGGATGATCTCGTCATTCTGGAAGGAACGATGGAGTAACACAAGTGTGCATCTATTCTTAGCGACCATGTCGACACCTATACGCAATTCCATTTTACTGCGAATTATGACATCTACCAGCAGGACAATGCATCGTATCACACGGCTCTAAGCGCTAAAGAGTGGTTGGATTTCGGGTTCCACTGAATAGGTCAGGAGTCCACTATACGCAGGAGGCGACTACACGGGTAGCAGGGGCTGTGTGGCGTAGACTGGGTGTTTTTTTAGATTAAAGGGTCTCAGGAAAACACAAAAAGGGCTTGAGTCACAAAGGGTGCAGGTCGAACACAGGAAGAATGTAGATACAGGAACCAGGATGAGTTTATGGTGCTCCCCTGGCCCCTTTCGAATGTACCACAAGCTGGTAACAAGCAGTTCCGTACACACTGCCACTAAATGGTCTCAACTATATAAACTGCTTAGTCTTACGTAATTATGTCCCTCTCTTTCAATTTAATCGAATATACAGGGTGATTCAAAAAGAATACCGCAACTTTAGGAATTTAAAACTCTGCAACGACAAAAGGCAGAGCTAAGCACTATCTGTCGGCGAATTAAGGGAGCTATAAAGTTTCATTTAGTTGTACATTTGTTCGCCATTTCAGCCAATAAAGTTTTTGGTCCCTTTTTCTTCGAAGGTGCTACTCTAACTGGACTACAGTATCTGGAGATGTTAGAGAATTGGCTGTTCCCTCAGCTTGAACAAGAAGCACAACAATTCATATTTCAGCAGGATGGAGCGCCACCACATTGGCACTTATCTGTCCGTAACTACCTGAACGTCAACTACCCGAGGCGATGGATCGGCCGCCAGGCAGCCCGTGACAGAGCACTTCATCATTGGCCTCCAAGAAGCCCTGATCTTACCCCCTGCGATTTTTTCTTATGGGTGTATGTTAAGGATATGGTGTTTCGGCCACCTCTCCCAGCCACCATTGATGATTTGAAACGAGAAATAGCAGCAGCTATCCAAACTGTTACGCCTGATATGCTACAGAGAGTGTGGAACGAGTTGCAGTATCGAGTTGATATTGCTCGTGTATCTGGAGGGGGCCATATTGAACATCTCTGAACTTGTTTTTGAGTGAAAAAAAAACCTTTTTAAATACTCTTTGTAATGATGTATAACAGAAGGTTATATTACGTTTCTTTCATTAAATACACATTTTTAAAGTTGTGGTATTCTTTTTGAATCACCCTGTATAACATGCAATACCTCCAAATCCGCCCTTGTGGGTTAGTACTTTCTTCTGCCGACCGCTTCAGTTGTCTTACACTTAACGGCGCTCGGAAACCTTATAGTCTTCAAAGGCAATTTTTTTCGTACTGCCCCAGAAAAGTGATGGTAAGACACTGGTATTCGGGTCCTGTAAGTACGCAGTAAATTGAAGGGAGTGGGTTAGCGGGTCCGCTTGACACCATCACGACACAGAACAACCGGAAGCCGAAAGCTGCAAGCCGTAACACCTCGCGACGTTCACCTTCAGACTGCGAGCGCGGAGTTTGCCATCGGCGTTCTGCGAGCCGGACGTGAGGTGGCGAAGGCGTCGGCTGGAGTCATAGGGCGAGGCCAGCCGTCTGGCGGGGTGTGGGTTGCGTCACGACGCGTCACCGCCCACTCGGCTGGCGCGCTACCGGCCGGTACCTGCTGCCTGATACCTGCTGCCTGGATACCTGCAAGGTGCCGGAGAGGAATGCCGGACATTTGCCACACTTGTCCCTGCGCCAGGTAGCGATCCCTCACGTAAGGGACGCCCTTCCTCGTACCTCTTCTGTCTCCACATCTTACTCGATGCAACCAGTACGTAAGGGACCTTCTTCTTCGACATCTTGGCCAAATACAGAGCTTCTTTTCCGATATCGAAATATTTACAACTTTTGGGAAACGAAAGCAATACCGACGATTATGTCAGTATGTAATTAGTTCTGCCAAATATAAACATAGATTCCTCTGTCTGTACGGTACCTTCCTTTCTCGCTTACTGATTGCGATAGAAACAGTCCATCGCCATGGGAACAACAAGAAAGGGACGATGAAAACCGGATGCGAATGTACCCTAATTTCTTTTTGATCACTGCATTTGTGCCTACTTTAATTACTACAACTCCATGCCCAAAAGACAAATAAGGAAGCAGAAATGGGTATGTGAATGTTTGAAAAGAAGACCGACATACTCTATATTAATTTACTCTCTAAAATGCGATATCCCTTGCGGCGAAACATTAGTTAATAAAGTGTAGCCGGACAATGATCAAAACATGACTGAAAATACGTTCATTAAATATAAGAACATCTATGACTGACAAGTCATCTAAAGTCCATGTACAATTTTAAAATCTTAGAAATAAGGAATTAAAGTACTAATGCTATGCTTGTAACATACGTTGTTGTTCTACATTGTTTAGCTCAGGTATTTACAGGGTCACAGAGAAAGCATCCTAGGTTTTGGAGGGAGAAGCCGTAATTGTAATTATCTGCACTACAACAGAAACAAGAAGCACAACTTAATGGAAAATAATGTAATGTGTGTTCCAGCTCACACGCGACATTGAAGCAGATGGTTCCTGTGACTTAGTATGGGCAGAGGTTGTATTCGACAACCGGAATAAATTAATAACTGGCTCCTTTTACCGACCCCACTCTCAGATGAAACAATTGCTGAACAGTTCAAAGAAAACTTGAGTCTCATCACAAATATGTAGCCTACTCATACAATTATAGTTGGCAGTGACTTCAATCTATCTTCTGTATGCTAACAAAAATACATCTTCTGACCCTACTGTAGACAGAAAACAACTTCCGTAATTGTTCTAACTGTTTTTCTTAAAATTATTTTGAACAATTAGTTCACGAGGCCATTCAAATTGTAAATGGTTACGAAAACACACTTGATCTCTTAGCCACAAATAATCCTGAGGGTCACGACGGATACAGGGATTAGTGAACACACAGTCGTAGCGAGTCCCAATTCCGTAACAAAGAAATCCACCAAAACTAAACGCGAAATATATCTATTTATAAAAGCAACCAAAAATTCGGTTGTCGTCTTTCTAAGAGACAGTCTCCAATCCTTCCAAACTATGTAAGTGAAGACGATATGTGGCTCAAGTTCAAAGAAATAGTATCGACAGCACTCGACAGATTCATACCAAATAAATTAATAAGAGACGGAACTGATCCACCATGGTACACAAAATATGACAGAAAGCTGCTGCAGGAGCACCGGAAAAGGCAAGTATAATTTACACGAACGCAAAATCACGATTGGCGAAGTTTTACTGAGGCTCGGAATTTGGTGCGGATTTCAATGCGGGATGCATTTAATAGCTTCCACAACGAAACTGTCTCTAGAAATGTGGCGGAAAATCCAAAGAGATTCTGGTTCTATGTTAAGTAAACCAGCGGAAAGGGTCAGAAAGCGTTGAGGAGGAGGAGGAGGGGGAGACAAGAGACCCAACCCTTCGGAGCAGGTAAAATCGTGGCAAATGTCCAGCGTGGCAAATGTCCGCACATCGCCGGAGAGTTCAGTACGTCTTGTCCTGCTTCTTAATTTGTCCTTACATTGAAAGTGAATGGTGTCAGTGATTCAGACAACGGCGAGTTTTGGGGAAATTTTATGTGGCAAAGCATTCACTTGCGCGTAAAACGCATAATGTCGGAGCGTGGTGCGATGCAAGACTGCTCTGTGTAGGCCGTCAGCTGAAGAGCGAGCAGTGCTTGTGGAGGGCAAAGTGGCTTTCCCAGAAGAACGTTGCAAATGTCGTGCATGATGACTAGGAACCAGTTTCGTGTCTAGCAGTACGGTGTGGTGACTTTCTGAGATTCTGCTCCTTTGCATTTTTCCAGTTTGTTATGTTCGTCACTAATTCTGTTTACTGTGTAACTGTAACGCAGAGAGAGAGAAAAAAGTGGTCCAAATGGCTCTGAGCACTATGGGACTTACACTCTCAGGTCAGCAGTCTCCTAGAACTTAGAACTACTTAGACGTAATTAACCTATGGACATCACACACATCCTTGCCCGAGGCAGGATTCGAACCTGCGACCGTAGCGGTTGCAGGGTTCCAGACTGTAGCGCCTAGAAAAGCTCGGCCACCCAGGCCGGCAGAGAGAGAAAAATGAGCATTCTGAGGCGTCTGGATTTATTCCGTCAACGCTGAAGTAAAGGGCGTGCTGTGGAGGGGTAAACAGCCTCTACACGCCTGCTCGCTCTTCGGTCTGAAGACGTACGTCACAGTCTGAACTGATCAGACGCCATACTAGAATTGTTGCGAGCAGACGAAACTACATTCGTCCAGTCATGACTGTGGGTTCTTTGATTGCTGTGCGAGAAGACTCATGAACCTAGAAAGTATGAAATACTAGTTCACTTTATTACATAAGTGAATAAGAGATTTACCTAACTTTGACACATCTCCTTGCCACAGGATTCCTTAATACACTGCTGGCCACCGTAAATGCAACTCCCTGAAGGAAGCATCCGAATCAAGTGAAATTTACACCATGAGTTTGCAGCGATGAGATATGCAGCTGATTAGAATTTCAGCGCAGGCGCACATCACGCGCGCCTGTGGCGCCACCTCATAGCGCCATTTAAGGCTTGGCGATTTCGACGAGTGTACGTTCGGCACATGTGTTTACCTTGTGGTTGTTTCACAAGACGATCAGTTATGCCTCGTAGACAACAGCGAACATCTTTTGATCAAGTATTCGAGTTTGACAGAGGAAGGATAGTGGCTTACCGAGATTGTGGATTATCATACAGAGAAATCGCTAGTCGTGTTGGACGAAACCAAACAACTGTAATGCGGATATGTGACCGTTGGATGCAGGAGGGTACGACGGACCGACGTGGTCGATCGCATTCACCTCGGTGCACCACTGCACGTGCTGATAGGCAAATTGTGCGCATGGCAGTGACGGATCGCTCAGTGACATCCCGAACCACAGCACAGCACATTGCGTCTGTAACGCATCATCCAGTGTCTGCGCGTACCATTCGACGCCGTTTACAGCAGAGTGGTCTGTCCGCAAGACGTCCATTGCTTCGTCTACCATTGACGCAGAACCATAGACGTCTCCGTCGCCAATGGTGTGATGACAGACGGATGTGGACAGCAGAATGGAATGACGTTGTCTTTACTGACGGGGCACGCTTCTGTCTGCAGCACCGCGATGGTCGGATTCGAGTGTGGAGACACCGTGGAGAGAGGATGCTGCATAGCTGCATTATGCACCGCCACACTGGTCTTGCACTGGGTATTATGGTATGGGGCGGTATTGGATATTACTCTCGCACGCCTCTAGTACGCATTGCCGGTACTTTAAATAGCCGGCGCTACATATCCGAGGTGCTGGAGCCAGTTGTCCTTCCTTACCTTCAAGGCTCGGCCACAGCTATATTTCAATAGGATAATGCGCGACCACACGTGGCACGCATTGTCCAAAGGTTCTTCGTCAATAACCAGATGGAATTGCTTCCC
Source organism: Schistocerca piceifrons (assembly GCF_021461385.2). Classification (NCBI taxonomy): domain Eukaryota; kingdom Metazoa; phylum Arthropoda; class Insecta; order Orthoptera; family Acrididae; genus Schistocerca; species Schistocerca piceifrons. The sequence goes on along the minus strand of NC_060139.1, from coordinate 14,649,333 downwards.
TGGCCGGCTCGCTCTCCGGATCTTTCGCCGATAGAAAACATGTGGTCCATGGTTGCTCAACGAGTGACCCAGATTACGTCCCCAGCTGCCACACCAGATGATCTTTGGCAACGTGTGGAAGCTGCTTGGGCTGCTGTACCCCAGGAACACATCCAACGTCTCTTTGAGTCAATGCCGAGACGTGTGGCAGCGGTGATCTCCAACAATGGCGGCTACTCTGGCTACTGATTCTGGCAGGAACCACATGTCACAGACGTCTGTAAACGTAATCATTTGATACTTGGTCAACATGTTATCTACAAAATAAATTTTGTTGTACTACCTCTTTTCTATCTTGGTGTTGCATTTACGGTGGCCAGCAGTGTAATTTACGGCTATCACTGACTATGAAAGCATCACTTGTCGCAGTACGTAACAAACTGTTATCTTGAGCTACAGTGTTCATCAGAAGCTTTAAATGTCAGTGTCCACCACGATGATGCTGCCTACTGTAGCCGATGTCTCGGACTGGGGCGAGCTCTTGCATGCTCGATTGACCTCAGTATGAGGGCGGCTATCATGCTCAGAGACAGGTGTGATCTTCCGGAGCTCCTGCCGTTGGTTGTTGCGGTTTGTAGCGAGCCCTCGCTAAAATCTGTCGTATCGATTCGCATTGCTAGACGATATTACAAGAATGCAGCTTTCTGATGCAAATGTGCCGTATTTAGTTCGGCCTTGAGAACCCTATTATTTCTAGACGTCAAATGGCTTTGAGCACTTTGGGACTTAACATCTGAGCTCATCAGTCCCGTAGAACTTAGAACTACTTAAACCTAACTAACCTAAGGACATCACACACATCCATGCCCGAGGCAGGATTCGAACCTGCGACCGTAGCAGTCGCGCGGTTCCGGACTGATGCGCCTAGAACCGCTCGGCCACAGCAGCTCGCTTCTAGGCATCAGCATATGGTACAGTTCATTAAAGTAAAATGTTGTGAAACGCTGTGTTGGTGGCTAAAGATGTTACAAAGCTTTTAAATGTCATAGAACTAAACTCCGACCGAAAAGGCCTTGGAAGGCCCAACGGTACCGACCGGCCGCCATGTCATCCTCAGCCCACAGCCGTCACTGGATGCCGATATGGAGGGGCATGTGGTCAGCACGCCGCTCTCCCGGCCGTATGTCGGTTTAAGAGAGCAGAGCCGCTACTTCTCAATCAAGCAGCTCCTCAGTTTGCCTCACGAGGGCTGAGTGCACCCCGCTTGCCAACAGCGCTCGGCAGACCGGAAGGTCACCCATCCAAGTGCTAGGCCAGACCGACAGCTCTTAACTTTGTCATCTGACCTGAACCGATGTTACCACAGCGGCAACGCCGTTGGCACGTAAATGCGATCCTTTTTAAAAATATTGAGAAATTTTACCCAGCAAATGTCTGTATGTGTTTCTACTGAGTATACTCAAGTGAACTACATAAATTTTGAAGTCACTGATGAAACATGAATGATAAGCGAATCTGCAAGTGTTGCATTCAATATCCGGGACACATGTTTCACCCCTGACAGGTCCTGCAATTTTAAATACATAAAAGTTAGACTTTATCTTTGGCTCTTTCGATGCGATTGTCATTGAGAGTACAGTATTTTTAAAGCTCTCTTTTCAGCATCCTGTACTCCCTTGATACCATGCACGTATCTACAATTACCTCTGGTATATTGTTCGCCCATTTCGTACAATCGGTAATACAGTTAACGAACCAGTTCACGAGTAACCATTTTTGGAAGGAAAATCTGTCTTGTTGGCGCTCCAAATGATGTCGACAGTTGCTAGTGAAGATCGATATGTTTGCAGATCACTTTGGCTAGCGCTGAGATAGCGGAGGAGAAATAAGAAGAGTTAGGGGAACGTATCTGAAGAACCATTCGTTTGCTGATGATATTGAACTGTTTCCCTCCAGTACAGAAAAACTTTAAAACGAAATGGGAAAACGTAGTGTAAATTTGAAAATAAGTCTGAAAAGACGAAAGTGATGAATAAGCATCACATCAAAATTATAACAGTACGCATTGACAACAAACTCAAATAATCAGAGGATGACCATATTTTTGAAAGAGATGAAAATAAAGACTGGATGGACAGCAGAAAATTAACAGAAGAGTAAAAATCTCCTGAAGAGCTTCGGGATTTTCAAAACCCAGTTACCGAAATGTCTGAAAAAAGAATACAGTGTATACTACCATTTTTGACTTACAGCCATTAACACGAAAATTTAATGTCAAAACTATGAGTAACTCAGGAGTCCTTGGAGAACAATGGCCAGATACATGTTAGGAATAGCTAGGAGAGTTAGAAAAACAAACAAATCTATCAAGGAACATTGTGGAGTACATGACGATACGAAAATAAACTGGATGGACAGCAGAAAATTAACAGAAGAGTAAAAATCGTCTGAAGAGCTTCGGGATTTTCAAAACCCAGTTACCGAAATGTCTGAAAAAAGAATACAGTGTATACTACCATTTTTGACTTACAGCCATTAACACGAAAATTTAATGTCAAAACTATAAGTAATTCAGGGGTCCTTGGAGAGCAATGGCCAGATGCATGTTAGAAATAGCTGGGAGAGTTAGAAAAACAAACAAATCTATCAAGGAACATTGTGGAGTACATCACGATACGAAAATAAACTGGATGGACAGCTGAAGAGCTTCGGGATTTTCAAAACCCAGTTACCGAAATGTCTGAAAAAAGAATACAGTGTATATTACCATTTTTGACTTACAGCCATTAACACGAAAATTTAATGTCAAAACTATGAGTAATTCAGGGGTCCTTGGAGAGCAATGGCCAGATGCATGTTGGGAATAGCTAGGAGAGTTAGAAAAACAAACAAATCTATCAAGGAACATTGTGGAGTACATGACGAAACGAAAATAAACTGGATGGACAGCAGAAAATTAACAGAAGAGTAAAAATCGTCTGAAGAGCTTCGGGATTTCCAAAACCCAGTTACCGAAATGTCTGAAAAAAGAATACAGTGTATACTACCATTTTTGACTTACAGCCATTAACACGAAAATTTAATGTCAAAACTATGAGTAATTCAGGGGTCCTTGGAGAGCAATGGCCAGATGCATGTTAGAAATAGCTAGGAGAGTTAGAAAAACAAACAAATCTATCAAGGAACATTGTGGAGTACATGACGAAACGAAAATAAAAAGTCGATGAGTAGGATGGGTATCATGTAGCGAAAGAATAGCTGTATGAGAACCAACTAATGATTTTGGTCGATTTTTAGAGGAATGATAATATCCCGAGCACGACGTAATGATATGAGGATAGATGTGATTAGAAAACATGCAGGAGTAACAAGTACGCGTGCAGTCAAGGGTAACGCGTGGAAAAATTTAGACGAGGCCTTTATCCAACAGTGGGTGTCAGTGATTAATGATAATGGGAGTGATGCTGCTCATGATGACTCAAGCTCGAAACGAAACAACAACATTGATCTGAGCAGATCAGCTCGGAAGAAAGAAACAGACACCGCCAGTAAAAAATGTTATTTATGTCACCGTATTGAAGAATAAGACCTTTCACAGATGTGTGTATGGATATTCTTTACACCATTCCACTCCTATAACTGACTGGAAACATTTAGTCCTCAACTCTGGAGTAATTTGCTTGTTTGCTGAAGGTTTATCGGACTTATTTTTCCCGCGAATAATTTCCGGAACCACACCCGAGAATCCGATAAACGCCCGGCAGGCAAACTCTTCAGTCAACAAAAGCCTTCCAGAGACAATGAAAGGCGTCGAAAGAGTTCGATTTCCGGGTCAGTATCCGGAAGCACACCCGGCGCAGTCTGTCCGGCGAACTTTTAATTGGTTCAACATATTAAGGACCGGCTTCCTCCTTCAACTGGTACAGAACTAATCAAAGGACGAGGAACACCCGCCTCTCCTAAGCCGCAAACAGCGAACGCTCTGTCTCAGTCCCGCTTAATCAAAAAATAACTGTTAAAGCACTCTCGCCAATTTAAGAGTATCAAATAGTATGTGTTCTTTTATTTGTTATTTTATAGGGAGAGCGACTAAGAGATTCTGCTACTTAGTGCGCTTCTTAAATTACATCAGCTCGTATGTAACTTGAAACTTTCCATCCCCATCAGCTCGTAAAAAATAACTTGGTTCACAGTAACTGAGTGCATTACACTAGCTTTCCTGTCAGAAAGGTCACAGTTCGTAGTAATAGGCGGAAAGTCATAGAGTAAAACAGAAGTAATATCCGGCTTTCCCCATGGAAGTGTTATAGGCCCTCTATTGTTCCTGATCTATATTAACGACATAGGAGACAATCTGAGTAGCCATCTTACATCGTTTTCAGATGATGCTGTCATTTACCGTCTTGTAAAGTCATCAGATGATCAAAACGACTTGCAAAATGATTTAGACAAGATATCTGTATGGTGTGAAAAGTGGCAATTGACCCTTCATAAAGAAAAGTGTGAAGTTATTCATATGAGTACTAAAAGAAATCCGCTAAATTTCGATTACGCGATAAGTCACACAAATCTGAAGCCTGTAAATTCAGCTAAATACTTAGGAATTACAATTACAAATAACCTAAACTGGAACGATCACATAGATAATATTGTGGGTGGAACAAACCAAAAGACTGCGATTCATTGGCAGAACACTTAGAAGGTGCAACAGGTCCACTAAAGAGACTGCTTACACCACGCTTGTCCGCCCCATTCTGGAGTATTGCTGTGCGGTGTGGGATCCGTAGCAGATGAGACTGACGGATGACATCGAAAATGTACAAAGAAGGGCAGCTCGTTTTGTATTATCGCGAAACAGGGGAGACGGTGTCACAGACATGATACGTGAATTGGAATGGCAATCATTAAAACAATGGCGTTTTTCGTTGCGACGGAATCTTCTCATGAAATTTCAATCAGCAGTTTTCTCCTCCGATTGCGAAAACATTCTGTTGGCACCGCCCTGCATAGGGAGAAATCAGAGCTCGCACAGAAAAATTTAAGTGCTTGTTATTCCCGTGTGGCGTTAGAGAGTGGAACGGTAGAGAGACAGCTTGCAGGTGGTTAATTCAACCCTCTGCCAGGCACTTTATTGCCAATAGCAGAGTAATCACGTATTTGGAGATGTAGATGTATATCATCAAAAAGATCCGGAACCCGTATGAAATGCAAAATTGACCACTGGATCTTACAAGAAGCAGATCCGCCAGTATAAAAGGAGGCTGGGGTTATTGTCAGCAGAGAAGCAGTCAACAGCAGAATGGGTAGGTCGTAAAAGCGAGAGCGGAGTGACCTTGAACATGGAGTAGTCGCTGTCGTCAACTGCGTAACGGTTCCGTCAGGGATGTTTGAACCGTTCTGAAGCTGCCCAAGTCTGTTGTTGGTGATGTGACTGTGAAGAGGAATCGCGAAGGAACAGCCACATGTAAGCCAAGACGAAAGGGACCTGATGTACTGACGGAGAGGAACCATCGGGCATTGCGGAGGTTGGCTGTAAAAACATCGCATGAAATCGGTCTAAGGGATCATCCGTGAGTTCCAAAGTGGCACAAGCAGTCCAGCTAACATAATGGTAAGAATGGGGTAAAATGGCCGAGCAGCTTATAAGCCACACTTTCTGTAGACAGGGCTAAATGTTGCTTGGGGTGATGTAAAGAGGAACACCACTGGACAGTGGATGACTGGAAACAGAAATTTGGAGTGATAAGTCAGGCAAAACCCTATGGCAATCCGATGGAAGGGTTTGTGTTTGGTGAATGCCTGGAGAACTTGCGTAGCATCAACAGTGATGTACGTAGAATGTGGTGTTACGAGGTGGAGGTGTCTTTTGTGGTTGGGGTGTGGTGTCCCTTTATCTTTTAAGGTAAAGCTAAAAGCGGAAGCTTATGAACCCTTTTACATTACTGAGTAGAAGAATAGTTTGACGGCGATGACTGCATCAGCATGACATTGTACGGTGGCAACATCCGTGAGGCAATGGTTTGTGGACGATGACATTCTTGAAATGGGCTGACCTGGCCAGAGTATCAACGTGCACTCAGTGGAACACTTTTGGGATGAGTTAGGACGTCGACTTAGCTCCAGAACCCAGCCTCCTAAATCTTCTCTGGTGTTGGCTCTTCAGGAAGAATGGGCTGCCATTCCTGTAGAAACATTCAGGCCGATAACTGTAAGCGTATAAAGCGGAGTTAAGGCCATCATATAGGTGAAGGGTGATCACTCTCCATGTTAATGTCCACTGATAGGTGTCCGGATATTTTTGATCACGTAGGTACATCCCCCTCAAGAGTAGATGAATATACCTGTGGCGCCAAGCTGTTAAGTGCAATTCCAACTTATTAACACAGTCGCTGGTAGCTCAATGTGAATGGTTTTGACAACGCAAAATTAGAATTGGGTCAATCTACAGGACCGGCCGATGCGGCTGAGCGGTTCTAGGCGCTTCAGTCTGGAACCGTGCGACCGCTACGGTCACAGGTTCGAATCCTGCCTCGGGCATGGACGTGTGTGATATCCTTAGGTTAGTTAGGTTTAAAGTAGTTCTAAGTTCTAGGGGACTGATGATCTCAGATGATTAGTCCTATAGTGCTCAGAGTAATTTGAACCATTCAATCTACAGGAGACTCGGCATAACTTATTTACAGGCGTCTTTTCAGAATGGCTGCAACGAACCGGAAAGGGACACTTGGCAAAATTTCGAGGGGTAGTGCAAGAACACACAAATAGATTTAAATGAAACGCAGACATTACAGCTGATTGACTGTGCTATGCTTTCTAAAGCATTTTATCTACGTCGGCGCATGCCAACACCTTTGGAAGTTTCTAAGAACATTACCAGAACAGTTTGCCAACTTAAGGGCGCCGCGCGGGATTAGCCGAGCGGTCTCAGGCGCTGCACTCGACTGTGCGGCTGGTCCCGGCGGAGGTTCGAGTCCTCCCTCGGGCATGGGTGTGTGTGTTTGTCCTTAGGATAATTTAGGTTAAATAGTGTGTAAGCTTAGGGACTGATGACCTTAGCAGTTAAGTCCCATAAGATTTGACACACATTTGAACATTTTGAAGGGACGTATATTTAAGGTATCTGCTGGTACAACATCGATAAGGTGTGGAGAAGGCGGCTTAGGTCTGGTGGATATCCAACAGAAAACCCTGGGATTATTTATCAACAGAACTAAGAAAAATCTTTAAAAATACTCTGACAAGGTATTATTTAATACAAGGACACCAAAGAGCTTAGGTCCGCTTACAGCCATATCGAGAATAAATTTTAAATGACAACATGTCAGAATTTATTTTGTCATGTAGGTACTGTAATTTTTGTATCCCGCCTGGAAGGCAGCGCGTGGGTTTGCTGCTGTAAACGGAAGGGTAGACCGAATGTAAGAAGTGGGTAGGAGCAGGAAACGGTGAAAATCTCTCGGTACTGCGTATAAGTTATAGCTCTTTTACTGGTGTATGAACATATACAACTGATAATATTACTCAACTTTGCGTACAGATGAGCACGTAGGTGCGTAGCCGTTCATGTATCAAAGCTAACAGCTACTAGAAGTTACGAAGGCAAATCGGTAGTGGCTCGCACACCATGAAATAGAAACAATGCTGCTTGGTCGTCTCCAGAGCTGAATCTGGAGCGGCGTTCGTAGAGCTGCACAGCGCCGGCTAGGGGGGCTGTGGTCGGTGTCGGAGTCTTGGAGTCTTAGTGCCAACCTAAGAACTTGCAGCTACGCCGTGGCATCGTAGCCATCGATACCACCGTAATCGTGACGTCGCTGGTTTCAATATGGCTACTAAATAACTCTTTTGTTTTTACTTTGATGTAATTTCCCTATTCATTAATGAATGGAAATGTTATTTTATTTATTTTCGCATGCAAAATAATAAGGTCGGATTGTTCTATACTTAACGATACTTCATCGCACTGCTGTAGAAAATTGATGTCCGAGCACTAAACGTTAAGTCTTACAGGTATGAAGAAAGGTCCCCATGCCAATCAAACCCCAATTGCAGTGCAAAGCGGTGTTATTCCCCACAGCTCATTTTTGTAAATCATTTACGTTGCTGTACACGTTTAGTAACGATGGGTTCATGATCTTCGAATAGTTTAATCCACACGTGTGTTATATTTAGAGCAGATCACTGATGTACTAGCTTGAGACAGCTGTAAGACTGGACACGTTATTACGGAACTGTTTGAAATGCTGTAGTAGGTGAGCATTTTTCAGTCTATAGCTGTACCAACACACACCATGGTGCGTCAAACTTTGTACGTAGGTACTGACTGTTTACTGACCATAATCTTAGTTATGCTTCGCAACGACAGTGTTGTGTTCAACATTGTAAACATGACCTAACAATAACTGACATTTTGGAAATCCAAAATTTCAGTTTTTCCATAAATCAAGAAAACGGTTTTGGCAATAACAAAATATTGTTAAGATAAATATTATTATTTTAGTTATGTCGCTTTCACTGTCTTTATTACACATATTGTAGAATAAAAGGTATACATATGTCAGTCTTTGATGTTCCATTCGTGCTTGTTAATAATGTTTTATTCTTATTAAGTTGCACATAGTGTACGATGGATTTTGACTGATACGTTTGTGCTGTCCATTGCTGCAAGCTAATATTTGGCAAAACCCTTCACAGACCCAGAAGTGTAAGTCAAGTGACACAATCATTTCGCATTATACAAGTGTAACAGTTATCAGACACTAATAGTGAGAATGTCTTTATAATAAGAACAGTAATAATTCTTCGGCGTAATACTTTAACCAATGTGTTGGAAACGCTTCTTCCTGTTTTCAGGGAGAGGAAACTGGTTGGAGTAAGCTGTAAACGATCTATTTTCTTAACTACGTACAACAATATAAATGTCACTTGTATCCACATCAGAACTAGTAGCAGCAATAATTCTTCCTATTTATTTATTGGAATTCATTAGGGATGATATGCATTTCTCTGACAATGTCGTTCATGAACTTTTATTGTTTCTTCCTTTCCTACATCCTTTGGATTTTTTTCATGCGCTTCTTATCAGATTACCACTATGTCAAATCTCTGTACTATCCTGTAGTACCGCTGGTGAACGCCATTACTGCAACATTAGTTTTCTACATGAAAAGGGAACGGGAAAGGATGAATATATTCTTGAAAAATGGCACAACTCAAAAAATCCTAATCTACTTCTTCAAAAACTGCCCAACTGAGAACGTCAGGAAATAGTCCTTCTATAGTGAAGCAACTCATAATAACCATAATATATCATCGCAAATATCATTATTCGCCCTGTGATCTAGGTTATCCTGTTTAATTGGAAGAGCTAGCAATAGCTGAATGGGAAAATAACAAACTTTTATGACTAAGGAACAGAAATGGAGTATTCCGATTCATTCATTGATGTAACGCAAAATTCGCTAAAATGTTTCCTCAGAACTGTCATAATACAAATTATTTAACTGTCCTGCGCTTACTATGATTGACTAAAATGTAACCAATAGAAATATCACGTTGGACTTGTTTTTTGACTAAAGTCCAAAAGAACGACATAACGCAAAATGAGGATAATGGAATGTAGTCGAATTAAATCGTGTGATGCTGAGGGAATCGGATTAGAAAATGAGACACTTCAAGTAGTAAAGGAGTTTTGCTACTTGGGGAGCAAAATAACTGATGATGGTCGAAGTAGAGAGGATGTAAAATGTAGACTGGCAATGGCAAGGAAAGCGTTCCTGAAGAAGAGAAATTTGTTAACATCGAGTATAGATTTAAGTGTCAGGAAGTCGTTTCTGAAAGTAATTGTATGGAGTGTAGCCATGTATGGAAGTGAAACGTGGACGATAAATAATTTAGAGAAGAAGGGAATAGAGGCTTTCGAAATGTGGTGCTACAGAAGAATGCTGAAGATTAGATGGGTAGATCACATAACTAATGAGGAGGTATTGAATAGAATTCGGGAGGAGTTTGTGGCACAACGTGGCGAGAAGAAGGGACCGGTTGGTAGGACATGTTCTAAGGCATCAAGGGATAACAAATTTAGCATTGCAGGGCAACGTGGAGGGTAAAACACGTAGAGGGAGACCAAGAGATGAATAAACTATGCAGATTCAGAAGGATGTAGGCTGCAGTAGGTACTGGGAGATGAAGAAGCTTGCACAGTATAGAGTAGCATGGAGAGCTGCATCAAACCAGTCTCAGGACTGAAGACCACAACAACAACAAACGCAAAATAACGCAGTTTTGAACAACGATCCGTTCGCTGTGGAACCCACTGCTCAACTGACATTGATATACTTTGTCGTCAAGAGCAACTAAAGTGACACATTTGCACTCTAACGGCCAAATTATGAAATTGTAGGCACACACTTTTGATGACGGGTCAAGAATAGGTTCTCCATCTCTGTCATAGTAACAAATGAAAAATGGTTTTTGAGTTGTGTCACTTTTTTTGCAAACATGCGATATGCACATAATGCGGTCTTCCACAGCCGGTTTTCACATCCTCAGTGGTCACCAAGGATTCGCACACAATTCTAAACAGTATTATTGTTTTCAATTTAAAACTGTTAATTTCCCTTGAAATACCGGGCCTGTGGCATGTGTTACATATGCTATAAAGATAAACCGAGTCAGGGACAGATTCAGAGCCGTAACACGTTTTTTCCGCTCTATCTGTTCTCTGCCTGCCCTTTCCTACATACGCATGTAACTGTTGGCTCGCCGTTCCGCTAGTGTCAATCGTAATAGGAGCCCCGTTGCAGTGGGAGCAGCTTCGAACCAGCGGTCCGCGTATTGTATCTACGTATGGCACGGCCTAACTGTTGTGGGACGAGCCCATCTGGTCTGACAAGAGTCCAGTGTTTACATCTGCCCGCAGCGGCCATCTGGCAACAGCGCACATTACTTCCATTCAGTGGCCGGGGCCGGAACACTCAGCAGCGCAGCGCGGCGTGTTTTCCTTCCTGAGGCAGCGGGCAGGTGTTTCACGGGAGGCAAGGGTTTACCCAGCCGCGCCCGCTAATACACTGCCAAATGTTTTAGGCCGCCGTGACAATCAGTTAAGACAACATTCAACACGGGCGGTCGGCGCGTCACGTTTGTGTGTGTGTGTGTGTGTGTGTGTGTGTGTGTGTGAAAGAGAGAGAGAGAGAGAGAGAGAGAGAGAGAGAGAGAGAGAGAGGGGGGGGGGGAACAGGTGGTGCAGCTGTACGTCTGTCGACAGTTTGTCTATGTCTGATGCATGGATGGTAGGTTTCGTTGGCCTTCGAGAGGAAGTCGGGTGCAAAGCGAAGAGCAAATATTTGTTCTAGCAACATACGGCTCTGGTACGTGTGTGGAAAAATTATGTCAGAGAATACAAGACGCAGTGTTTGCAATAAACGAGATCATTTTTTCGTACTTACAAGGGAACATCCCCATCGCACCCCCCTCAGATTTAGTTGTAAGTTGGCACAGTGGATAGGCCTTGAAAAACTGAACACGGATCAATCGAGAAAACAGGGAGAAGTTGTGTGGAACTATGAAAAAATCAGCAAAATATACAAACTGAGTAGTCCATGCGCAAGATGGGCAATATCAAGGAGAGTGTGAATTCAGGGGCGCCGTGGTCCCGTGGTTAGCGTGAGCAGCTGCAGAACGAGAGTGACGTCTCTGTTCACTGTAATAAGTTTGGTGTCTGTGTTTTGCGACGGCACCACAAAACCGTGTGGTTAGTAGACGAAAGGACGTGCCTCTCCGATGGGGGCCGAAAACATTTGATCGCAAGGTCATAGGTCAATAGATTCCTCCACAGGAAAACACGTCTGATATATTCTATACGACACTGGTGACAGCATGTGCGTCACATGGCAGGAATGCTGGCCGGTGTGGCCGTGCGGTTAAAGGCGCTTCAGTCTGGAACCGCGTGACTCTACGGTCGCAGGTTCGAATCCTGCCTCGGGCATGGATGTGTGTGATGTCCTTAGGTTAGTTAGGTTTAATTAGTTCTAAGTTCTAGGCGACTGATGACCTCAGAAGTTAAGTCGCATAGTGCTCAGAGCCATTTGAACCATGGCAGGAATATGTTGTCGACCTACCTAACTAGTACACTTAGCGAATGGGTAAAAAGATTCTTCTGCCTTGCCCGATTTAGGTTTTCTTGAGGATGTGATAATCACTCCCAAAAAAGTGATGAAAACATAAGAGTTTATCACATAAACTGAAAATAAAAAGTTAAACTTTTCACTCGAGGGAAGACTTGAACCAGGGACTTGTGGTTCCGCAGCTGGTCACGCTAACCACGGGACCACGGCGCCCCTGAATTCACACTCTCCTTGATATTGCCTATCTTGCACATGGACTACTCAGTTTGTATATTTTGTATATTTTGCTTATTTTTTCATAGTTCCACACAACTTCTTCCTGTTTTCTCGATCGATCTGTGTTCAGTTTTTCAAGGCCTATCCATTGTGCTAACTTATAACTAAATCTGAGGGGGGTGCGATGGGGAGGTTCCCTTGTTAGTCAAATACAATAACGTATGATACTCGTCATAGTATTTGTACTGAGCTTTAAGTCCAGGTTTCATCTTTTGACAGCCACAAAAGAAGGAGAGATAAAGTACGAACTGAAATAATGGTAGAAAGACAATGATCAGAAGAGAAGACGAATTACTTGGGTAAGCTGCCCAGGACGATTTAAGTTGTCAGTGGACTAATAAAAGGAGGGTAAAAATTATATACTTGGTGCATCACCTGAAGATTGCATTCTTTTATTTCGTGGCGGTTCAAGGTACCGAAATGATGTTTTCAACAAAAGGTAGTTGCCACAGCGACAAAATTATCTTATATACGTAGCTAAATGCTCTTAACCTTTGCATCTACCGAGATATTGCGGCAAGTACTATATGTGTTTTTGTAGCCAAACAATATACTTTTTAAGGCATTCGGAAACTCTGTAGGCGAGTACTGTCATATAACACATGTTAATATTGGGTGTTGAGGTGCTACACCATAAGAAGCTTTGGCGTTTATCATGAGACAATGTGTTTCTTTTTTCTGCTCGTCACCCAAACATTTTGCGACACCTATGTGTCGTCTTCTGTAGGTCTCTTTTTATTCCTGTAAAAATGTTAATCAGCGTTCGTGGATGTTTCTGTTTTAGCTTAAAAACGGTAACGAGCATTTTTATCCTCTTCTGGTAGCTCATCTTAAACTGCATTTATTGCCAAGTGGAATTATGTTGACACACTTGCTTTTATGCGTTATTCCTACTCGACAGCAGGTCACCTGTAAAGTGACCGGAAGAACTGACTTCAGAGTTATTATTGTCGAATAATTTCTCCGAGAGTAACAGTGGTGTACGTTTACATTTGGGCTTTACACTGTATTGAATTTCGATAGCGTATTTCCCTTGAATGTAGCTCTGTAGCCCGTTTTTCACACGTTTTTCCATTTCCTCTTACCTGGTATCACACACAGCATGAGGTTTAGAGAACTCTCATGTCTCCACACTAGTCGAGAGTCTCGGCTATTTTCGCTGCTCACTTGTTCATCGTTTTGTGTGTGTGTGTGTGTGTGTGTGTGTGTGTGTGTGTGTGTGAGGTAGTCAATAGGAACTTCCACCTGCAACAAGATAATTAGTTAAAGCTTCCATCATTCTCAGTATGGGCCAGTTTTTTTATACTGCTTCGTCCTTGCATGAACAAAGAAAGCATGAAACTTTACAACGTCAGGTTGCATGTTCCTACGAAGCAGTTAAGGGCTAAAAGTAAAACAAAGCGTTGGAAAAAGTTGGCTGTACTAACTGTGCTGCTTTATGTGTTTGCATTTAGAAGTTAGAGAGTTTAGCTGCAAATCAATTTAAATAATTCCGTCGCTCCGGACTTTTTTACGAAACCGCCAGTTAAATATTAAAAGCAAATAACAGCTTTCAACTACGGTGTTTAAAAAATTACCAGCACAAACATTTACACAGCACTGTCTGGTCCACCGAAACTGTGGAAAACTGGCCACCCAGGCCGCAGACGTCGGCAAAAATAATTCCGAATATTCACTGCTTACTTTCAGTCTTCTTTTTCCTCTTGTGTTTTATTCTGCAATTCGTCTCCATCACTGGAAAATGTATATCAAATAATGGAAATTCTGTTACGAAACATTCATAAACATTGTTGGGAAGGAATAATTCGTTCCTTGTCACGAACTGTGATTTAGCAACAACTAGTGATAGGATAGCGTACACCAAAAGACAACTCCATTTTTGAAGATGGAGCCGAAGTATCAAAAGTCACGGAAAATATATATCTGAATGCAGATGAAACATCTTTCAATTAATTTTCATGAATGAAAGTTCCGTGTAAAAAAACTGACGTGGGCACTGTACAGTATGAGCAGTACCTCTACTATATTCAGTGTATTCGAACATAGGAAAGATATGGTCAATACAGGGCTTCATAGATTCAATATTAATGCGCATTTGTATTTATAAATAATCGTAGTTGAATCTTCAGCAATGATTTTTGTGTTCCTTGCGTGTCCAGATTACAAAACATTATCACACGTGCAAAATTGCACTTTTGGGGTTCGCAATATGGAGATGCCAATGAAAACCTAAAGTAAAGCATCTGGGAATATCAGCTTTCTTATGAAATGTCTCATCAGGGGTGTCCTTTTGGCTTACCTTCGTCATATTGGAGGGATACAAGTATTTCCATTTTTCGCCCACACATTATGTAATTAACACTAACAGTAACCAATAACTACTGAGAAAAAGACTGTTATGAGCCAGTAAGAGATGTAAATTGTACAACATCATTAATTTTAAGTTCAAACTTTATCATAAATGTTGCAAAATCAGAAAGTTTTTCTATGATTCACCATTTACTATTAGCTGTTATGCCACTGTCATCTTTAATGCAATGAATGGGATATCAGTTCACTTTTAATTCCGTATGTTATTGACCTGGAGATCTTCATAGCCTTTTCAATAAAGTGGTAAACAAGTAGGGTGATAATAAGCATCCATGTCTTTTCCTTTTCAGCTGATTTATTGTCTGCCTGTCTGCGTAGTACAAACTTTGTAGCTGAATTTACGTAATTCCCCAGTGGACCAAAGACTTGAGTTTTAAACATAGCTTAGAACTGGATTACAGTGCAGTGTTAATTTGCTTTCTTGTCAGTCTGTTCAGTAGGGGTGGAGATGGAGGTGAAAAAATTGATAATGCCTGATATCTAGGCTGCCCTGTGGGGCAGGCTTGTTGTGCAGATGGCATTGGTATGTGTTTCAAGGGGTATACATGTAAGTGAACTGGCAGGGCTAGTCAGAGAGAGGAGATGGATAGTGAGAGGGGGAGGATGACTTTGGTGGAGACAGGGGTCAGAAGAAAGGGGGAGGAGGACATGGACAGACAGAGGAGAAAACAGATAGATGGCAGGGAAGACAGACAGAGAGGAAGAGATAGACACAGGGAGGGGGTAGGAGGAGATGGACAGAGAGATAAGGAGGAAATGGACAGAAAGAATGGTAAGGAGGAAATGGGTAGAAAAAGGGAATGAGGAGTTAGACAGAGAGAGAGAGAGGGGGGGGGGAGCAGAAGATGGACAGAGAGAAGACAAGGAGGAGATTGACAAAAAAAAGGAGGAGGGGATGGACTGAGAAAGGAGAAGGAGGACATAGACTGAGAGAGGGGGTATAAGAGGAGATGGAAAGAGAGGTGAGCAGGAGGAGAAGATGTGTGCCATAAATAAATAATTTACTTGATATAATCATACTGGGGCGAAGTTGTAGGTACAAAGCTAGTACTAAACAAAATAAAATAAAACAAAATAAACTTTTCTTCTTTCTTTATTTGTTAGGACAATGTATTCCATACATTCCACAGTTTCATTATATCTGTATATTAGGAATATCTATGGGGCTAGGAGAAATTATTTTACACTTTTAGTCCGATTCAGAAACGTGTTACACTAAAATTGTGTTTTGATTTAAATAATTGTTTTAATTTTACATGTCCATAACTTTCCATTAATCCATATCCTCACACTTCAGTTTGCTGTATGTACATCTGTGCTACTTACATTGATACTTACATTGATACTTATTTAAGTTTATAGTAACTGAGATGGAAGACAATGTTTTGTTTATTGTCAGTTTGTCATAAGTATCAGAGGAATGTCCATTTATTTACTTATTTACTGCTTATTTAGGCAAACCCAAATTAGAGCTTTAAAGCCCTGTCTTATGTCTGGCCAGGGACATCACATACAAAAATATAATAATAATAATAATAATAATTAATAATAATAATAGTTATTATTTGCAGTATTTTGCAGTATTAATAAATAATAATAACTAGCAATAATAAAAATAATAATAACAAAATTAACAGTGAGAAAATAGTGGAAGAATTAAGAATGATATTAATTAGCTGTTCAAAAATGAACTCAGTAATAATATTTTGCATTATTAACAAAAAGAAATAACTTGCAATGATAATGACAGTAATAATAATAATGGAGGTATTAATTATGATACTAATTAGTGTAACACTTCTAAAAGCCTTGTTCAGTGTTAGAAGAAGTGGAAAGTATAATGAAACAGGAAAGGATTGAAATGAAAGTGACAGTGACTGCCAGGAAAGAAGAGAATTTCGGTAGAGACCTCTCCAGGCAAGGGGAGGGAGCTGGGCTGCAGGAAGACATAGCTACTGTGATAGAGGGATTTTGAAGTTTGAAGGTATTTTAATTTCTCTGATATTTTGAGGACAACTGTTCCAAAGTCAGGTTCATGTTACAGAACATGATTTAGAGAACATAGCAGTGTTCTGTAGTAGTTAGAGAGGATTTTACTTTGTTGAGAACGATTATTTCCGCTGTGTTGTTTATTTAGTCGTGTAAAGGCTGAAGATAAATAGGAAGTACAGCAGTGACTGACTGATACTGCGAATACAGGTGTAACGTCGCCTTTGAATGTAAAGAATGACAGTGCTGGAAAAACAGCTGAGCAAATCTGAACCTACTCAGACAGATCTCTCTTTACTTATTCTGATAATCACTAAACTGGCACATAATATTTTTTTAGCGCAACGCAATCTGACTTTCAATAATCCCTACAAAAGAATGGCCCTGACTAACAATAACCTTTACCTTTCATGAATCACTTACAAAAATCTTCGTTACTCGAACTACTGCAATACAGTGAGCGCCAATACTGCCAGATAAATAAAATAACTACTGAAGGCACTAACTACTGATAGGCATAGTTAGCAAATGAAAGATTTTGACAGAGAACAAACAATGTATTTACCTTAATAATGTTCAAAAGTCATCATATATGTATCTATCAATTCATGACATCCATCTTTACAAATTTCCTTTGTCTGGCAGACACACGTACAGATCGTCCGCTTATAGTAACCTCTCAAAACTCTGGCATCTACATCCTTACATCTACATCTACATCCATACTCCACAAGCCACCTGACGGTGTGTGGCGGAGGGTACCTTGAGTACCTCTATCGGTTCTCCCTTCTATTCAAGTCTTGTATTGTTCGTGGAAAGAAGGATTGTCAGTATGCCTCTGTGTGGGCTCTAATCTCTCTGGTTTTATCCTCGTGGTCTCTTCGCGAGATATACGAGGTGCATTCAAGTTATAAGGCCTCTGATTTTTTTTCTCCGGACTGGAAAGACATAGAAACAGGCGCATTGTTTTAAAATGAGGCCGCGTTCATTGTCAATACGTCCCAGAGATGCCAGCACCGTATGGCAGATGGAACTTTACCACCAGTGGCGAGAATGAGAACTGTTTTAAATACTTAAAATGGTGACTTCTCCTTACTTGAACAGCGTGCAATCATTCGTTTTCTGAATTTGCGTGGTGTGAAACCAATTGAAATTCATCGACAGTTGAAGGAGACAAGTGGTGATGGAGTTATGGATGTGTCGAAAGTGCGTTCGTGGGTGCGAAAGTTTAATGAAGGCAGAACATCGTGTGACAACAAACCGAAACAACCTCGGGCTCGCACAAGCCGGCCTGACGACACGATCGAGAAAGTGGAGAGAATTGTTTTGGGGGATCGCCGAATGACTGTTGAACAGATCGCCTCCAGAGTTGGCATTTCTGTGGGTTCTGTGCACACAATCCTGCATGACGACCTGAAAATGCGAAAAGTGTCATCCAGGTGGGTGCCACGAATGCTGACGGACGACCACACAGCTGTCCGTGTGGCATGTTGCCAAGCAATGTTGACACGCAACGACAGCATGAATGGGACTTTCTTTTTGTCGGTTGTGACAATGGATGAGACGTGGATGCCGAAACAAAGCGCCAGTCAGCTCAATGAAAGCACACAGATTCACCGCCACCAAAAAAATTTCGGGTAACCGCCAGTGCTGAAAAAATGATGGTGTCCATGTTCTGGGACAGCGAGGGCGTAATCCTTAACCATTGCGTTCCAAAGGGCACTACGGTAACAGGTGCATCCTACGAAAATGTTTTGAAGGACAAATTCCATCCTGCACTGCAACAAAAACGTCCGGGAAGGGCTGCGAGTGTGCTGTTTCACCAAGACAACGCACCCACACATCGAGCTAACGTTACGCAACAGTTTCTTCGTGATAACAACTTTGAAGTGATTCCTCATGCTCCCTACTCACCCGACCTGGCTCCTAGTGACTTTTGGCTTTTTCCAACAATGAAAGACACTCTACGTGGCCGCACATTCACCAGCCGTGCTGCTATTGCCTCAGCGATTTTCCAGTGGTCAAAACAGACTCCTAAAGAAGCCTTCGCCGCTGCCATGGAATCATGGCGTCAGCGTTGTGATAAATGTGTACGTCTGTAGGGCGATTACGTCGAGAAGTAACGCCAGTTTCATCGATTTCGGGTGAGTAGTTAATTAGAAAAAAAATCGGAGGCCTTAGAACTTGAATGCACCTCGTACATAGGAGGGAGCAATATACTGCTTGACTCCTCAGTGAAGGTATGTTCCCGAAGCTTTAACAAAAGCCCGTACCGAGCTACTGAGTGTCTCTCCTGCAGAGTCTTCCACTGGGGTTTATCTATCATCTCCGTAACGCTTTCGCGATTACTAAATGATCCTGTAACGAAGCGCGCTGCTCTCTGTTGAATCGTCTCTCTCTCTTCTATCAACCCTATCTGGTACGGATCCCACACTGCTGAGCAGTATTCAAGCAGTGGGCGAACAATCTAACTGTAACCTACTTCCTTCTTCTCTCTCCCCACATCCACCACTGCTGGCGGCTCACCTCCAACAACCCAACGCTACGCGCTGTTCCCATCCAACTGCCCAACACTACACCAGCGAATATTCCAACAATGAGTCCAACCAGCCACAGACTGGAGCACACAGCGCAGTCAGCGATTTTCATACAGAGCACTAGGTGGCGTTACCAACATAGAAACCTAAACAGCCTACTTACACAGGGTACGATAATCTCTATTCTTATCGGCCTTTAGCCATGACAGTTCTCCAGAGGCTGGGGTGGTATGGCCGAAATGGGTGTAATAGTAACTACGAGTTCCTTTTTAAGCTGGAGAGAAAATACTTTTTTATATTTCTGTAATGAACGAAGTGATGGTGACACCTTCTGACAGCATGGGTGGTGGTATGGAATGAGAAGAAAAGGAGAATTCTGAAATGTGAGTTACTAAGGTTGAGGAAGCTAACAGTAAGTGCTCGACAATGATTAGATTAGATTAGTACTTGTAATGATGTGGAACATGTCAGGTTAATAAAAGGTGTCCATACAAGATATTACATTACACAAAATATTACATGAGATTCAAATTTTTTTTTTTTTTTTTTTTTTTTGGGTCTTGGGGAAATTACCCACTTACTATATGCAAAAATTCATCTAATGAGTAGAAGGAGTTGCCATTAAGAAATTCTTTTAATTTCCTTTTAAATGCTATATGGCTATCTGTCAGACTTTTGATGCTATTAGGTAAGTGACCAAAGACTTTTGTGGCAGCATAATTTACCCCCTGTGAGCCAAAGTTAGATGTAATCTTAAGTAGTGAAGATCATCCTTTGTCGTAGTGTTGTAGCCATGTACACTGCTATTACTTTTGAATTCGTTCAGATTGTTAATAACAAATTTCATAAGTGAATATATATATATATATATATATATATATATATATATATATATATATATATATATATATATATATATAGTGAGGCTACAGTGAAGATCTCTAGCTCTTTAAAGAAGTGCAATGAAGACTCTTTTGCTCAATGATGAGTTACCCAAGAATACGATGCCATACGAAAGCAGAGAATGAAAATAGGTGTGGTAAGCTAATTTACTGAGATGTACATCGCCAAAATTTGCAATGACCGTAATAGCGTAAGTAGCTGAACTCAAACGTTTCAGCAGATCCTCAGTGTGTGTTTTCCAGTTCAACCCCTCATCAATGCATACACATAGAAATTTTGAATATTCTACCTTAGCTACCGATTTCTGATCCAAGTCTATATTTATTAATGGTGTCATTCCATTTACTGTGTGGAACTGTATACACTGCGTTTTGTCAAAGTTTAATGAGAGCCCATTTCAGAGAACCACTTAATGATTTTCCGAAAAACATCATTTACAGTTTCACAAGTTAATTCTTGTCTGTTGGGTGTGATAGCTATACTTGTATCATCAGCACTGCACCGCTTGGTGGTTAGATTGCCTTCGCAGGTTCGTGTGTCAGTGCCAGTACGGTGCCACTGTGACTTAACGTGGGAGGGTCAAAAAATAAAAGCCTGTCAGTCGGGCGGTCTCCTGCGCCTTTGATCAGGTTCCCAGAGGGAGGCAGGAAGGGGATGACGTGTCGCGTTTTTCCGCAGCCGCGCCGACCCCCTCATCGGGTGTGAATGGGTGTGACGCGAGTCTGGACGGCTGCGGTGTTGCCACGCGCTGTAGGGGTCGCCCCGCGTGGGAACAGGCGTAAACAAACCGGCGAGCCGGCGGCGACGCTGACCCGTGCTCCAGGTGGAGAATCTCCTGAGAGGAGCGGCTACCTGCTCGACCGAAACAACACACACCTCCCTCTGAATGAGTGCAAGCGGCGCAATCAGCAAACACAAACTGTTCATGCCTGCCGATCACAAGTTATACAGGGTGTTACAAAAATGTACGGCCAAACTTTCAGGAAACATTCCTCACACACAAAAAAAGAAAATATGTTATGTGGACATGTGTCCGGAGACACTTACTGTCCATGTTAGAGCTAATTTTTTTTACTTCTCTTCAAATCACATTAATCATGGAATGGGAACACACAGCAGCAGAACGTACCAGCGTGACTTCAAACACTTTGTTACAGTAAATGTTCAAAATGTCCTCCGTTGGCGAGGATACATGCATCCACCCTCCGTCGCATGGAATCCCTGATGCGCAGATGCAGCCCTGGAGAATGGCGTATTGTATCACAGCCCTCCACAATACGAGCACGAAGAGTCTCTACATTTGGTACCGGGGTTGCGTAGACAAGAGCTTTCAAATGCCCTCATAAATGAAAGTCAAGAGGGTTGAGGTCAGGAGAGTGTGGAGGCCATGGAATTGGTCCGCCTCTACCAATCCATCGGTCACCGAATCTGTTGTTGAGAAGCGTACGAACACTTCGACTGAAATGTGCAGGAGCTCCATAGTGCATGAATCACATGTTGTGTCGTACTTGTAAAGGCACATGTTCTAGCAGCACAGGTAGAGTATCCCGTATAAAATCATGATAACGTGCTCCATTGAACGTAGGTGGAAGAACTAAAATGAGCTCTAACATGGAAATTATGCGTTTCCGGACACATGTCCACATAACATCTTTTCTTTATTTGTGTGTGAGGAATGTTTCCTGCAAGTTTGGCCGTACCTTTTTGTAACACCCTGTATACATTAGTACGCTAAACTGATTGAAGGCAGATTAATGTCAGCCAACTCGTGAACGATGTTGTTAGAGATGGAGTAAAAGTTCTGTGTTTTTCCGGCCGTATTTCGGTGCTTTAGATTTGTAATTCCGATACATATCGAGGAGCTAAAGCTCCATCTGCAAGGTTCCGAAGACTCAGTTAAGGCTAACCGTCATGACCTAGTGGACTAGTTGCACTTGAGGGAGATAGTGATGCGAAAGAAACGGAAACATACGGGTGCTGGGAAAAAAAGAGAGCTAATTGTAGCGCTAGAATCCACTTCACTTTTCCACTGGCGGTCCATGACGGAAGTCCCACGAAGTTGCTTGGGTTTCATTGTACATGCATCATCGGCAGAATGAAGTATGCAAACATTGTATGTGACCAAAGATATTCGATGAAGGTAGTGGTGTTCTATAGTGACATACAGTGGAGGAATAAATTGCTGCCAAAGACGTTATAATTGCCTTACTACTACGCGAAATTATATAAGTTGCAATGAAAAGGGGTACAGAGTGTTTCGATTAATAAAATGTAGGTTATTTTGAATGAACAAAGTAAGCCAGTAAGATGAAATGGGAGACTACAATGGATGGGATACTTTGAGTAAAATTTGTTTGAAACTGTTGAGGACTGCCGGCCGGAGTGGCCGAGCGGCTCTAGGCGCTTCAGTCTGGAACCGCGCGACCACTACGGTCGCAGGTTCGAATCCTGCCTTGAGCATGGATGTGTGTGATGTCCTTAGGGTAGTTAGGTTTAAGTAGTTCTAAGTTCTAGGCGACTGATGACCTCAGATGTTAAGTCCCGTAGTACTCAGAGCCATTTTTGTTGAGGACTCCACTACAATTAGTCTTTTTCGTTTCGTTATGTGAATAGCTGCATAAATTTGGCATCCAATTCTAGGATGTCCAGTTCCCATTCTTAGTTATGTATTTGCTAAGATCCTTAGGCCGTTGTCAATATTGTCAGCAATGTGTGCAGTTTCAAGAAAATAGGCACCTACTGTGATTTATTCGGGTATTAAGGTGAAAGGCGTAACAAGCTCATTGAACAACATCACTGAAATTTCTGCCACTTTGACCTGTGTAGAAATGGTGACAGATTTGTTAGCTGGTCTTGCATGCTCTAGAATTTGTCAGTCTCTATGTTACTTGGTTTATTTAATATAAGGAGAGATTATTTTTGGTTGATAATTGCATCACCGGTAGATACTGCGTCACTTGAGAGTATTAGCTATTTTACACTAGAGCTTGCCAACAAATTCCAGACTAGCGTGTCATTTGAGAGTGACGTAAAAAGTAGTAGATCGTGTTTTTTTACCGCGCGGGATTAGCAGAGCGGTCAAAGGCGCTGCAGTCATGGACTGTGCGGCTGATACCGGCGGAGGTTCGAGTGCCCCCCCCCCCCCCCCCCGTGCATGGGTGTGTGTGTTTGTCCTTAGGATAATTTACGTTAAATAGTGTGTAAGCTTAGGGACTGATGACCTTAGCAGTTAAGTCCCATAAGAATTCACACACTTTTTTTTTTTTTTTTTTTTTTTTTTTTTGCTTTACAATTTTTCGATAAAGGAAATATCTTTTCTGTGAGGCTTACTCATTCTTTTGACTAATTTGTTTGGTAGTATATGTGTCTTGCCATGCCGGCCGCGGTGGTCTAGCGGTTCTAGGCGCGCAGTCCGTACCGCGCGACTGCTACTGTCGCAGGTTCGAATCCTGCCTCGGGCATGGATGTGTGTGATGTCCTTAGGTTAGTTAGGTTTAAGTAGTTCTAAGTTCTAGGGGACTGATGAACACAGTAGTTAAGTCCCATAGTGCTCAGAGCCATTTGAACCATTTTGTCTTGCCATGGGTCGCCAGTAGGGGTGTTCTCGCAACGCGCAAGTACTTTATAGCGCTATACTTTTTTTACTAACAGTCATGTGTTTTTTCCGTTTATACAACAACATGTCCCAGCTCAGGTGCGCGTGCTTCACTAGGCACTGCTGAAAGTCCCTAAGTCTTCGGAACGCTGATGATCAAGCTTTCCCAGCGTATGTGTTGTTACCAGGGCTCTCGGGGGTCAGATCAAAACGAGACAAATGGCAAAAAGTAAGTAAACTGTTTATTATTTCAAAAGTAATCGCTTTAACTATTAATGCATTTATCTGTGAGACAAGATGGCCAATGCCTTGGTGGAGCAATGTTTTCGGTTGCCTACGGAACATTTACTGTACACAGGCGCCGTCAACATGTTGCCAATGTTGTTCTGAGTACACTGCAAAAGTTTCGCTGGGAAGCCCTTACACATCCCGCTTACTGTCCCGGTCTCACCCTACGCGATTTCCATCTTTTTGAAGCCCTGAAGAAAGACATTCGTGGCCCATTTGCTTTGGACGAAGGGGTGCACACGTTGGTACAATCATGGTTCGACCAAGGCACTGATTATCTTGTCTCAAAATGAACGTATTTACAACTATGACGATTACTTTTGAAATAATAAACAGTTTGCTTACTTTTTCCCATCTGTCTCGTTCTCATAGAAACACCGTGAAAGAAATCGACCTCGTCCTTTTCAAAGGAACCTCCTTTGCATATGCCTTAAGCGCTACGGTGTGGGATAGGAGAAATATATGTTATGGAGCTTGCTTGCTTCCGCCAATAAACTGTATCATTTCTAGTTTATTTCTGATTAATCTGACTTTTTTTTAATTAGAGGTAGTATCTCATAACTGAACGTTGAACGTTCGGTACTTAACTAAGCGAAATAACGTTACAGTGTCGTTTCGTCTAGTGTAAACACGCCATCATTTGACCGTGGTGTTACTCTCCGTTGACACCCAGGGTGAATTGACAATAATTCTCACAAATCGCCAAAGGCGCACTAGAAGGCCTGATGTCCAGAAATGCTTCAAGTACAGAATACAGTAGTGAACAACACGCTCTCTCTCTGCCTGTCTGTCTCTCTCTCTCTCTCTCTCTCTCTCTCTCTCTCTGTCTCTCTCTCGCTCTCTGTCGTTCCTTCTTTCTTTGTTACTGGTTTTTGTTATGTAAAAGAACAGGCCTGCTAAAGAGTACTCCGGTGGGAAAGATAACGTTCTGCGAGCAGAACAATGGCGTGCACGACGTTAGGCTAGCCGCGGCAGTGACAGCGCGCGACAGGTGCAATAGAGAGCCAGCCAGGAGCCCAGGAACAGAGCCGAGGCGGAAGGTACGACGTATAACGGTGCCCGCGTGCGCTGCTCGGCCGCTGCTAGGACGCGGTATCCCGGAGACGGGAGACCCGAGAAGGCCTCGGAAGACTCCAGCTCTTAGAAAGCGCCGCCTGTGGCTTCTGCTGCCGGGTCGATTTACTTCCGACCCACCGAGCCCCGTTTCCACGCACCCCGCTCCGTTTACACTTTCGCACGTGAGCGGCTGAGTGGTCCTCCGTTTTCTCTTTTCTCTGTGGATGTGTGTCCCACACCAGACAGTTTTTTATAGTCCCACAGCCTACTTACTCTCTTTCTATAAAGCCGCAACAACCAGAGAGTGCATCAGAATTTGTAACTCGTTCTTGTTATAGAAATATTTATGTTTCAAATGGGTCTGAGCACTATGGGACTTAACATCTGAGGTCATCAGTGCCCTAGAACTTAGAACTACTTAAACCTAACCAACCCAAGGACAGCACACACATCCTTGCCCGAGGCAGGATTCGAACCTGCGACAGCAGCAGTCGCGCGGCTCTGGACTGAAGCGCCTAGAACCGCTCGGCCACAGCGGCCGGCATTATTTATGTTTCATTACAATCATGCTGATTGGAAAATCTGTTAATAAAAGAAACTAAAGAGTCAGTAAACCTTTCTCAAATACCAGATGAATATAGACCGCGCAATTTGTGTGCCGTGTGTTACATTTTCTCAAAATACAGGGTGTTTCAAAAATGACCGGTATATTTGAAACGGCAATACAAACTAAACGAGCAGCGATAGAAATACACCGTTTGTTGCAATATGCTTGGGACAACAGTACATTTTCAGGCAGACAAACTTTCGAAATTACAGTAGTTACAATTGTCAACAACAGATGGCGCTGCGGTCTGGGAAACTCTATAGTACGATATTTTTCACATATCCACCATGCGTAGCAATAATATGGCGTAGTCTCTGAATGAAATTACCCGAAACCTTTGACAACGTGTCTGGCGGAATGGCTTCACGTGCAATGAGATGTACTGCTTCAGCTGTTCAATTGTTTCTGGATTCTGGCGGTACACCTGGTCTTTCACGTGTCCCCACAGAAAGAAGTCACAGGGGTTCATGTCTGGCAAATAGGGAGGCCAGTCCACGCCTCCTCCTGTATGTTTCGGATAGCCCAAAGCAATCACACGATCATCGACATATTCATTCAGGAAATTAAAGACGTCGGCCGGGCACCATCTTGCATAAACCACGAGGTGTTCGCAGTGTCGTCTAAGGCAGTTTGTACCGCCACAAATTCACGAAGAATGTCCTGATAGCGTGATGCAGTAATCGTTTCGGATCTGAAAAATGGGCCAATGATTCCTTTGGAAGAAATGGCGGCCCAGACCAGTACTTTTTGAGGATGCAGGGACGATGGGACTGCAACATGGGGCTTTTCGGTTCCCCATATGCGCCAGTTCTGTTTATTGACGAAGCCGTCCAGGTAAAAATAAGCTTCGTCAGTAAATCAAATGCTGCCCACATGCATATCGCCGTCATCAATCCTGTGCACTATATCGTTAGCGAATGTCTCTCGTGCAGCAATGGTAGCGGCGCTGAGGGGTTGCCGCATTTGAATTTTGTATGGATAGAGGTGTAAACTCTGGCGCATGAGACGATACGTGGACGTTGGCGTCATTTGGACCGCAGCTGCAACACGGCGAACGGAAACCTGAGGCCGCTGTTGGATCACCTGCTGCACTAGCTGCGCGTTGCCCTCTGTGGTCGCCGTACGCGGTCGCCCTACCTTTCCAGCACGTTCATCCGTCACGTTCCCAGTCCGTTGAAATTTTTCAAACAGATCCTTTATTGTATCGCTTTTCGGTCCTTTGGTTACATTAAACCTCCGTTGAAAACTTCGTCTTGTTGCAACAACACTGTGCTCTAGGCGGTGGAATTCCAACACCAGAAAAATCCTCTGTTCTAAGGAATAAACCATGTTGTCCACAGCACACTTGCACGTTGTGAACAGCACACGCTTACAGCAGAAAGACGACGTACAGAATGGCGCACCCACAGACTGCGTTGTCTTCTATATCTTTCACATCACTTGCAGCGCCATCTGTTGTTGAAAATTGTAACTACTGTAATTTCGAAAGTTTGTCCGCCTGAAAATGTACTGTTGTCCCAAGCATATTGCAACAAACGGTGTATTTCTATCGCTGCTCGTTTAGTTTTTATTGCCATTTCAAATATACCGGTCATTTTTGAAACACCCTGTACATACACTATTTCTAACTGTAATTATTAATTTATTGGGTCATACCTTTACCCTAAGATTACACCTTTTGGCGAGTATATTATGGTAGCATTTTAAATTTTTAAATCCGGTAAGTAGCTGTATGAAATATTGAAAACCTAATTTTAGCTGCCTCTGAAAGCCGTTACATACGGAACGGCAATTGATTATTGTACCCAGGGTAACCCGTTCAGTAATACTTCATTTTCTGCACAAGATCTTGACGCGAATAAAGCCATTCATCTACCTTTTGTATCCCGGCAGAGGTTCGAGTCCTCCCTCGGGCATGGGTGTGTGTGCTGTCCTTGAGATAATTAAGGTTAAGTAGTGTGTAAGCTTAGGGACTGATGACCTTAACAGTCAAGTCCCATAAGATTTCACACACATTTGAACATTTTTTCTACCTTTTGTACAAATGGTCAACTTCAATGAGTCTTTAACGACCTTGGATTTTGTTGCCGTTAAGCGTTAATTTGCGCTCTGTGCATTTGACCCACTCCTCTTGCATCGCCCTCTCGGCCTTTGCTTATCCCCTTGGCTCTAGCAAGGAACAAAGAAATGGTTCAAATCGCTCTAAGCACTATGGGACGTAACATCTGAGGTCATCAGTCGCCTAGACTTAGAACTACTTAAACCTAACAAACCTAAGGACATCACACACATCCATGCCCGAGGCAGGATTCGAACCTGCGGCCGTAGCAGCAGCGCGGTTCCGGACTGAAGCGCCTAGAGCCGCTCGGGCACAGCGGCCGGCTAGCAAAGCCTCAGTCGTTCAATACTGTATCCGCCTTCCTACACATACTATCCACTCCAGAATAATTTTCATTTCAGTCGTCTGTTTGCTGATTCATGTGTTCGTTTTTCTCTCTATCTTGTATCAGTGTCCAAGTCTCAATACCATACGTCCCTCTGAAGAAGACACAGAACGTTTCCCGCCCTATCAGTCCCCAATCCGAGGTTGTCATCCGTCTCCAATGATATGGAACACGAGGAGATATAAAATACTTTTCTTTTCGTGACCACTTTTAATCTTATAATCTTATATGTGTTTCATTTTCTCTCTACAAAGTCGTTATCTTCAAATGTCCTCGGTCACGTGTTTCTGTGACTTCATTATTAGTATAAGAAGTTTTATTTTCGAAGAATTGATTGTACATTATTTCAAGTTTCATTTTATTCTAGCTTTATTGTAACCGGCCGTCCTATGTAGCTGAGTGCTGTGTCCTCGTCAGTGGACGCAACCTGAGCCGCCGCGCTGAGACAATTTACGACCGGCCCCACGGACGTCACTTTGAAGTTCGCCACCACCCGTAAGCGCAGCCCAATGAGCAATCTTCCGCGTTGTGATAAGCGGCGGTCACATCAATTCGTTCACAGAATCAGTTTATTACTGACGCGAAAAGTTTCTGGTGGGAAAATTTCTAGGGTGGCAATCGCGGAAAGGCAGATAATAGAATACTAGCGTTGCTGCACACGTTGGCTAGCCCAAAAGTAAACTACCATTCGTTTCTTTGGTGCAGATAAATCTGAATTTCTGTTTATTTAATTGTAAGCGTAGACTTCCGTGGCCATAGCCACAATTAGTACACTGCTGGCCATTAAAATAGCTACACCACAAAGATGACGTGCTACAGACGCGAAATTTAACCGACAGGCAGAAGACGCTGTGATATGCAAATGATTAGCTTTTCAGAGCATTCACACAAGGTTGGCGGCGTTGGCGACACCTACAACGTGCTTACATGAGGAAAGTTTCCAACCGATTTCTCATACACAAACAGCAGTTGACCGGCGTTGCCTGGTGAAACACTGCTGTGATGCCTCGTGTAAGGAGGAGAAATGCGTACCATCATGTTTCCGACTTTGATAAAGGTCGGATTGTAGCCTATCGCGATTGCGGTTTATCGCATCGCGACACTGCTGCTCGCATTGGTCGAGATCCAATGACTGTTACCAGAATATGGAATCGGTGGGTTCAGGAGGGTAATACGGAACGTCGTGCTGGATCCCAACGGCCTCGTATCACTAGCAGTCGAGATGAGAGGCATCTTATCCGCATGGCTGTAACGGATCGTACAGCCACGTCTCGATCCCTGTGTCCACAGATGGGGACGTTTGCAACACAACAACCATCTGCACGAACAGTTCGACGACGTTTGCAGCAGCATGGCCTATCAGCTCGCAGACCATGGCTGCGGTTACCGTTGACGCTGCATCACAGACAGGAGCGCCTGCGATGGTGTACTCAACGACGAACCTGGGTGCAGCAATGGCAAAACGTCATTTTTCAGATGAATCCCGGAATTGTTTACAGCATCATGATGGTCGCATCCGTGTTTGGCGACATCGCGGTGGACGCACATTGGAAGCGTGTATTCGTCATCGCCATACTGGCGTATCACCCGGCGTGAAGGTATGGGGTGCCATTGGTTACACGTCTCGGTCACCTCTTGTTCGCATTGACGGCACTTTGAAGAGTGGACGTTACATTTAAGATGTGTTACGACCCGTGGCTCTACCATTCATTCGATCGCTACGAAACTCTACATTTCATCAGGATAATGCACGACCGCATGTTGCAGGTCCTGTACGGGCCTTTCTGGATACAGAAAATGTTCGACTACTTCCTTGGCAGAACATTCTCCAGATCTCCCACCCTTTCAAAACGTCTGGTCAATGGTGGCCGAGAAACTGGCTCGTCACAATACGCCAGTCACTACTCTTGATGAACTGTGGTACCGTGTTGAAGCTGCATGGGCAGCTGTACCTGTACACGCCATCCAAGCTCTGTTTGACTCAATGCCCAGGCGTATCAAGGCCGTTATTACGGCCAGAGGTGGTTGTTCTGGGTACTGATTTCTCAGGATCTATGCACCCAAATTGCGCGAATGTGTAATCACACGTCACTTCTAGTATAATATATTTGTCCAATGAATACCCGATTATCAATTGCATTTCTTCTGGGTGTAGCAATTTTAATGGCCAGTAGTGTTAAATTCTGTTGGGTCTGTGGCCGAATGGTCAGTGTGCAAAAATTCGACGTTTCGGCCACTGTTGCAAATGGCCTTCTTCAGGGTTAGCGAA
Source organism: Schistocerca piceifrons (assembly GCF_021461385.2). NCBI lineage: Eukaryota > Metazoa > Arthropoda > Insecta > Orthoptera > Acrididae > Schistocerca > Schistocerca piceifrons. The sequence goes on along the minus strand of NC_060139.1, from coordinate 14,618,898 downwards.
AAAAAAAAAAACTACCTAGGGGAAGGGCACTTGCAATAGTGCAGAAACCCATTGACAGTGCGGTCACAGCCCCAAAAGAATTTCGTTGTCTAGTCGCTGGATAAGTTTAACACAGATAGATGTATCTCACCGTATGAGACAGAACATAAATTGCAAAATATAAAGTAAACGGTCTTATTCATACGCGAAAGTCGGTCACCATACTTTTCAGAGACAGTTGAAATGTGTGGTCAAGTACGATTGGTCGACAGGCGGGGGTGGCTGACGACCGCTGTTGTGTAGTGGAGCAGGCAGGGCAGCCCTGTTCACCAAGATTGGGATATTCTTATAGCATGTTAGCGGGCGCGCGAGAGGATTTGGCAGCGGCTTAGCCAACAAGGCTGAAATGATGCCGTGTTCCTGTGGGAAAAGCTAGTATCGGCCTATCGGAAACCGATAGCGCCGGCCGGAAAGACACGGTCGACGATCGCAATATCCGCATGGCTGGCGGGGCGGTTCGGGCCCGACCCCAGGGGTAGCAGCAGCGACAAGGACTGGCAACGGCCTAATCAGCGGCTGCGGTAGGAAGGGGAGGGGGAGGGAGTAGCCGAATGAAATGAAACGCGACGCGGATAAGGCCGCCATGGCTGACAGCCGCTGTCACAGCGAATCGCTCACGTTGACAGACAGCCCTCCTACCTGACCAGTGTTTCATGCGTAGGGATAAGCAGGCTGATCAGGGCACTGTCCTACTACAGTCATTCGTTATCAACGTCTGTGTGTGCACGGTAGCGCACTGCAACGTGGGTTCGGCGCACATCTTTTTTGGACGTAATATGTCTATACGTATCTTCCCTGTCCCATTTGCGAATAGAGCAGGCGCGGCTCGTAATTAAAAGCTCAGAGGCGGAGCCGCCCCGAAATATACAGGGTGGACCATTGATCGTGACCGGGCCAAATGTCTCACGAAATAAGCGTCAAACGAAAAAACTACAAAGAACGAAACTTGTCTAGCTTGAAGGGGGAAACCAGATGACGCTATGGTTGGCCCGCTAGATGGCGCTGCCGTAGGTCAAACGGATATCAACTGCGTTTTTTTTTTTTTTTTAAATAGGAACCCCCATTTTCTGTTACTCATTCGTGTAGTACGTAAAGAAATATGAATGTTTTAGTTGGACAACTTTTTTCGCTTTGTGATAGATGGCGCTGTAATAGTCACAAACGTATGGCTCACAATTTTAGACGAACAGTTGGTAACTGGTGGGTTTTTTAAATTACAATACAGAACGTAGGTACGTCTGAACAACTTATTTCGGTTGTTCCAACGTGATGCATGTACCTTTGTGAACTTATCATTTCTGAGAACACATGCTGTTACAGCGTGATTGCCTGTAAAGATCACATTAATGCAATAAATGCTCAAAATGATGTCCGTCAACCTCAGTGCATTTGACAATACGTGTAACGACATTCCTGTCAACAGCGAGTAGTTCACCTTCCGTAACGTTCGCACATGCATTGACAATGCGCTGACGCATGTTGTCAGGCGTCGTCGGTGGATCAAGATAGCAAATATCCTTCAACTTTCCCCTAAGAAAGAAATCCGGGGACGTCAGATCCGGTGAATGTGCGGGCCATAGTATGGCGCTTCGAGGACCAATCCACCTGTCTTGAAATATGCTATTCAATACCGCTTCAACCGCACGCGAGCTATGTGTCGGACATCCGTCATGTTGGAAGTACATCGCCATTCTGTCATGCAGTGAAACATCTTGTAGTCAATAGAACATTACGTAGGAAATCAGCATACATTGAACCATTTAGATTGCCATCGATAAAATGGAGGCCAATTATTCTTCCTCCCATAATGCCTCACCATACATTACACCGCCAAGGTCGCTGATGTTCCACTTGTCGCAGCCATCGTGGATTTTCCGTTGCCCAATAGTGCATATTATGCCAGTTTACGTTACCGATGTTGGTGAACGACGCTTCGTCTCTAAATAGAACGCGCCCAAAAAATCTGTCATCGTCCCGTAATTTCTCTTGTGCCCAGTGGCAGAACTGTACACGACGTTCAAAGTCGTCGCCATGCAATTCCTGGTACATAGAAATATGGTACGGGTGCAATCGATGTTGATGTAGCATTCTCAACACCGACGTCTTTGAGATTCCCGATTTTCGCGCAATTTGTCTGCTACTGATGTGCGGATTAGCCACGACAGCAGCTAAAACACCTACTTTTGCATCATCATTAGTTGCAGATTGCGGTTGACGTTTCACATGTGGCTGAACACTTCCCGTTTCCTTAAATAACATAACTATCCGACGAACGCCGGCCGAAGTGGCCGTGCGGTTAAAGGCGCTACAGTCTGGAACCGCAAGACCGCTACGGTCGCAGGTTCGAATCCTGCCTCGGGCATGGATGTTTATGATGTCCTTAGGTTAGTTAGGTTTAACTAGTTCTAAGTTCTATGGGACTAATGACCTCAGCAGTTGAGTCCCATAGTGCTCAGAGCCATTTGAACCATTCATCCGACGAACGGTCCGGGCACTTGGATGATGTCCTCCAGGATACCGAGCAGCATACATACCACACGTCCGTTGGGCATTTCGATCACAATAGCCTCACATCAACACGATATCGACCTTTTCCGCAATTGGTAAACGGTTCATTTTAACACGGGTAATGTATCAAATGGTTCAAATACCGTCCGCACTGGCGGAATGTTACGTGATGCCACGTACTTATACGTTTGTAACTATTGCAGCGCCATCTATTACGAAGCGAAAAAAGTGGTCCAACTAAAACATTCATATTTCTTTACGTACTACACGAATATGTAATAAAAAATGGGGTTCCTATTTTTAAAAAAACGCAGTTGATATCGGTTTGACCTATGGCAGCGCCATCTAGCGGGCCAACCATAGCGTCATCTGGTTTCCTCCTTCAAGCTAGACCAGTTTCGTTCTTTGTAGTTTTTTCGTTTGATGCTTATTTCGTGAGAAAAATTGACCCGGTCACTATCAATGGACCACCCTGTATATTAAAATAAATCTCTCAATAACGTATTACAGAATTTATCTTACAGAGCGCACATCGCACATTTCCCACACGGACTTAAATAACACGGCTAAATGTTTTTGGAAATTTGATATGTGACACCAAGTGATGTTTATCGAACAGGTAGTAGCTAGTCTTAAGGCTGCCCCTTCAAATGCCGCTTTGCTCTATGTAGCAGCGGTTTAGGGACGTGGCTTCCTCGGAGTACAGCCCTTATGGGCCTCCCGAAGGCTCTTGAGTGTCAACCTAAAGGTGTTCTACCAACTTGCACACAATTTTCATTGTAACTGATTAAATCAAAAGGGAATGACCAGAGGTGGTGGAACTTCGCTACCGAATCCCCGTCTCTGAATACATCTATTACGCTTTGATTGATATTAATCGACTTTAGTATTATTGTTTTGATGATGTTTTAGACAGTTCTTTTTTTTCTGCCATTCGCTATTCTATCTATCGTCGGAGCAAGTATGCAATTTTCCACCAAGTGCCCTGAAGTATGGTAACATAAGTATCATTTTACGAATGATGTGAGGAGAAAGCGCGCGAAATAAATAAATAAAACTAATATACCACCAAGAAATGTAAAAAGTAGAATGTATGTTAGTCAACAACTTCATATTATTATTCCGTTTATTAAAGCAGTAAGGGAGGTTTGTAAGATAATAAAAAGTGTTATTGATATTGGGTGTCTTGTTAGCGAAATATATCCAGTTACTTTAGCTTCCTTGCTTGCTTACTGCGCGTCACGTGCGGTATTAGCAGGTTTCTTTCTCTGAGTGTATTATGCATAAGTTTAGTGAGTTCTGCTTTTTTGCTAATTATAGCATCATACCATAGGATAAACGGCTCTTCGGAGCTAGCAAACATGCACACCAAGAATTTGTTCCCTAGCCGACAGTGTAGAATTGCTATTAGGAACTAGATTTAATGTTGAAAGACTGAAAAAAACTGTCACGTGCCCTTTTTTTGATAATTTATGTTGCCTTGACCTGTTTCATGTTGATTTGTTTATCTTCAGTGTATCTAGGTTAGATTGGAATGAGGCAGTTTGTTTGTGATTTGGCGAAGCCGACGAATGTGAAAGAAAGAGGTCTGTCTGAAGCTCCGCAGAAATGTCAAAACATCCATCTTCTCACAACTGTCACGGACTCAGCTTGACAAGCGTGAGAGAGGCAATCAGATGCGGGCTTACAGAACCATCCTAGCACTCGCCTGAAGTAATTTAGGGAAACGACATCACACCTAAATGAGGAAAGCTAGATTAGGATTAAAACCTACTTCTTCCCGAAAACAAGGCCAGTCGTTTGAAAAAACATCATCGTCCGATTCATCGCTAGTGTACGACACTGTTTTATTCACACATTCATGCAAAGAAATTACTTCATAATGAAAAAAATTAGTGCTGCACTCTTCACACAGCAGTCACAACTGTATCTCTGTCTTCATCCCACAAAAAGGAAAGCAGCGTCGTGTTGGGAAGGAAGGCCGCGAAGGGCGTGCGGGGAATCTGTCAAAAGGCAATGGAGTTGCACATGATGGAGAAATAAAGTTCTTTCGAAGCTGGTGTACGATATGGTTTGTAATTTTCTCCTCCTGATATCAATACCCTTTAAAAAAATCCACTCGCTTTATTCCTTATTGCAGGTGTCCTTCGTCTCGGGGATGATTTCCTACGCCGGTGCATCTTATATCGAAGTATCATGTATCTACTGTCACAGTCATATGAAAAGGAAATTCACGTCTACAGCAGAGTCAACATTACTGAGGGAACAGTGTCACATTTCGGTACCCACCTGATGCTTTTATTTAAAATTAAATCATCGTAAAAAATACTTAAAAATCGTCAGACTGCCCTCCTCCCCTCTTCCGTTATGATACAATTAATGAGATACTTTTGAATTAATAAACTCCTATTACCCATAAAATGGAACAATAAACTGCATATATGGGTGACACAGTGGTTATGCGGAAAGTTCAGCAGTTCAATTTCCCTTCGTTAGAGTAAACCTGTGATTATCAGGAAAGACACCTTATTTTAGTATCTGTACTTAATATGGACATTTGTACATGTTTGTTTTATTAGTAAATATACTTCATTTGTTTATTAACCCTAGCATTATGAGGGTGCTTCGTAGGCCCACTGACGTAATTGTGTATGTTGTATCTCTGTCCCTTGACATATGAACTTGAAATCAAAGCTAATTGTTCATTCTGCCTTTACAATTGAGTGATTGTAGAGTTTGTTAAAATTAACGAAAAATCATTTTTTGTTTTTATTCTCCATGGGCCTTAGAAGCCCCCCGTCGATACTACCAAGGACAGATTTCAGGTGGTTTAGACTTTAGTTTCAAATGTTTGGAACGAAATGAATTTTTGATTTTTTCTTCAGACATATTTTTATGAAGTCGACCATTTCTAGTTTCATTGTTGCTGTTGAATAAACTAACATTAATAAACAACTTTTACGTGATAGTTCTAAAGAAAGAGTGCTTGAAAAAGCCTTGAACGAGAATTAGAAGAAAGTGAAGTGATTGATGATGATGTGGAAGAAATTTTAACTCATTCACCATCTGAGAATGAAGATGAGCTTCAGCGCAACCCACCAGGTGCTAATGATACTGTTATAAATTCATTGCCAAAAGCGGACGCGAGTATGTCACGGAGTCATCTCGAGAATATCGGGGTTCTGTCCAAAATATGGAGGGGGCTAAGACAACAAGGAAGTACTGAGTCTCCGGAAGATGCTAGAGAGCTCTTTTTTACACGTCATGTTATGAATGTAATAAAACTACACTCAAACGAAGACGCTCCTCTGCTAGGTCTTCAGCACACCGACGGAGATGGGTTATTTTGTTATGTAGGTCTCTTACTAGTTATGGGTTCACATCATGGCAGTAAGATAACTGTCCAAGATTTATGGGCTATGCTTCAGGGTCGACAAGTGTACTGTGGATCAAAATAATGACTCGAAGGCGATTTTTCGAATTGACTAGAATATTGAAGTTTGATGATAAGAATTCAAAACAAATTGTTTGCCTGACTGACAAGTTTGCTCCAACGAGGGAAATTTCCATTGTATTCCATTCCCGGTCCACACACCACAGTGGATGACGCGTTGTCTCTGTTCGGTGGTCGCTGCCCATTAAAGGTGTTTCCAAAAGAAAAACCTGGAAAATGCTGGATTCTAATTAGAATGCTGTCTGATTCTGAGACTAGATATGTGATCAGCATGGACATCTACATAGGAAAGTTTTGAAATACACAGCATCTAAATGCACCAGTGGATATTATAAACAGACTACTAAAACCCACTGACAGATCAGGCCACAGTGTTACCACGGATCGGTACTATGCTTCAATTGATCTTGCTGAGACTTCTATGGAATGATTTTCCCCTCAAACTTGTTGGCACCCTACCCAAACCTGAAGAGCTGAAGACTGCAACTGGCCGCAGTGTACGGTCATCCACCTTTTCATATATTGATCCTCAGACACAGTGGCCACCAGTTACTCTCGCAGCACTCTAGTCCGTGAGAAACTAAAGGGACTGCTGTGGATGCTTTCGACTTATCACTCAGAAGGGGTGATCAGTGAAGACTCAAAGAAGATCAACATAAATATTTTCCGTAACTCTAGAAAGGGAGGCATGGGCGTCATAGACCAGATGACGAGACAGTACAGCACGAAGAGATGGACGAGAAGCTGGTAATGTCCCTCTTCTATACACTCATTCATATAGCAGCAGTAAATGCATATTCGCCGGCCTCTGTGGTCGAGCGGTTCTAGGCGCCTCAGTCCGGAACTGCGCTTCTGCTATGGTCGCAGGATCGAATCCTGTCTCGGCCATGGATGTGTGTGACGTCCTTAGGTTAGTTAGGTTTAAGTAGTTCTAAGTCTAGGGGACTGATGACCTCCGATGTTAAGTCCCATAGTGCTTAGAGCCATTTGAAACGCTTATTTAATCTTCCTTCTCAACTTTCCAAATTGGAAAAAGAATTTGCTAAATCGCAGAAGAGTTTTTCTCGCTAACTTAGGTCCTGAACGAATAACGTTTCATGTAGATGGACGCGCCCGAAATTGGCGCGGGCTTCAGAAGCCAGTGATAACAGTAACGGAAAGCACCACATAACGGAAGTTTAGCTGCACTATGGAACCTTCGTCTCAATAGCAGAGCGGGGAACACGTGGACGGTGCCGCCTATGCTGCCAAGAAGCATCATCTAAAAAGATAACGTACAACAAGTTGGGAAAATCATCTGCTACCTGCTGTCATTGCCTCAAACACGTCTGTGGGAAACTCAGCAAGAAGACAGTGTTGTGTGAAAAATGTGTTTCAGAATGAGGTAGTAAATTCTGTTTGTTTCATCAAGTGGACTGAAATTAAATTGTTGTTTTTTATAAGACTCTACAATCATGTGCGTTACTGGACAACAAAAATTATACAACGTAAATTTTATGATTTGTTGATTTTGTTCCGATAATAATTTAAATTTTTATTATCCAGTGTCAAAAATAATGTCTAAGCAGTTCTAAGTGTTCTCACTGGTATCAGTGGTAGAAACGTGCATTATCACAAATTAAATTGCAATTTTCTTTCTGGGCCTCTGAGCCCCACCCCCCTCCCCCAATTGGTATTACATGTAACAGAAAGTACCTTGGAAATGCTAGGGTTATTCATTCGTTCGCATTGTCCTACTTTGCTGATCCTGTAAAATCTAATGTAAGTTACGTGGTTGAGAAAAGTGGTTTTTACAACAGCTCCTCAGATTGTTACGGTGGATTCGGATACTCGCATAAAGTGAATGAAGTTCTTGCACTGTGCTGAATTCGAAATCACTCGCATGGTGATAGAAACTAAGCAAATACTTTTAGTAAACAAAATGCCGTCGATACAATATTGCTTTTGGCGTTAACGGACATTTCTGGCTATATTTTTGTAGTCGGAAACTGTACTTCGACCGCACTGCTTCTTGAATCGCACCACAGCCTACTGAATAGCTGTACAATCGCACCAAAAGGTATTGGCAGAGTTACATTTTAGTGGTTGTAGGTTAAACGAAATATATATTTCAGAACAGAACCCAGCCACGTGCCACCTTACATTACATTGGTTACAAATATGTCCAAATCACCTGTCCGTAAAGTAACATGCAGTGTTATGCAAATAAACACCGCTCTTCTCCATCAAAAAAAGTATTGGCACACGCGTATGAATCGGACAGTGTGTCCGTTTTCTTCATTGATGTTCACCTTCTAATAGCTAGTGTACATCCCTTTAACATCTATAACAGCACGTAAACGCCTAGGAATGCTTTGTATTAAATTCCGGGTGATATCAGGGGTAATTTTCGACCATTCCTCCAGGAGGACTTTCACCAAGTCGTTGTTACCGGACGGACGCCTTTATCTGATTTGTGCGTCAAGGTGAGCCCACAGGTTCTCAGTGGAGTTCAAATCAGGGCTCTGAGGTGGTGTTAGAACCCTTCTGGGGGCATTGTACAGTAACCACTCCTGGAATTTAATGGCGGTATGTTTTGGGTCGTTGTCTTGCTGGAAAAGAAACACCCCAGTAAGGCCCAATGTCTGTGCACTAGCGTGTAAATTACCTCGCAACACGTCGATGTATCTCATATGGTCCATTGTACCGTAGATTACAGCTAGATTCCCAACGCCGGACGCCGCCATACAGCCCCAGACTCTGATACCGACCCCACCGTGTTTAACTGTGGAATGCATGTGTTTGATGTCGAGGTGCTTGCGCCAAACTTTCTTTCTTGCATCAAATCCGAACACATTGAACTTCGATTCGTCGCTAAATATCAGAGTGTTCCAAAACTTCATCGGCTTGCTGATGTAGTCCCTGGCAAACTGCAGGCGTTTCTGCCGCTTAATTTCCGATATGAATGGCTTTTTACTGGGAGAACGTCCACGCATGTCAGCCTCATTCAACACATTTCGTATAGTTTGGACACTAACCGTCTTGTCTGAACAACCTCAGCAATAGTTGCTGCACTTGTTGCAGGTTCCTTCCGAGCAAGTGCGATGATATGGCGACGCTCTCGGGTTGTAAGCACTTTTGGACGTCCAGGACGACACTTATTCACTGTTGTTACAGTCTCTTTATATTTGTGAATGATGTCTCGTACCGAGGTGTAGCTAACAGACACCTCTGCTCCGATTTGTCGATAGCTTCTCCCTTGTGAATGGAGCAATACCGCTCTCTCACGCAACGCCACTGAATGTTCCTTCTTCTCGGCCCCATGCTGACCACTATCGCGCGATACAGCAACATACTTGCGACTGGGCCTTCAACAGCACGCAGCGTCTATTGCGTTAGCAGATGGCGTTCCGGTACCTGGAAACCCAGCGATTAGCGAGAAGCCACGCTCTGTGCTAATACTTTTTGTGTGCAGAGGAGAAACATAATTGCCCTTAACACTGCATTTCTTTGTTAATGATGGGCACTGTGGGCAGAATTGTAATGTCTGATATGTGAAGTAGCAAGTACATGTGCTGTGTACCGAAAGACGCGGCGTTTGTAACCAGCAACGATAAATACGCACGTGTGCCAATACTTTTTGGTGCGATTGTATGTGCAAAGGTAAGGAGCATTGTACCGCTGACAGAGAGCTACCATTGTGGAGAAAGCGGTGAAACCTTTTACTCCATTACGCGATCACGCACACAGAAGAACTGTACTGGAAAAGGGCATAAGGTTGTTGTGTTTGACGGTAAAACAAGCGTTACCATCGCCACAAAGGCAACTCCGAATCTCGCAAAGCAGAGACTCGGCCTCCACCGCGTGTGCGCCCGAGTGATTTACACGTAGCGTGTGTGCTTGCGGAGGTGTGAATTGTCGCGGCAGGCAGGCAGAAGGAATACAAGGTGAAGGTCGCCCCCCTGCGCTGGACGAGGCTGGCTGGCTGGCCCCAGCGTGTGTGTACAGAGCCACGCACTGCACGCTTCAGCAGCTGCCTCAGCGGCGCAGTCAGCTGCGGAATGCCCTCGCTAGGTGGGGGGGGGGGGGGGGGGGGAGGGGAGGGGAGGGTGAGCCGAGAGGAGAGGAGCCGGTCGCCCTTTGTGGGCGGCGTACATTCAGCTTTGCTCGCACAATGAGGCCGAGAGATATTTTGTTCGCAACCGCGGAGCAGTAACGGACGCGTTTTGTGCGAAATTGAACAAATGTCGGCAAGCGGCGCTGACAAAGGCCCCTCGCTCCCCTCCACCCCTCCTGTTACGGCACTGCCACCCTTCCCCCACCACGTCTGCCCTCGCGGCGCCCTTTTCACGTAGCGCAAGGCGTCGAGGCAGAGGCGGCTCGGCGAAATCACCGCCGCTTTTGTGCAACTCCGCATTCACCTGCAAATGAACGCTGACACTGCTCGCTTATGTGGGTGCGTATAAACTCAACTGCCTGCCGGTGCACATACTTCCGTTTAATGGCGCCCCGAGTACCGTGCCAGATGAGGCGGGAACCCCCATTCGCCACGTCACATGTAACACCTATTATGCACCATACATACATAATATTCTACTTAGCGCAGTACATACTTAATTGATTATTCGTTGCTCTCTACCAACATCTAGTAAACCCAGTCACGGTCAGTACATACCAAAAACGAGCGTGGCTCTAAGCACTATGCGACTTAATATCTAAGGTCATCAGTCCCCTAGACTTAGAACTACTTAAACCTAACTAACCTAAGGACATCACACACATCCATGCCCGAGGCAGGATTCGAACCTGCGACCTTAGCAACAGCGCGGTTCCGGACTGAAGCGCCTAGAACCGCTCGGTCACAGCGGCCGGCGAAACACGTGTGTGCTGTCAGGAAGTTCTGAGATGGCCAAATTGGAGAGAAATACATGTTAACTGATGAGACTCAGTTGCTTGTCTCTAGTGCACATAAACTTCACCAAAAAATGCGTTGCCTAGCATAATAGGGTAATTTTTAAAAATTGTAGTTCCTCAACGAAAGAGACAGTATACAAATCAGACGTACAGTCTACACCGTAATGTTTTTCAAGAGTGTGGAGTCATTATAAAGGTGTCGTGACACTGAAAGCGTGCCTATACAAAGAACGGCCGGAAGTCCAAGCTTGTATCACTGACGGCGAATACATGAGAAACGTAATAAAATCATAGACGGCAATCAATGGAGAAAGTCGTGATGTCTCACAGAAACCAGGGGCGAGGAGATTCGCGTTTAACGACCAGTCGACAACGAGGTCATTAGAGACGAAACACGAGCTGGGATTAGAGAAGGATGGAGAAGGAACGTGGCCGTGCCCTTTACAAGGAACCATCCCGTCATTTGCCTTAAGCCATTTAGGGAAGTGACGGAAAACTAAGTCAGGATGGCCGGACGTGGTTATGAACCCGTCGTCCTTCCGACTGCGAGCCCAGTGTGCTAACCATTGCGCTACCCCGAACACTCACAAAAGCCAACTTAGATATATTCAGTGATCAGTTTCCCGGGCCGATAGTTGTTCTTAAATATAGAACCTTAACGACCATGAACATAAAATTGACTAATAACAGATCATTCATCTTACGCACGCCCTATCCGTGACGAGAACTGTAGGTAACGTTAGCACTTGATGCTACGAAAATGCCCTTAGCCCCTCATTTCACAGTGATTTACAGTTGATGTAGATGTCAATATAAATGCTTCTGTGTAGGGTTTTGAAGAGATCAGTGACAGAAATATATTTTAGTGACTGTCGTCTGTGATACTGTCAATATTAAATACGAGTAGTTCGAGTTGGTTCAAATGGCTTCTGAGGTCATCAGTCCCCTAGAACTTAGAACTACTTAAACCTAACTAACCTAAGGACATCACACACATCCATGCCCGAGGCAGGATTCCAACCTGCGACCGTAGCGGTCGCGCGGTTCCAGACTGTAGCGCCTAGAACCGCTCGGTCACCCCGGCCGGCAGTAGTTTGCGAACACCCCTAAATAGGACAATGTTTTTACTACACAACCTGCTTCGGACTGTAGATGTAGCCATCTGTTACTGTTCTTTGCACTATCTTTGTCTTTCTGATCAACTGTAGCATTTCGTTTATCATTTTCCACTCGTTTGAAAGATATATGCAGTGAACAGGACACCTGACGCAGTATTATGAAAGTAGGCTTATTTTCCGCCTTTCGGTCAGTGTTTTGGTTTCAGAATGACCGGTTTCGGCTAACGTCACCTATCTTCAGATCTGCAGAACAACAAAAACAAATTGCAATCTGGCACCAGTCCGTAGTTTACAATATTACAAAATGTTCAAATGAGTGTGAATTCGTAAGGGGCCAAACTGCTTAGGTCATCAGTCCCTAGACTTATACACTACTTAAAATTAACTTATGCTAAGAACAACACACAGAGCCATGCCCGAGGGAGGACTCAAACCTCAGGCGGGAGTGGCTGCGCAGTCCGTGACATGACGCCTCAAACCGCGTGGCCACTCCGCGCAGCTACAGTATTACAAAAGCTAAAACTTTTCTTTCTAGTTACAATACAGAAGTTGTGTAACGTATCATATCTCTTAGTTACAGGGAACTATCAGTTTACTGTCATACACTAAAATCATATTTGCATGGTGTCACTTTGTATTAAAATTTTAGTGAGATATTTGAGTGGTGCGTACCCTCTACAATTTCTGAGATTTACACGAACATTTTACTGAAGGGAAAACCTTAAAAATTTTTTTTTTTTAATGTGTTGCCTGTTCTTTCTACTGGACGATCGCAATGAGTTGCGCAACTGCCAGGCAGCAAGTAGCCACGTTGTTTTCTCCGACGTGTCAAGTTGGCCGCTGGCGGTGCACCGTTCCATCCAAACACGATGCGCCGATAAATGCTAAAATATATCTTTAACATTGTCATAGTAATTACCATTTGCAAAATCATATTGGTAATTCAGTAGTTTTTGCAGGGTTTTTATCCGGTGGGCGTAGATCTGAACTTTCTCAAGCACATTCAAACAAAAACTTCTTAGAGATCTGTATAGTGTAGCCTCTTGTTGTCTTAGTGTGCGAAGTTCATCTTTGTTATTTTTTATATACTTCACAAACGCTGCCCTGTTATTGTGCCAACAGTGTTCTTTATACCGGATCTCATATTATCTTCAGTTTGGCCGATATAATATTTATTACATTCTGCAATTTGGATCGTTTAAGCGCAATTAATCTTAGTATATGTGTTCTTTTTTTTGTCATGCTGGGTTTATGCCTAATGTGTGTGTAATTTGCCATTAATTACACTGCACTATAGCAATCTTGTGAAAATGTGCCAATTCTTTCTGACACTGACACATTGTATATCAAATTGAGAAATTTCTGAAGTTTGACTTTCTTACTTTCATTATTTGTGGTGGTAATTTTATTTATGATTATTTTAGACATATGCGTGACACATTGTGTGCTACACCCATTTCCTGTTCCTACTTGTTTAATTGTGCTACACCCATTTCCTGTTCCTATTTGTTTAATAACTCCGAATTCTCTTGGTAATGCACTCTAAATGTTAGGCTTCTTAAGTTTTCTTCCCTTAAAACAACAATATGGAGTCGTCAACGTATCACTCGTAGTAAATTATCCTCTCGTTAGTTGCTGGAAAAGAGCTAAATGATGTGTTCTCTGGGTTGTTCACAAAAATTTTGCCAGAAATGGGTGACAAGCGGTTGCCTACTGATAAAACTCTGTCTTGCATATAAACCTTTAGTTAAAGACAGAACAATTAAAATCCAAAAGTTCAGAAATTGCACCCTACTCATTGACATGTTTCTTATCAGATAGGTCTTAATAATTCCTATCCTTTCTGAGATACTAATAGTGCTGTAAAGGTTCAGTGTCTAACAAGGCCAAGACGGCGTTCTCTGGAACTTCTATAGCTTTCAGTTAGTTCGCAAAACAGACAATACTCAATATTTTAAGCCTGTTGGAACCTATAAGCTGTCTTCATCTTACTATATAAAGCTTTATTCAAGAGCTCACTAACTGCTTCCCTACCACTGCAAATAGAAAAAAACATTGATCATCAGGCAGAAAATACACCTGTTTTGTATAAAAGAGAATTTCGTGGATAACTGCCAGTGATGAGTCTGTCGAGTTTTGGAAAATCTGTCAACTTTGATTTTGTAGGCAATGGGTAAGAAATCGTGGTTGTTAGAATCAATTAAAAAGCCGTATTAGCCACCTTTTTACGCTGCAAAAACACTAAAATTGAAACGTATAGGAGGTCAAGCTTCCATCAGAATTATTGTACAAGAATCTCTAAAAGCGGCCAAGATAAAAATATAAATAAAAGTACTAAAATTCCATGTTTAGTCCATGCAACTGCGTCTTCTTGCTGTGTGCTTCCGCATCATTCGTCCTGCCGATAAAATAAACTAAAATGAATGACTTCGTAAGAACCCACAGTAACAAGGAACGTGACCAAGGAATTTCAGTACTTTTATTTATATTCTTATCTTGATTGCTTTCAGAGATTCTTGTACAATAATCCTGATGATGAAGTCTTGACAGCAACATATTAATTTTAGTGTTTTTGCACCGGAACAATGATTGATTTTTTATCCTTAAAATTATGAATCTTTCGCAAATGCTCAGGCAAGCATACGGCACAGCAAGGAGGGAGAAATTTAGCTTGTACGTAATGGGCAGCGAGCAAATTTTAATTGGCCCGTAAATCGGTACTTGCCAGACCAGAAAAACCTCTGGCGATTCATGTTAAACAAGGTCACAACAATTTCACGCACTGAAAATGATGAAAATTCAACGAAAACTCGAGAGCACGTTGACTGCTCCACTGGTGAACGAGAAATTCCTCTCACATCACTTGTACTAAGTAATGGTCTTACGAGACACCGCCTAATTGTTTGCCAGCCCATTCACTAAGACATTCTCATGAGCAGAGGCGAAATGATTGGAAGAAATGGATCTTGTCCAAGGTTCAGCCTTCTCATTTGCTTTAAGGAATATGAAATAATCGGCAAGAAAATTCGGACATGAAAGAATATCATCAAAAATAATTATAATAATAATTATAATAATAAAATAATGATCTCTGCACTTCATTAGGGAGATTCGTGATATGCTGTTCGACCGTACAACACCTGTTCTTTGGAAGTTTACCTATACTTACTGTTATCATTACAAAAGTGACACACAGAGAATCAGTACATTAAGTAATAAGGCGGAGAAAGGAACAGGCAGTCACTTTGGTCAGGGCATGCACCTGAAATGATACAAAGAAACCACATTAAAATTAAATCGAGAAGCTTGGAGAGCAGTGCCATTTCTTTTCGTCATGAAAACGAGGCTAAGCACAATGTAACGCATCGTTCGGTATAAATTTATGGAAAGAGTAATACATTCGCACCACACTGGTTACTATTTCTGACTTCCGTACATATTCTGTTACTATTACGTGGATGAAGTGTTGTCTAAGGTTGGCTGTTTCGAGTTGTCAACCGGCGTATAAAATGGCAAGGATAACACGTATCTGTTTTTGCGACGTACTAAGAGATTTATGAATATCAGTTTGCAGAACTTTAGTTCCTAAGTAACGTTAAAATTACAGCTAATCGGAATCATCTACAACATGAGCCATTGCAAGGTGGTACCCATATTTACCGATTCTTTCGTTGTCTGCTTCTGATAGTACGAAACGTGTAAGACACACATATTCTGTTACGACTACGGGCTCGCTATTCTGCACCACATTGTCTTTATTTTTAGGTTGATATAATTCAGATACGTGTGCCACAATATCAAGTTGTTTTCCTATAAGAACGAAGAGTATCCGGGAATATTTGGCAGTAATCCTGCCCTTTCGTGGGGAACGAGACATAACTTTGCTGCTTGCGACAAGTGTTAACACTGCAGCTCGCAAGTGTATCGCCGTTATTACCTGTTTGCGGTTACATCATCAACTTTGATGCAGCATTGCCTGCTCTCACCGCACTGCCATGTAGCATGGTGATCTATGTGTTTGACATGTGCACCGTCATCACTGAACATGTGGTCTGTGTTTGACGGAGGTGTATATCACAGCTCACAGATAGCCTATTTCCCGGTCTGTGGCTGCGAATATTGCGAAAGCAAATGTCTATTGATTCCCCGCGGTTGTGTGCTTTCAAAATACTACAAGTCACAGTTCTTTAATGTGCGCTTTTGTCTACTTTTGAAAGTTATCTTCGCATCCCTTCAGTATATCAGATAACCATCTTTGTATTACTTTGCTCGGAATAGCAATATGGACTTAGTTAAATGGCTTCACATTTGCTATTGACTACACTGTTCATTACACTATCCTCTACTGCAATTTCGACCTCGTGTCATCTTCTGGTGGTTATTGGTGCTGATAACGCAGCCGCAGTAAAACCAATGAGCTTCTATGGACCGTGTCAGCGACAGCCTCACGTCTTTTTTTATTCGTTTTACTATTGTTAACTACTTTTCAGAACTTGTAACCACTTGAAAATAATGTAAGTTCGAAACTGAAGTGGTGAATACCGTATTAAACAGTATAGTCAATGGCGAATATGAAGTCATTTACAAAATTCTACTAGACCGTGACCCACAAGAAATAAGACATACTTAATGCTGTGCTCTTAGGCACCGGCGAGCCTACCGTAAACGGCCGCAGCAACTTGCTCTGCCTGTTGGCCGGACTTTTGCGAACTGCCACGAATTTTGATAGAGATGTAACTCAGTCGCGACCGTGGAAGACCATCGACATCGTTTCTACTCTCAGGCGCTCCCAATTAATCGGACACTTCTCTCACAGTACATATTGAAAGCTTTGGATCAAGGCAGTCAGCATTGAAACTTCCTGGCAGATTAACACTGTGTGCCGGACCAAGACTCGAACTCGGGACCTTTGCCTTTCGGGGGCAAAGGAGAATTGAAGCTGTGAGGACGGATCCTCAGTCGTGCTTGGGTAGCTCAGATGGCAGAGCACTTGCCCGCGAAAGGCAAAGGTCCCGAGTTCGATTCTCGGTCCGGCTCAGTTTTAATCTTCCAGGAAGTTTCATATCAGCGCACACTCCGCTGCAGAGTGAAAATCTTATTCTAGATGCGGTATTTCTTGATTTCTGGAAAGCATTTGAATCAGTACCACATCTATGCTTGTTGTCAAAAGTACCATCATGTGGGGTATCAAGCGAAATTTGTAACTAGACTGAGGATTTTTTTGATGTAGGGAGGATCTGCATGTGTTCCTGGACGGAGAGTCATCTTCAGATATAGAAATTGGCATGTGCTCAAGGGATGTGTGTTGGAAGGACCCTTGCTGTTCGTCTTGTATATTAATGACCTTGCGGACAATGTTAATAGTACCCTCAGGTTTTTTGGAGGTGATGCAGTTGTCTACAGAGAGGTGCCATCTGAAAGAAGCTGCAGAAATATTCGGTCAGATCTTGCTAAGATTTCAGAGTGGAGCAAAGACTGGCAACTTGCTTTAAATGTTCAGAAATTTTAAACTGTGCACTTACCAAACCTGAAAAAGAAATAGTATAGTATGATTGTAGTATCATTTCAGTGAGTCACAGCTGGAATCGGTCAGCTCATATAAACACCTAGCTGTAACACTTCGTAGGGACATGAAATGGAGTGATCACATTGGATCGTCGTGAATAAAGCAGGTAGCAGACTTATTTGTAGAATACTGGAGAACTGCAATCAATCTACGAGGGAGATTGCTTCCAGATGATTCGTGCGACCCAGTCTAGAACACTGCTCAAGTGTGTGGGACCATTACCAAATGGGACTAACGGAGGATATTGAGCGTATTGAGACAAGGGCAGCACGAATGGAGACTGGTTTGTTTCGAAACGTCCCCTTAGAAAAATTTATAAATCACAGTGCTCGAAAACCTCTACGTTATTTGACTTTCAAACAGCTGAGCAAAACTGAACGTACTCAGACATTTCTCTCTTTACTTACTCTGATCAACACTAAACTGACACACAATATTTTTTTTAGCGCAACGCAATCTGACTTTCAATAATCCCTGCAAAAGAATGGCCCTGACTAACAATAACCTATACCTTTCATGAATCACTTACCCCCAAAAATCTTCGTTACTCGAACTACTGCAATACAGCGAGCGCCAATACTGCCAGGTAAATGAAAGATTCTAACTACTGAAGACACTAACTACTGATAGGCATAGTTAGTAAATGAAAGATTTAGATAGAGAACAAACAATGTATTTACCTCAACAGTGTTCAAAAGTCATAATAAATATATCAGTTCATAACATCCAGTCTTACAAATTTCCTTTTCATAACGGACACACGTCCAGATCGTCATCTCTTAAAACTCTGCCATCTCTCTTCCCACATCCACCACCGCTGGCGGCTCACCTCCAACTGCGCAACGGTACGCGCTGTTCGCATCCAACTGCCCAACACTACAATGGCGAATATTTCAACAATGCCAACCAGCCACAGATTGCCAACAGTGCAGTCAGCGATTTTCACACAGAGCACTACATGGCGATACCAACATAAAAACCTAAATAGCCTACTTACAGCTTGACCGGCAGGAGAGTGTCACAGAGATGTTGAAGAAACTGAACTGGCAGACTAGAAGGTAGACGAAATCTATCCCGAGAAAGAGTGGTCACAAAGTCTAAAAATCCGGTTTTAAATGATTACTGCTAGAATATATTAGAAACCCCTGCGTACCGCTCACATAGGATTTTTGAAGACAGGATTAGATGAATTACAGCATGCAATTAGGCATTTAAACAATCATTATTCCTGCTGCGTCGCTACGTGAATGGAACGAGAAGGATTCTTAGTAAGAAAATGATACAGTGTGACGTACCGTCTGCCATATACTTCACAGTCGTTTCCAGAGTATGGGTGTAAGGGTAGACGTAAAACACAGCGGAAAATGCGCGGGGAATACAAATATAATTAAAACAATAAAATGTTAAAAAAGTAGTGTGTATTATCAATAAAACACTTCTGAATATGTTTCACCAACTGCGACATAATCGCGTACACAAACAGTGATCCAATACTGTCAAATGTTTTTTATTCCAGTCTCTGATCACAGTATCAGTTCTTTAGCCGATGACCGGTTTCAGTCCGTAATGACCATACTCAGATCTTTTTTACACCATGTCCTATCACTTTAATAAATAAACTTGAAACTCAAACAAGAAAGAAACGTCGTCGCACGAAGGATACCGTATCCACTTAACTTTAGTGAAACACGGCAAGAGTTTTTTTGGCACAATGTACTAGAACTGTTTTTGTATCTGTATTTATGACTTTAACTTTTTAGGTGTTTTTCATTCTTTTATGTTTTCTTAATCTTCCTGCTATATTGTTTAGTTTTATTTGGGGCGGTGTGGTGGTGGAAGATATATAATGTATCAGAATTATTTTCTTCCTTTCCACCCTCGCCGACTGTACAAAGGAAGAAAATATTTTCGTTGCCCTCTGTTTATCTTTACCCGCTGTCGCCGTCTTTAAATGTGTTTTGTGTTGGAGAAAGTAGTGTTTCTGGAAATTTTTGTGAATGAGGCTTTTCTTATAACGTCTTCCACTTGAATGCGGAGCATTTCATTGAGCTTTCGCTCCAAGCAAACAACTCTGTAACGTATCATACAGCTCTTCTTAGAATCTTTTATATCTCTACCGTTAGTCCAACTTGATAACGGTTCTAGATCGAGAACGTCCTTCGTGGGCGAATTAGGATTTGTCCGAAAACTTACGTTTCTGAAAAAAATAGGGTCTATAGACAGATTTATATCGTCTTTCCATCTAAAATTCCTCTGGGCAGGTACAGACAAATGTTGGATATGACAGTTAACCTATCGACAAGCTAGTCACTGAGTTGCGAGTGCAGTACTGCATATGTATTAGGATGTGACAATTATTGGAAATTTTTCGTGCTATTAAACCGTGGTGGAATGTATTTACAGCGACAAGCATCAAGCCACTCTGTGTCAATCGAAGTTATTATCATCCCTGTCAAAGGTACTGTTATCCTTGTTGATGTTACCCGCATACAGAGACCGAAACGAAAAATTCCATTCGACCACGGCATAATAGACCTGGATTTTCTTTAACCTAATTGTTAAATGTAACGGGCTTGAATACAAACGTGTTAAAAGTGGATGTGATTTCGCTCGGCTGTGTGGCAGCGTCATTGTGCAGCAATGTCCTTATAATTCATTCTGCTAAAACCAGTAGTGTCTTCGCAACGAGTGATCTGCGATGTTTCCTAATAAGTTTTGATTTCGAGAATCACATTGGTAAATAGTTTTCCATGATAAGTGTTGGATAGATGATTCATATCAACTTTAAGGGTCTTTTCGTCTATTATGCGCAGAGCATTAAAATTACGTTAAGCATGAACTTTTGCTCTTTCCATCAGAACCTAGTTGTTGGGTTCTCGTGTATTTCGTAACAATATTTCACCAACAATATGTTACGGAACGACGAACTGAGGTCTGAGTTTCTGGAGAGGTCAGTAGTCACTTTTCTAGCTGTTTCGCAAAGAAGAATCATTTACAGGGAACTTTCACATGCAGTAGTTTTTTTAACCGCTGAACTCTACTGATATCATATACACGAAATTAACGTAATATTTCTGGAACAGTAACTCTATTGCACAGCGTTCTACTGATACGAATCCCATGCTGTGCGAAAACTACAAAAAGAAAGAAAAAAAGGAACGAAACATCTGAAATATGTTAAAGAGGAAGAAGGTAAAGCACGGAGAGATACTGATGTGAGGAAAGAAATCTACGGGAAGCATCTGATGAAGTTAATGATTAACTGATATAAGGCTTAGTTTAACTGATATGAGGTATGACTTAGTTTCTGGAAGCTGTGAATAAATCTTAGAAACTATTAAGGGGTGCAAAATTATGAACGTAGTACACTTCACTACTTTTCCCTTTGCGTGGGATGAGGATGGCGCGTCTAGAACTTCATGTCTGTTCTCGAAACTCTCGTGCTATTGAAAGCAAACGCGAGATTACGTAACGATAAACCTTCATGCTGGTTAGAACAGGCGATAATTCACGTGTGTTTTGTGAAATTGGCAGCAGCTTCTCTTGTAATGATGGAAGTGCAAAATGTTTTCCATTTTTTTTTTTTATGCCTCGTAATTTATCGTGAGAACGGCCTCGCGTGTCAGCTGCACTTGAATAGTCTTTCCATCCAATTTCATTTCGATCGGAGTAATTGGAATGGATCACCGGTAAAGTGCCACGTTCACTTTTGATTTAAAACCTAATCCTTCTCTCCGAGTTACGCGTAGATAGGATGAAAACCGTCGACACAGCTTTTTTTTTAATGAAACTGCGCATGCTACGAAGTTGGAGTTACCAGTGCTTCACCCTATCTTTTCCAGATGCTTGCAATAAAAATATTTTCACATTAATCCTGATGACACATATTTTAGTATTGTGTTTATATTGTTTAGATTTCTCTTAATAACAAAATTTATTGAAAATTCTCCAAAATAATTTATACAGAACATACAGGGAAACGCCAGAAGACTGTTCAATGCAATTTGGAGATCGGGATTTGCTTCCTAGGTGACTCAGGTAATTATACATATAAGGTGGAACATCGCAAGCTAGGTTCGCCTATCGTATGCCTTATTGTCTTCTCGTGGATATCGCTATCGCTATACATACACCATATTCTTTCTATTATACATACACCATAGTCCTTCCATTATTTCAAGCCAACCACATGCAAAATTTCCACGACAGCGACTCACGTGCCTTAACGACATTTAAGATGTATATGAACCTTGATTGTTGCCCACAGTAGTGGCCAAAGAGCTGCAAATTTCATACAGCCTGCACTCTTAAAACCATTGGACTCAGATTCGCGAGATATAATTTAAAGAGTTGGTAATGAGATGAAAAACCAAGTTATTTTCGTTACACCAGTCTATTCAAAAGTGACCTTTCGCCAACTATTTCGTCGTGCTACGGTATACAAAAATGTGTTTTTTAATATTCTTTGAAACATTCTCTTACCTAAAAACGAATGCTTTCTTCCGGATATCATCCTGAGTAATGAAATGAGAAGAAAAAATAAGCAAAATAAAAGAATAAGAAAGAAAAGAAAATCGTATATTACGTTCACGATTTTTTATAGTTAATCACAATTCACTCATCCTACCGAATCGGTTACTGTAATAGACCGCATAGTCTGCCCTGTGAAGGAAGAGATCACAACATTGCCAAAACTGCTACGCCAACAATCATTACGTTAGCTATGTTCAACTATTGCAATAGCAAGTCCGTATAGCTTTAACTTATATCCCCATCAGCTGACACCTTTTTTTTTACTTTTTATTCCTAAAAATTTTTGTCCTTCGGTGTCACCATTCTTTCTGTAGCTTCCACGTCTTTCTTGTTCTCTGCACATCTTAAACCCCTCATCTGCATTCCAACGCATAACGTTTTTTGTCCTCTTCAAAATATTTTCCGATGTAATGTCTTACCGATTTACAGCGTAACTAGTTTCAGCAAAACTCAAAAACCCACCTGTCTTTCCGCTGTGCTTTTATAGTTTCAATGTTCGTCTGTAGCACAGTATCAAATAATGGCAGCCAGAAAAATGTAGTGGCAGAGGAACCCTGAGTGAAAGACAGACGATTTTTGAAACTTCCTTTGGCGTCCTGCTTCAGAGAGACTATCTTCTTTGTTTCGATCTCACTGGCACCGATAAAGATCAGATTTCTTTACAAGTGTGTTTCACGCTCACACTTTCTTCATGGGCGTCTGAGAACATTTCTTAATTGTAAATGAAGATTTCTTCATCCGTTGGGAGGCGATACGCATAAAGATAGCTGTGGTCGATTCACTTCAAGAATCGCTTTCATTGTGCTTCGATTACATTACTCAAATTACTTACTTACTCACTTACTTCAGTTATCACAAGCACAACAAAATTACTTAAGGCAAAGAGTAAACACATAAACAGAAACGCAGACTTAATTGGAAAAGGACAACAGAAGGAAAAGCTCAGGCTCGGTTGAGTAACGTGCTGAAACAGAGCATCCAGAGGAAGCGATTATTGAATTCAAACATTTCTTACATAAAACAATTACAGAATTAATTAAAAATGGAAACTTATGAAACTGAATCGTTACAACATGGCATTCAACAAATGGTTCTGTTTAGCAAGTTACAGGCCCTCTCGGAGCGCCAACATTGGCCGCCTGAGATCGGCCTTGCACAACAGTTTACAACAGTATGGACAGGAATTCCTAAAACACAGATAAAGTAAAACAATTACTGCGCATGAAATATTTAAAAAAACAGATGAGAAAATATAAAAAGTGCGCTTTAAAAGGAAACCCACCAGATCTCGGGCGCCGGCCGGTGTGGCCGTGCGGTTCTAGGCGCTTCATTCTGGAACCGCGTGACCGCTACGGTCGCAAGTTCGAATCCTGCGTCCTGCATGGATGTGTGTGATGTCCTTAGGTTAGTTAGGTTTAATTAGTTCTAAGTTCTAGGCGACTGATAACCTCAGAAGTTAAGTCGCATAGTGCTCAGAGCCATTTGAACCAGCCAGATCTCGGGACTACACATGACTTTTAACCAACAAATGAATAAATAATTAATGTCACTTAAAACGTTATGAAACACACAAATTGCCCAAACGTGCAGCGATTAGCTCGGGCTGAAAAAAATGTACAAAACAAACGAAATGTAAAACCAGGTCGGCGAGTACAGAAATTAAAATTTATGGCTCATATCTAAAATTTTAAATGTGTTCACTATGAGCCGCCCTGTTCTCGTATAAATTACGAGTAGGCACAGTTGTGAATTAAGTGTCCGAGAATACGCCTTACGTTAATAAGAGACAAATAAAGCTGCACGCGGCTTATGACTGCTATTTTACGAATCCAAAATCAGCAATAAAACTTTTCAAAAGCAGTAACGCTGCACAAGCAGCACAACAAGGTGCCATAACTTTAGACTTAACAACGTGCGTCTCGGCAACTGCATGGTCACCGCGAGGAGGCTCGGGTTCGATTCCCGGCAGGGTCAAAGATTTGCTCCGCTCGGTAACTCAAGTGTTGTGTTGTCCGTACGTTTGTATCGTCATATTTGACATTCACTATAGAGATGCCTGATGTGCACTCCGGGAATGCGAATAAACTATTTTAAAAAAAGTTCCTAACGGCTCATTAAAATCAAAGCGTAACACTGACGACGCTAAGGGAAAGCACCACTTTCAGCCAGTTACCTTGTAAGTAGGCTGTTTAGGTTTTTATGTTGGTGACTCCACGTAGTGCTCTGTATTAAAATCGCTGACTGCGCTGTGTGCAGTCTGTGGCTGGTTGGACTCATTGTTGGATTATTCGCTAGTGTATTGTTGGGCTGTTGGATGTGAAGAGCCCGTAGCTTAGGGCAATTGGAGGTAAGCCGCCAGCAGTGGCGGATATGGGGAGAGAGATTCTAGAGTTTTGAGATGTTAATATGAGCGGACGATCTGGACGTGTGTCTGTCAGAAAAAGGTATTAAGGTAATTATTTGTTCTCTAAAAAAAACTTTCGTTTGCTAACTATATGCCTATTAGTAGTTAGTGCCTTCAGTAGTCAGAATCTTTTATTTAGCTGGCAGTATTGGCGCTCGCTGTATTGCAGTAGTTCGAGTAACGAAGATTTTTGTGAATTAAGTGATTTATGAAGGGTATGAGTTATTGTTAGTCAAGGCTATCCTTTTGTAGGGATTATTAAAAGTCAGACTGCGTTGCGACAAAATATTGTGTGTCAGTTTAGAAATGATCAGAATAAGTAAAGAGAAAACGTCGGAGTCCGTTCTGTTTTACTCAGCTGTTTCGGTATCAAATAACGTAGCAGTTTACCAGCACAGTCTTTCTATACACTCAAAGGGGACGTTTCAACCTCATGACGAAATGGTCTATGCTAAACGTTTTCAAAGACAGCACTGTAGACCCTTAACAAATAGTCTCAATGTACCGCTTATCCATCCACTGTGATCGCACGACAACCGTGAAAACATTTATCCAAATTCACTCCAGCGAACTCCTTTTACTTTGAACCATTTTGAATCCCGCCGCACACCGCTACTATACCGGCCGGCCCCATCGAAAGTTCAGTATGACAATGGACACATAGCACACCATTCTCGAGTACAGGTACCACACGCCAACTGGAGTGGTACGAAAACTCAAACCGAAAGCGTTCAAAAATTGGCTAACACTTGAGCCAAAGCGAAAGGCATAGCGCGCCGCCAGCCTGTCTCCGAGTATCCACGAGGTGGAATCAGATCTTTCGGATCGAAGGTGGACCGGCTCAACTACACCGTCGTAGGTGTGCTGGTATCTGTTCGTTGGTTCTGATGTACTTGACAACTGCGAAGTTTTCCTATCTGAACGATTGGACTAATTGTTTTGAAGGAGGGGCTTCTTCCAAGATGAACTCAGTTGAAGGTATTTAACCGCGCTAGCTGTATGATGTGATGACGCTGGAATAATTAAGCTACAGCAGAGAAATAACTTAGTTCAAACGCTGATCAGTAACGGACCTATTCAGTGCTCTGTCGCTTAGTGTCGCTGATTGCTCTGGTGCGAATTCAGGGAAACTGCTTTGTCGTGGTATTGTTACTTGCTAAAATGTGTTACAATGTTCAGAGCTCTTGATCTACATTTCAATGGCGTCCAAGAAAACATCTCGTATACAGAAATCGATATGACTTACTTTACGTCATGAGGCCCGGTGGATCGCGAGATGCCATGACGAAAGGTTACCTATCGATCTTTATTTTTCGCAGGTTTATTACAGTGTTCGTATTTCTCAAGCTGTTTCGCGTTATTGACCCTACCCGGCTATCTCTTCCCATACCCGACCACTTCTCTGTTCCCTAATGGAATACTGTTTTCGCTTATAGTTTGCCTCTTACTCTTCTTTCATAGCTAGGAAGCGTTTTCTTGTATAGCTGCGGCAGCTCTGTATTGGTTTTCTTCTGTATGAATTAGTCGCTGGGCTCTTGGACTCACCCTTAGGAGCGTCCTTCCAAAAACAAAGGGATGTTGAGACCCTTCTAACGGGCACTCCCAGTTTGACAATTATAGAGTAATGCTACCAGTAGCAGCGTTTTTGTGGACTGTGTTTCATCTCACGTGTTACAGCTCTAGATTTTAATATACTATTTAGAGGATGGTAACTCCTGTTCCCAGCATGAGTTCTTGCGTTTACTTCAACATCAGTTGTATTTTCAGCGAGTATGAGACTCAAACGTTTGAATTCTCTAATCCGTTTGCACTTGTTGCGAACTGACAGTTCATTAACGTGCTACCGTCGTGTCCCTATAGCCACGTATTTTTTCTGAGGGCTGTTAATACGCCGAATTTTCGGTACTGGCAAATACAACGTCTCTGATTGTATATAAATACGTAAGCTGCCACTGCCAGCGTCGCTCTCATTCAAGTCCGTCTATGTATACTACCGCGCTATCTAATTGAATACTTAAAACGCTGAAATGTTAAAATATCCAAATTTTCGGCCTTGGTGCAGCAGGCGGGTATGAAATTTGTACTGTAGCACGGCCAAAACTTTGGTTAATATAGTTACTAGATGGGTAGATCACATAACTAATGAGGAGGTATTGAATATAATTGGGGAGGAGTTTGTGGCACAACTTGACAAGAAGAAGAGACCGGTTGGTAGGACATGTTCTGAGGCATCAAGGGATCACAAATTTAGCATTGGAGGGCAGCGTGGAGGGTAAAAATCGTAGAGGGAGACCAAGAGATAAACACACTAAGCAGATTCAGAAGGATGTAGGCTGCAGTAGGTACTGGGAGATGAAGAAGCTTGCACAGGATAGAGTAGCATGGAGAGCTGCATCAAACCAGTCTCAGGACTGAAAAAATGGCTCTTAGCACTATGGGACTTAACTTCTGTGGTCATCAGTCCCCTAGAACTTAGAACTACTTAAACCTAACCAACCTAAGGACATCACACACATCCATGCCCGAGGCAGGATTCGAACCTGCGACCGTAGCAGTCGCGCGGTTCCGGACTGAGCGCCTTAACCGCGAGACCACCGCGGCCGGCCTCGGGACTGAAGACCACAACAACAACATATTGTTACTTGATGATTCATTCTGTTGTTGTATTGGTGGTATTTAATTTTCACGGTCGAATTAGAACTTACATATTTCGAAAGCACACTGCCCGTTTCCTTGCAGATATGTATTGTGTATTTGTAGAGTGTAGCTGAAAATAATGGATTCGAGTGTAATATAGTCCTATGTTCCTGTTTTATGATGATGATGATGACTAGGATGGGAGAAGGGAGTGAGAGGGTGGAAGCCGTATTCGTCACGCAGCCTATTCCTCTCGAATATTACCAAGTGGTTCAAAGAGCTTCAGGTCCCCATCTCATGGACGAATCACCATTAGTAGTATCACAGACCTCACTTCATGTGACTTTGCAGAGAGGTTTGGAATTTAATTCAGGACTCTAACTCAGCTCCTCTCGTCGGGCAAATGCTACCAGGAAAATTTCATCCATCGAACCACCTTGAATAACAACAGAACAGATTTCGGCTACTCAGTGTATGTGAGCCAGCTTTCCCAGTAGTGGGATGGTATTTAGTGATGCACATGGACAGCGTTCTACATCTGCATCTGCATCCATACTCCGCAAGGCACCTGACGGTGTGTGGCGGAGGGTACCTTGAGTAGCGCTGTAGGTTCTCCCTTCTATTCCAGTCTCGTATTGTTCGTGGAAAGAAGGATTGTCGGTATGCCTCTGTGTGGGCTCTAATCTCTCTGATTTTATCCTCATGGTCTCTTCGCGAGATATACTTAGGAGGGAGCAGTATACTGCTTGACTCCTCGGTGAAGGTATGTTCTCGAAACTTCAACAAAAGCCCGTACCGAGCTAATGAGCGTCTCTCCGGCAGAGTCTTCCACTGGGGTTTATCTATCATCTCCGTAACGCTTTCGCGATTACTAAATGATCCTGTAACGAAGCGCGCTCCTCTCCGTTGGCTCTTCTCTATCTCTTATATCAACCCTATCTGGTACGGATCTCACACTGCTGAGCAGTATTGAAGCAGTGGGCGAACAAGTGTACTGTAACCTACTTCCTTTGTTTTGGGATTGCATTTCCTTAGGATTCTTGCAATGAATCTGAGTCTCGCATCTGCTTTACCGACGATCAACTTTATATGATCATTCCATTTTAAATCACCCCTAATGCGTACTCCCAGATAATTTAAGGAATTAACTGCTTCCAGTTGCTGACCTGCTATGTTGTAGCTAAATCATATGGGATCTTTCTTTCTATGTATTCACAGCACATTACACTTGGCTACACTGAGATTCAATTGCCATTCCCTGCACCATGCGTCAATTCGCTGCAGATCCTCCTGCATTTCAGTACAATTTTCCGTTGTTACAACCTCTCGATATACTACAGCATCATCCGCAAAAAGCCTCAGTGAACTTCCAATGTCATCCACAAGGTCATTTATGTGTATTGTGAATTGCAACGGTCCTACGACACTCCCCTGCGGCACACCTGAAATCTACATTGCTACCTGGTAGCAAAATACCAAATGCCTGAGCTGATTCACTCGGCCCCCAGTTGAGGCATACAAAGTTTCGTTAACCACCGTAACTTGAAATACGAAGGTTCTCCGTTGCGAAGTGCGCCGCCACAGCTGAACAACCCTACGGTTGCATCCGCGCTGATAAATCACACCAACGCAGTATATTTAGCATTTTAAGTATTGTATAAAATGTAGTGGCAGTACTCCAACAAGGACTGCCGTGAATCACCTGACATTCAGCAACCCTGCAGGCGATTACAGCGGATGCAACATTCTGTGGCAACACGTGTGAGCTTCACACACTTTCTGCCCACCGGTTGCGCAGTCCTGCAGAACTTTCCACGGTCATTTTGCATAAAAGTTTAGTTCCGTGCGTTGCGAAGGTACGTCGTCTGGCACAGGGAATTTGTCACGGGCGTATATAATCCCGCGGCTGCCGCGTAAGCGGGTGGAGGCTCCAGCGGTCGGTGAGAGCCGCCAGAAGGCGGACAGGCTGGTTGTTGCGTCAAATGTCGAGGGCACGGACCTCGCCACTGGCCGCCTCCGGGAGGCGCACGGCCCGTTCCGTAAATCCTGGCAACCGGCCACACGTCTGGAGCACTGTCCGTCCTTGATGTCAGCCACGCGCTGCCGGACTACCAGACGTATCTGACGCGAGCGCGGAAGGAATTGTTGAGAGCTGCGCTGAGCTGATATTATTTCAGTGAAGTCACATTCTGAACAATGGGAAATTGACGCTCATTTTCTGTAAATTAAAGTCCCGTCTAGTTTTCTGGAAGGGTTACCAGTGAGCCGAGAAAATGAAGCGGGTGGTAACTTCGTATGGCTATGTTACTTGCTGCAATATGTTGTAGGTAGACTTGTCAGTGTCGTTAAGGTGTTACATCAATCCTGCAGTCTGGATAATATGGGATGGATACCAGTTTTTAGCGATACAAAATGAAATGGAGGCGTCTGACTGCATCCACAGTAAATAGTCACGAATGTCCTGTAAACTCCTACGCTACTGGCCATTAAAATTGCTGCACCACGATGATGACGTGCTACAGACGCGAAATTTAACCGACAGGAAGACGATGCTGTGATATGCAAATGATTAGCTTTTCAGAGCATTCACACAAGCTTGGCGCCGGTGGCGACACCTACAACGTGCTGACATGAGAAAAGTTTCCAACCGATTTCTCACACACAAACAGCAGTTGACCGGCGTTGCCTGGTGAAACGTTGTGATGCATCGTGTGAGGAGGAGAAATGCGTACCATCACGTTTCCGACTTTGATAAAGGTCGGATTGTAGCCTATCGCGATTGCGGTTTATCGTATCTCGACATTGCTGCTCCCGTTGGTCGAGATCCAATGACTGTTAACACAATATGGAATCGGTGGGTTCAGGAGGGTAATACGGAACGCCGTGTTGGATCCCAACGGCCTCGTATCACTAGCAGTCGAGATGACAGGCATCTTATCCGCATGGTTGTAACGGGTAGTGCAGCCTCGTCTCGATCCCTGAGTCAACAGATGGGGACGTTTGCAAGACAACAACCATCTGCACGAACAGTTCGACGACGTTTGCAGCAGCATGGACTATTAGCTCGGAGGCCATAGCTGCGGTTACCCTTGACGCTGCTCACAGACAGGAGCGCCTGCGATGGTGTACTCGACGACGAACGTGGGTGCACGAATGGCGAAACGCCATTTTTTCGGATGAATCCAGGTTCTGTTTACAGCATCATGATGGTCGCATCCGTGTTTGGCGACGTCGCGGTGAACGGACATTGGAAGCGTGTATTTGTCATCGCCATACTGGCGTATCACCCGGCGTGATGGTATGGGGTGCCACTGGTTACACGTCTCGGTCACCTCTTGTTCGCATTGACGGGACATTGAACAGTGGACGTTACATTTCAGATGTGTTACGACCCGTGGCTCTACCCTTCATTCTAGCCCTGCGAAACCCTACATTTCAGCAGGATAATGGACGAGCGCATGTTGAAGGTCCTGTACGGGCCTTTCTGGATACAGAAAATGTTCGACTGCTGCCCTGGCCAGCACATTCTCCAGATCTCTCACCAACTGAAAACGTCTGGTCAATGGTGGCCGAGCAACTGGCTCGTCACAATATGCCAGTCACTGCTCTTGATGAACTGTGGTATCGTGTTGAAGCTGCATGGGCAGCTGTACCTGTACATGCCATCCAAACTCTGTTTGACTCAATGCCCAGGCGTATCGAGGCCGTTATTAGGGCCAGAGGTGGTTGTTCTGGGTACTGATTTCTCAGGACCTATGCACCCAAACTGCGAGAAAATGTAATCACATGTCATTTCTAGTATAATATATTTGTCCAATGAATAGCCGTTTATCTTCTGCATTTCTTCTTAGTGTAGCAATTGTAATGGCCAGGCCGGCCGGAGTGGCCGTGCGGTTCTAGGCGCTACAGTCTGGAGCCGAGCGACCGCTACGGTCGCAGGTTCGAATCCTGCCTCGGGCATGGATGTGTGTGATGTCCTTAGGTTAGTTAGGTTTAATTAGTTCTGAGTTCGAGGCGACTGACGACCTCAGAAGTTAAGTCGCATAGTGCTCAAGAGACATTTTTGTAATGGCCAGTAGTATAATATACAGACCTGAAGTGGACGCTGATAATGTTGGAAACTTTGTGAGCCAGACAATTGATGTTATATATTTGTTGTTTAAAAGAATCTGGTCTTAGGAAAACAATCCTTTAATTCGTTACCTTTTGAGGACATAAAGATGTACTTAGTGACTAATATCTCATCTTCGACATGTTACATTTTGTGCTTACGAACAGTCATCTAGAAACATCCGCAACCCCTTACGTATCTCTACCGTAGGGGGCGCGAAGACTGGACTAGGCTAATTACAGCACGTACCGAGGCGTTTCCGCAATCACTGTTACTCCGCGTCACTCAGAAATGGAAAACGAAACATCCCTAACAAGTGGTGCATTGGAAGTGCTCTCTGCCATGCACTTTGCAGTGGTTTCCACGTACGTGTAGATACCTATACATCTACTACAGTAGTACTAAGAACAGAATTTAAGGCATTTTCACTGCTTCTTTCCGTAGCTTGTTTCTCTGCTATTCACGCTGCACCGTTATTTCGAAATCCACGACTGTTCATGACAAAAAAATAACAGAACATAATAACGTCTTGTGTTGAATGTTGAAGTTATAGAACAACTGAATTGATTTAATTTTATTTACTGTCGTAAAGAGCCGCGGATATCGAAATAGGACTCCGATGTAGATCGAAGAAAGTGTATTAATTTTTGTTGAATAATGATATCAAATATACAGTTTACCCAATTGTCGTAGCTGCGTCATTTTCTAGTGCGTTTTAACTTTCATTTCAATCAGTTCAAGGCATTTGTCCCTCCTCTACGGTCGCCTGCAAGTGATGCATAAAACGATTTAAATATCATTAATTTATTTTTAAGTATTTTGTCATTAGTTGGTGTGCAAACATTTTACTAATGGATCTCTTTTCTCTTACAGGTGAGTGGAGCTATTGTTATGGCAGTTACACACTACGTAAGTGGATCAACTAGTTTTCTTTTGGTATCTATTTTCCTGTCCTTTCGGGTTAAGCTTAGCCTTATGTTATTCTTCCAACTAGAAATATGAAAATATTTATTATGGATAGTAATCCATTTGGTCTGATGGTACGTGTTTAATCGTGCAATTAGAATGCGGATGGGACTTGTAGTTATTTCGAAAATCCGTCATATTATGAGAGTTTTTCACACTGCGTCCATACAGTAACGCAGTCATCAGTTGGACAACTGGTTTGCTTCGCTAGGTATGGTGCTTTCTACAACCTGTGGTACAAGTTGGCCAAAATTTTACGTGATGTCGTTGTCCCACTTGCCGTTTCTGACACGCACAACATATTCCTAGATGTGAATACCACGTTAGTCTCATGACTTTGGCTAGAAGTGTTGGACGTTTGTGTTTAGGTGTGATGCTTAAGTGGGATGTAATGTTTCTTCCGGTTAGCTCGTGTTGCCTGTTGTTGATATGGCGTCAGTTTATGATTATCACCTAAGGGTGTTGTCAGTTACTGTGGGACCTGGAAACAGTACTGATAATCTGGTATTAATAACCGTGGACAATCCAGCTGTAGCCAGTTTAAAACCTTGATCTGCAGCACTGGCAGAAGTTGGTAGTGTGGACTCGATGATTTCAAAAGCAGCTACATTTTTTGTGCTTAGGAAATTGGTAGATCCTTTTGACTCAGTCACAGTCCAAAGACCGAGTCCACGAGCAGAGAAAATCTCCAGCCCGGGCGGGAATCGAACTAGAACCCGCTGCATTATGGGCAGACCTATTACCACTCAGCTAAACAGGTGGACGATATTCCTAGAAAACGGACGCAGTTCACCAAACCTTCCATAAAGCAACTAACTTTGTAGTCACGACAAAACTTACGACCTTATGCCCCTGACGTTTCGGAAACGTTAAAGCATAATCCAAATCGTCGTCAGGATTCTCCATTGTCACAAAATTCTCGTAATGTCATATGGCTTAAGGTATATGGCAAGAACTTGGATCAAACAAGCTTTATTGCAAAGTAAAGAATAATTATATCAATGTACACAAAACACATCACAGTTAAAGAACATATATAAAACGTATATACCAATAATCAATCTTTTTTCAGATACATGCTTATATTTGTACTCTGAGCACGTTCGAGATTCAGCAGTAGGGTATCTGTTTGGTTGCCATAGACCTGCGGTGACATAGCGATTTTTGTGGCTACTCATAGTAGGATTATACAAATGTATTTCTTACTGACAACGTTCGAAAAACTCAAGAAATTGCACGTTATTCCACTATTCCTGAGACACTGTGTTTTCAAATAAGCAACCTGAAAATGCAGGTGATAAAAAAAGAAACTCGGTTTTTGAAACGAGAACCAAAACAAACGACGTGAGTGCCAATGTGTCATCGGCGTATCGGTCTTGTAAGGAAGGACAGGAGTACAGCAATCAGTCACAATCCCATTGGTTTACAACAATAAAGTCGTATGGTGACTTGTACTGCTGGGAGTTTGTTGTTTTGTAACTCACTCTGGGTACGCAAGAATAATAAAAAAACCAATGAGATGTAGACTGACTGCTGTATTCCTGTCTTTATAATAACCGTCGCTGTGCGCAACAGTTCTGTATGGAGTCAAAGTTGGAATTAGCTCCAATATCCTTTGATATTTGGTCGAAACACCGACCAAGCTATTGTAGCTGTAACAAGACTGGGACCAACATTAGTTCCAATGCCATTCCATCGATCCACACATTTGACCAACACTATTGGCGCCATAGCCTCTCCCCGATGCTATTCAATCTGTATATTGAGCAAGCAGTGAAGGAAACAAAAGAAAAATTCGGAGTAGGTATTAAAATCCATGGAGAAGAAATAAAAACCATGAGGTTCGTCGATGGCATTGTAATTCTGTCAGAGACAGCAAAGGACTTGCAAGAGCAGTTGAACGGAATGGGCAGTGTCTTGAAAGGAGGATATAAGATGAACATCAAAAGCAAAACGAGGATAATGGAATGTAGTCGAATTAAGTCGGGTGATGCTGAGGGTATTAGATTAGGAAATGACACACTTAAAGTAGTAAAGGAGTTTTGCTATTTGGGGAGCAAAATAACTGATGATGGTCGAAGTAGAGAGGATATAAAATGTAGACTGGCAATGGGAAAGAAAGCGTTTCTGAAGCAGAGAAATTTGTTAACATCGAGTATAAATTTAAGTGTTAGGAAGTCGTTTCTGAAAGTATTTGTATGGAGTGTAGCCATGTATGGAAGTGAAACATGGACGATAAATAGTTTAGACAAGAAGAGAATAGAAGCTTTCGAAATGTGGTGCTACAGTAGAATGCTGAAGATTAGATGGGTAGATCACATAACTAATAAAGGGGTATGGAATGGAATTGGGGAGGAGTTTGTGGCACAACTTGACAAGAAGAAGGGTCCGATTGGTAGGACATGTTCTCATGCATCAAGGGATCACAAATATAGCACTTGAGGGCAGCGTGGAGGGTAAAAATCGTAGAGGGAGACCAAGAGATGAATACACCAAGCAGATTCCGAAGGATGTAGGTTGCACTAGGTACTAGGAGATGAAGAAGCTTGCACAGGATAGAGTAGCATGGAGAGCTGCATCAAACCACTCTCTGGACTGAAGACCACAACAACAACAACATTGGCGCCAACGCTGCACCAGTGTGTGAACCCGGCATAACACTTTTTTTTTTTTAGTTTTCTAAATGTGGATGCGAGCAATGTGAAAGATAATCTACAGAACATGTCAGAAATACAGACCGAGTCTTGCGTACCCCCTGAAAATATGAATTATCGCAGTTAACGCTTTTTCCACGCACGCATTTCTTCGTCATAGGGACGTCGCCTCCTCTCATCACACCCGAAACTATCGAAGATCAACACCGTCGACCACCGGACTCCTTTCTCCCTCACGGAGAAGACCAAAAAACTGGTGGTCGCCGCTCCGCTTGTTCTCCTCTGGGTGGGATTAAGTCGACAAGCAACCAGTGCACCGGTTCGCCCACATTCCGCCCCTGACAAAGGCAATGACCGCTACGACCGGCTACATCGAGTGTTTGTGCGCGTTCTTCCAGAAGCGCAGCATGCGCTGTTACCATTCAGAAGGTGCAACAATCACGGACAAATTCAACTGAATGGGCAGCACGGTTCAACAGTGTCTTTGAATAGAATTGGTCGAAGGTAGCTTAAGACACGACGAGGCATTTGAAATTAAAAAAATAAAAAAATTAAAAAAGAAGAGGACATAGACATTAAGTATTATGGAATTAGTAAATTTGTGTCGAATAATGGACAAACTGTGGGAGACGAATTTTTTGACACATTGATAACTATTTCAAACAATAAAGGACAAGCTGTTATAGAAGGCGAATTAATTCTACATCAGATGTTGCTTTCTGTGAGTTACGGCCTCGGCGAAACAGCCACATTCACTGACGGCTTTAGCACAAGGCGGGACTCCTGCAGCGCTTTCTTATTATAGAGTTACAGGAGATCGTTGCTAATGACTTGCTATTGCTCTAGCACTAGATGTGTACCTGCGTCGACTGGCAGACTGTCACAGATGCTTGCGCAGTGCAATTGTGGTTTTGTATTGTATAGATTTAACGGGAAGTATAAGAAGCGCGGGACAGATTCTGCTGGCAATATACGATGAACCTCTCTCGAAAACCATTCAATTCGACAGCCGATTGCGTATTGGAAGGTCATGATACCAACCGATAGTCCTTTCTATAAAAGAGCTTGAGGACGTTACGAATTCATCCCGGACCTTGGATGCGCAGTTTACTGATTAATTTAGCAGCAGTAGTTCACCATCTCTGCTCGGATTCTGCCGATGAGGATATGAAAGAAAAAGGAAGAAAACTACCTCAGTATTATGAAAACAAAAGCTGGCTGGAATTGTACTCTCATACATGCGGGACGACAGCATTTGATCTGAGGAATCTGCATCCTGAACCAGATTAATTCTACACCACCTGTTTGAAAGTGATCGATGTTTTCATATTGTTTTTGTAACTTCTTCTTCTTTTCATTCACTAAGCTTACAGCCTCCATTTGAACCCATATGTTTCTGTGTTCTTTCCAACTATTTTAGAGAGCTGTAGATGATTTTCTAACTAATTCATATTAATTAAAATATTGTGTGAGAAACTTGCTACTGAATTCTAAGTGTTTTGTCTTTCTGCTTCGATTGAGAGTTTCGTCTACTTCTATGTGCTGTTCCAGAAAAGTTCCCAAAACCAAGAAGTACAATACCTTCACTTAAGGTCATGGTGGAATTAGCTCACGAAAGCTACCTCCCAAATCAACTCACTGCGAATAATGATCATGCGTCTATGAATAACTATAAGAAACGCTAGGCATAGTTTCGAAAAGGAAAAAAAACGTGAAACCTTTATAAAAAGACTGTCATGGAAACATACAGGATATATCAAACATTTTTGTGTTGTGATGGAAAATGTACGTTACATTGTACGAAAACATTAATTTAATATGGGAAAATATAGAATAAAAAGGTTTTAACCGGAAGTAATCGATAGGATATCAATCGAGTGTGCCGGCCGCTGTGGGCGAGAGGTTCTAGGCGCTTCAGTCCGGAACTGCGCAGCTTCTACAGTCGCAGCTTCGAATCCTGCCTCGGGCATGGATGTGTGTGATGTCCTTGGGTTACTTAGGTTTAAGTAGTTCTAAGTCTAGGGGACTGATGAACTTAGGTGTTAAGTCCCATTGTGCTTAGAGCCATTTTAACCATCAATCGAGTGTCTGTTACCATTCTTCAGCCAGTCTTCAGAAGTTAAGATGGCTCCCAAGCTTATGATAGAAGAACTCATTCTAACAAATATATTTGCTATTGCACAAACGAGAAAACGATGCTGTTGATCCTTTTGATCCTCCTAACCTATGTGACGGTATACATATTGTTTTGAAAACTACCGTGGCGATTAGAACCACCTCCTATTGTTGTGGGTGTTGGCGTGTGGACACACAGATGGAAGAGGACGATATGTTTTATGGACAGCGAGAGTGGAAGGAGGAGGTGAACAGAGAGAGTGGGGAGAGAAAATAAACAGAGAGAGAGGAATAAAATGGAGATGAAGTGAGAGTGGGGGTGGAGGCAGACAGGGTTGGGGGAGAAGGAGTGGGCAGAAAGGTAGGAGGAGGGTAGGAGGAGACGTATGCAATATATGTGACATAACCGTACGCAGCCACGGGTAGAAGGCAAGTATTTAACGAAATTCGACGTCTGTTTGAGCAGCACTTCACCATAGTTTCTCTCTGGTTGCAATTTCTTTCAAGTCGTATCGACACGTGCTGTCGGATGATAGTATATATATTCTCTTTCGAGATGACATTTTCACGAAAAATTTTGGGCACGCCAACAATAACACGCGTCTTGCTTTTTATTTCATTTTGGCCAGTCTGTTGGACGTAATCGTGAATATGGAAATAGGCGGCGTATCGCTGTCTCATAACAATGCATCGGCGCATTAAAATTCAGATCGGGGAGTCGGCGCGGCAGGCTGCGCGTTCGCTAGTTTCATTAAAACCTGCCGAATAAAGAACGCGTTATTGCGGTGGCAGTTAACTGTAATTGCCTCAATACGGCCAGCTTCTGCGGCCGTTACCAGGCGCTCCTAATTTCGTGGCGACCTTTTTGCCAGGCAACTGCGCTCTCGACATTATGAAACAAATATCTTTCGCTGTGACGTTCAGTATTATCGCCCACACGTAATTGTAAAAATATGCATTGTTTCATAACTTTGCTGTTCGGAGAGCGTGGATTTGGTTACTGTACAATGTCTTCGCATTCTTGATTCAGTACGACCAATTCTCGATAATTTTGGCGTAAACAGAGGACAAAAAGATTAGTGTGCTGTACGTAACCGAATATTAGTTTCATTTTCCAGAAATGAGTTCTGTCAGAAAAGAGAACGGAAAACATATTCTCATCCTCTAATTGATAATTTCTACACTGCTGGCCACCGTAAATGCAACACCAAGAAAGACAAGAGGTAGTACAACAAAATTTATTTTGTAGATAACATGTTGACCAAGTATCAAATGATTACGTTTACAGACGTCTGTGACATGTGGTTCCTGCCAGAATCAGTAGCCAGAGTAGCCGCCATTGTTGGAGATCACCGCTGCCACACGTCTCGGCATTGAGTCAAAGAGACGTGTGGCCGCTTTACCTCCGAGGATGTCTCCCGCAGTCGGAGACGAAACGTCAGGAGAGAGTTTTATACTTCGACCACGGCCTATCAGCCCGGAAGTTTTAAGTGGAGACGTTGGATGTGTTCCTGGGGTACAGCAGCCCAAGCAGCTTCCACACGTTGCCAAAGATCATCTGGTGTGGCAGCTGGGGATGTAATTTGGGTCACTCGTTGAGCAACCATGGACCACATGTTTTCTATCGGCGAAAGATCCGGAGAGTGGTCGCGCATTATCCTGTTGAAAAATGGCTGTGGCCGAGCCCTGAAGGTAAGGAAGGACAACTGGCTCCAGCACCTCGGATATGTGGCGCCGGCTATTTAAAGTACCGGCAATGCGTACTAGAGGCGTGCGAGAGTAATATCCAATACCGCCCCATACCATAATACCCGGTGCAGGACCAGTGTGGCGGTGCATAATGCAGCTGTCCAGCATCCTCTCTCCACGGTGTCTCCACACTCGAATCCGACCATCGTGGTGCTGCAGACAGAAGCGTGCCTCGTCAGTAAAGACAACGTCATTCCATTCTGCCGTCCACATCCGTCTGTCATCACACCATTGGCGACGGAGACGTCTGTGGTTCTGCGTCAATGGTAGACGAAGCAATGGACGTCTTGCGGACAGACCACTCTGCTGTAAACGGCGTCGAATGGTACGCGCAGACACTAGATGATGCGTTACAGACGCAATGTGCTGTGCTATGGTTCGGGATGTCACTGAGCGATCCGTCACTGCCATGTGCTCAATTTGCCTATCAGCACGTGCAGTGGTGCACCGAGGTGAATGCGATCGACCACGTCGGTCCGTCGTACCCTCCTGCATCCAACGGTCACATATCCGCATTACAGTTGTTTGGTTTCGTCCAACACGACTAGCGATTTCTCTGTATGATAATCCACAATCTCGGTAAGCCACTATCCTTCCTCTGTCGAACTCGAATACTTGATCGAAAGATGTTCGCTGTTGTCTACGAGGCATAACTGATCGTCTTGTGAAACAACCACAAGGTAAACACACGTGCCGAACGTACACTCGTCGAAATCGCCAAGCCTTAAATGGCGCTATGAGGTGGCGCCACAGGCGCGCGTGATGTGCGTCTGCGCTGAAATTCTAATCAGTTGCATATCTCATCGCTGCAAAATCATGGTGTAAATTTCACTCGATTCGGATGCTTCCTTCAGGGAGTTGCATTTACGGTGGCCAGCAGTGTAAATGATAGTGTCAGTGCTTTTGCGTTTTTAGACTCCTCATTCTTTGTAAATGATGCAATATTCGTCTCAAACTATATTCACCACTCCGTATAAAGATTTATACCGAAGTAGTTGACGCATAAACTGGATTCAGAAAATCATGTTTATACATCTTTTATCCACACTTACGTCATTTTATTGAAAATTATATTCATGTGCCGATTTTCTTCGCGAATATATGCTGATAAGTGCTTTCTAGGTCCAACTACTCTGGGTTCCCCATTCGTTTCGTTAAAATCGTCTGAGCGTCGTACAGGCTGGCGATTCTGTGTTTGAAAACCGCAATTCTTTACTAGGCGTAGTCCCATTCGTAAGGTATGTCACTGTCTTAAAAATATACAATTTAGTTTTCGGAATGTGTAGATGAAGTGATGCGAAAACGGTGTTCGTCACGTATTTCATGCAACGCTCAGCGTCAAATGGAACACGTTATTTAGTTTATCTGTAGTTGAAGTGATCGCATGGCATTGTTGGCCGGGAGGGACCATTCGGGGGAGTTTGGCAACCGTATTGCAAGTCCTTTTTAGGTGTGGCCACATCGGCAACTTGCGAGTCATGATGATGAAGAAAATGATGATGGACAAACATCACTCAGTCCCCTGCCGGGAATCGAACCCGGGCCCCCTGCGTGTTAGGCGGTAACGCTACCGCTGCCCTACTGAGGCGGACTGTAGTTAGTTTATCGTTATAAATAAAATGATTTTTCTTTCGATTTGGGAATTTATGCGCTCATTCGATATAAAGGAACCAAAATTAGACAAATGTGACCCTTTCTTCAGTCTACGTCTGAAGAATATCCAGTACTCCATCATCAGCGCAGAGGCATACTGGTACATACCGGGAGATTTCAGCATATGACGGGACAGATTGGGCTAGGATGACATGTTTATACATACGATGAGTGTTAGAATACAGGTACGGTGGTTAAAATGTCGCACTGGTTTACTTGGCGCCTCTCAGTCGAATACGCACATAAAATTCCACTTTTGAAGAGGCTTTTGTTTGTAACGCTAGACAGACTGGAGTGATTGACAGTATTTGTTTGGCTGACTCCATCTCCATACTGCAAAAACTAAACTGCAGATTTCTGTCGAAACATCTAGAGAAAATGAGTTCGACCACTCTTAGCAGATGAAGTCAGTAAACGATGCAGCAAAATAACCAAAAAGCATTTAAAGAAAGGTTCTAGTTACATTTCACATCTTCGGACTAATGAAAATGGACAGTTATAGCACACCGTTTCCAAGCCTCTGTGGAATGAACTATTAAGGTATTGGATCAGAATTTTAATTAAATCTAAGGTAAGAAAATGTGTCAGAATAAGCTAAATGATTCTTGTCATTGAAAAGAGCGGTGGGCATTACCCATCGGGGGCAAGAGGCTGACTTTGTTAGTGGAGGTTGGATTTCTCTAAGCCGCTCGTAGTGTAGTGATAGGAGAGGTTTAGAGTGATCCCAAACACAGAAGTTTATTGCAATTTTGTCATATTACGACATGGTTGGCGACCGTGGCTGTTGTTTGAAGACAAATGTTGGTGTTGGGACAGCAACCAGCCACAAAATTACTTTCAGTTCCTTTATTCAAAGGGTACCGTTACCGGTTTCGAATCGTTATGATTCATCTTCAGGCGGTTTACATGCTTTCCTTATAATATGTGGTGCGTTTTTTACAGATTAATTGTCCTAAAATATAAATAATATATAATTATAAGCACGCCACACACAGATGGTTGCGTTACAGAAGTTTATGGTCTGGCTTAAGCGTTAAAGTGTTTCGCATGACATCAGAGCAACGTTTTCCGAATATTAGGACGTAAATTCCATTAAAGAGCTCTTGCATCAGGAGTCAATACCAAACAGAAAAATACAACTAGCGGAAGACGCGATAGAACCAAAGGAAGCGGCTGACACAAAAGTAATTCTGCCTTCAACCACAGAAGTGATTATTGCCTGTAGGGACAAATCTTAGACGGCTTCATGTAGCTGCTTCAAAACTGAGAATTTGAGGAGTCCGTCGCAGACCCTGACGTAGTTTATGGCCCAGTTAGATGCAAAAATAGCGTGACAGCTTCTTCCGAAGTAGTGATTTTACTAAGGCGTGATTTCGGTCGAGCAGATTGTGCAGAATTACCTTCAGAGATCGTAGTCAGCGCAAAATTGCATTTGGGTTGTGGGTAACAAATACAGAATGAAACCACCAGCGAGATTAT
The DNA here is from genome assembly GCF_021461385.2 of Schistocerca piceifrons. Classification (NCBI taxonomy): domain Eukaryota; kingdom Metazoa; phylum Arthropoda; class Insecta; order Orthoptera; family Acrididae; genus Schistocerca; species Schistocerca piceifrons. The sequence goes on along the minus strand of NC_060139.1, from coordinate 14,577,019 downwards.
ATATTAGCGTAAGCGAAAGCGGGTTTTTGGCGGCAGCCTTGTGTCAAGTTGTAGAAAATGGAGAATGCCTTAACAGAAGAAATTGATAGTTGCTGGTTGGTTAAAGGAAAAATTAACTGTGTTGTTGCTGGAAGGTTAAAGTGCCTGCTTTAGTGGAGCTGTCTGGAGTAAATTTTGGTAATCAACTCAAGAGTATTCTTTCCCTAAAAAAGTCAAAGGACATTGGAGAGATCGAGCTGAAAGATAGACGGCGGCGTGTAATTTCCGGTCGGGTCGCTGACTTTAACTGAGTGCAGTCAGATAAGAGCAGAGATAAATTCAAGGGTATAATGGTTGTGACTGTTAAATTTAGTCTCATTGATCCAACAGACAGTGGCAACTTGTGTCGAAATTATTTTACAGTAGCAGGATCGTAGGTTGTTGAAACGCGCCCAGGAAAAGAAAAAAGTTCCATTACCAACCGTGGGACAGTTACGTTACGTAGTGGAAATTTATCTGCATCTACACCAATACTCCTCAAGCTACCTGACAGTCTGTGGCAGAGGGTACTTCAGGTACCGTTAACTGATGCCCCTAACTGTACCACTCGCGAATGGTGCGTGGGAAGTACGATTGTCGGTAAGCCTCTGTAATAGCTCTAATTTCTCGAATTATTTCGTCGTGGTCATTTCGCGATATGCATGTTGGAGTAAATAATGTGTTGTCCGACTCATCCTGGAAAGTAGCCTGTTCTCCCGAAATTTCAGTTGTAAACCTCTCCCTGATGCACAACGCTTCTCTTCTAGCGCCTGCCAATGCAGTTTGTTGAGCATTTCTGCAGTGCTCTCGCACCGACTAAATGAACCCGTGACGAAACGCGCCGCTCTTCGTTGGATTTTCTCTCTCTCTTCTATCACTCTTCCTGGTAAGAGTCCCAGACTGATGAACGATAGTCAAGAATCGGTCGAACAAGCGCTTTGTAAGCCACTTCTTCCGTGGATGAGTTACATTTGCTTAGGATTCTTGTAATGAATCTCAACCTGGCATCTGATTTCCAACTATTTATTTAAGTATTAATTCCACTTACAGTCGCCCAGGATGGTTACTCCTAGATGTTTTACGATAGATACTGTTTTCAGCAAAAAAAAAGAAAAAGGTTCAAATGGCTCTAAGCACTATGGGACTTAACATCTGAGGTCATCAGTCTCCTAAACTTAGAACTACTTAAACCTAACTAACCTAAGGACATCACACACATCCATGCCCGAGGCAGGATTCGAACCTGCGACTGTAGCAGCTGCGTGGTTCTGGACTGAAGCGCCCAGAAACGCTCGGCCACCGGGGGCGGCTGTTTTCAGCAGTCATCAATATTGTAGTTGTGTAGTAGTGGATTTCTTTTTTCATGCGCATCATGTTACATTTATCAACATTCAGGGACACTTGCCGGAGCCAGCACCAGCCATCTGTAAGTCATTGTCCAAATCGAAACTATCCTCGGGCTTTGCTATTTTCTTATGGACAAAAGCATCATCTGCATTTGCGTCATATGGGTCGCACTTCGGCTGGAAAATGTGGAAGGTAGCGGATCCTTTTTTAATTTGCTGTACAATTTATTTCTACTTGAGACGTACAAAATTTCGTGGAAATACATCCATACACAAGCTCACGCGTGTTTGTGTGTGTGTGTGTGTATGTGTGTTTGTCTCTGTGTGTGTGTGTGTGTGTGTGTGTGTGTGTGTGTGAGAGAGAGAGAGAGAGAGAGAGAGAGAGAGAGAGAGAGAGAGAGAGAGAGTGTGTGTTAGTATATGTGCCTGTTTCAGAGTATGGAATTTTTCTTTTTTTTAATGAGTATTCTGTTGTGACCTTTGTCACTCTTAACAACGAGTTTGTTTCAGTTACGAACTCTTTATCGAAGACATAAGTAATAATTGGGAAAATATGCAGAGAGTTTTTAGCTGGAATCAATTACGTCTATATAGAATCAGGAACATGATCATCGTATTATTCTGTATATGTCAGCTCTGAGTAGTTTAGAACTGAATTCCCGTTTGTAATTAACAACAACGTAAAAATTACGTTCATACACGGCTGCAATGAGGTATTGTGCTGTTATAAACGTTATTTTTGTGCGTTAAATCGTGTTCGGCGCAGTGCACTTGTTGTAGGTGCCAGAGGCGGTGGTGGCGGCGACGCTTTTGTTTCTTCCTGTTCGCTCCGAACGACCAGTGGAAGAAGTCGGCCTTGACCGGTTCCGACCCTATATCTCAGAATCTCCGCCAGCGTGCGTGGCGGCAACATTGTTGATGGTTTCGTTCGGTCCGACGCGCCTGACAAGAATTCTTGGAAAAACAGTACGTTACCGAAACGTTCGGTAATGGGCTACTAGTTCTTTTTTATTTTTTGTGACTGTCCTCTTTTCGCAGAACTGCCGGTGCATTTATAGGCATTGACGTCGTCGTGTAGGGTGAAAATAACTTCATATAAGGCTTGTGTAGATACTACACATGAAAAAAGTCTCACTCTCAAGAAATCTATATCCTTCTTCTGAAAGGGTCGTAAGTTTATGGAATGGAGTCGATATTAAACGATAGTATATCACATTTTAATTAATATTTTTGAAGTGATCAGTTAGCATCATATTCAGCTTTAATTATTCTTCTTTCTATGTTATTTATACTTTATTCTTTGCTTTCTCCTCGTGTCACGCTTTTACATATTGTTATACGTAAAGCCTCCAATAGATTACATATGTTCCTTAAATATTGCTTGCAGCCAAATAGCTCGAAGAAACTGTGGTTGGTTTTGAATGGAGTATTGAATCTTTACACAATGCAGTAATAGTTCCAAATTTAACCAAGGAATAAACAGGAAGTGTGCAGGAGTAACGCCATTTTCTGCAGGAGAAGAGCACCCAGTTCTAAAACATGTACTTAGTTTCAAGTGCAGATGTGCACAGCCACCTGAATGAAAGGAATTTGCGAGAATATAGCTTCAAATTTTTAGAGGCTGCTTTGCGAAAGATATATTTAATATTAGCATCTGAATTGTGAAGTTAACGAGACTCACCAAAGAGTACCACAAGATGTTACAAATTAAATCCGAAATCTACATATCGGCAGCTACCAAAAATTACCTACCACTGTTATTAATAATACAGTGTGGTCAGGTATGTTATCATTGGCATGTATTAAAATTCATAACGTTAAACGGCCTTGGCTTTTGTTGACCTGTGTTCCTCTGTTCCCCAAAACATTTCCAATAAGCGCAGACTTCCGTTTGACATTTCCTCGCCGGCAGTGGTGGCCGAGCGGTTCTAGGCGCTACAGTCCGGAACCACGTGACCGCTACAGTCGCAGGTTCGAATCCTGCCTCGGGCATGGGTGTGTGTGATGTCCTTAGGTTGGTTAGGTTTAAGTAGTTCTAAGTTCTAGGGGACTGATGACCTCAGAAGTTAAGTCCCATAGTGTTCAGAGCCATTTGAACCATTTTTTGACATTTCCTCAGAAATTGTTCTGCGTGTTTTGTGTGTAATTATTTCTGATTTTCCAACCATATGTGTTCGTATAACTATTTCTCATTTCCCAAACATCGTCAGTTTGCACAGTGCTCGTTGATGACTTTTCTTACATACCGGGAACAGTCGTCAAGCGCATTTTCTCTAATGCTTCGCCAGAAATTTGCAATTTTGTTTCTGCAGAGTCTAGCTGGAATCGGCCCAGACATATACTTGTGATGCCTCGTGTCAACGGTAAGCGTCGGTTTGTTCATCGTTAAGAAAAGAAGAAAAAAATTAAGCTGTATTTTACGTGCCCTCGCGACAGAGCGCTCCCAAATTAAAACACGAAGAGTAACCAGGACTCCAGCACTGACAGCCCCTGCTGACAGTCGGTGCTGGAGTACCGGTTATTTTTCGTGTTTTACCGTCCTCCCTAATACGTACCGGTAGAACAAATGTCACACTGAACTAATTTGGGAGCGCTCTATCCTGTAAAGACTCAGTAGGGGCCTCTCTATCGAACGAGGATATGAAATTCCACTTTTTTTGTTTTTAAGTAATTACAATCAAACCGGAGCGTACCGTCGGCAGTGGACGTCGCGTGAAAGATGTGATGGTCAGTAGTCTACTTGTTTGGGCTGTCTCCAGCTACACGCTGCAAAAATACAATTGTAAATATCTGTCCAAATATCACAGAAAATGCGGCTGACGACTCCTCGGAGGAACACTGTGTATGCCTAGTGCTTGAGCTTTTAACGAATTGTTTCCCAAAATTGAGTAGTGACATATTTGAAGTGACTGCGGTTGGGTTGTCCTTGACGTCCTAGCAGTGTCGCTGGGAGTTGGTGACATATATTTTACTGTTTCTTGCTTCAAATTGTGCAAATGGCTCTAAGCACTTAACATCTGAGGTCTTCAGCCCCCTAGACTTAGAAGTACTTAAACCTAACTAACCTAAGGACATGACACACATCCAGACCCGAGGCAGGATTCGAACCTGCGACTGTAGCAGCAGCGCGGTTCCGTACTGAAGCGCCTAGAACCGCTCGGCCACAGGTGCCGGCCACTGTTTCTTGCCACTTAAAGATTTTCATCTGTGCCATTCCTAGGTCATCAAGCCTGCCTATGTAATAAGGATAGCGATTGCCGTTGAAAACAACCGTTTTTTGGTTATTCTGGTTTCTCCCAAGCCAGTTTAATCTGTTGAAACCGTTCAAAGTAACCTGTTTTTAATTCCTGTTGTTTCCTGTGATAAACGTTGATTCAAACAAAGAGTGAAAAGTTTCAAGGCACATAGAACCGAAATATTAAGTTAATTAGGGAAATAAAAGAAAACCTGTTCACCGCTCGCTGATTTTGTCGAAACGTGCTAAGTGATTGAATACTGCAAAGAGTCACCACTATTCTCCTATTAATTCTAATTTTTTGAAACTGCTCAAAAATCATACAATATTCGGGCATCATACCACTATTTGGGCATTACGAATGGTCAGTGCTAAAGAGTGAAACCTGAGGCCGAATAGCCTGCTGCTGTGGCCGAGTGGTTCTAGCCGCTTCAGTCTGAAACCGCGCTGCTGCTACGGTCGCAGGTTCGAATCCTGCCTCGGGCATGGATGTGTCTCATGTCCCTTGGTTAGTTACGTTTAAGTAGTTCTAAGTGACTGATGACCTCAGATGTTAAGTCCCATAGTGCTGAGAGCCATTTGAACCATTTTTGAGGCTGAAGAACCCTGTTTTTCGTATTAATTTCTGCGTTTGCAAGGGCTAGAAGCAGATAAAGGAATATGTCGTACATTATTGTCTGGGAAATGCTGTACCATTTCTTATGTCACGTATTTGTTGCTCGTTCTGGAAAAATTGGTAACGAATGCAAATTTTAAAAAAAGTTACTTAACAAAGAAAAATTTTATCACTGTTACTATGGGTAATTGGTATCTCGGATGTTTACTCAAAAATAAAACCACTTGTTGTAGCTGAGCCCAAACAAATACCGAAAAATATCGGTTATTCAGAAATAAATACCGGTATCAGTTTTAACCGGTCGGTGTTTCTCATCCATATTATGTGCTCTAACTCGTTGCTACCCAATTATTCCCCTGTCATGGTAAATTCTCTATCCAGACATATTTCTTCACATGTTCTATGCTGAACCTCCTCAAAGCTTAACCTACCTGTTCGTTAGTATTATTATGTTTCTGTCGTACCATATTCGTCTTCTTTTCAAACTGTCAGTTCACGTTCCACTTTCGTGCAAGTTATTATGTTTCAGATCTACAGATACATCCTAGTATCCCGGAAAGATTAGCTCTTTACGGCCTCTACCATCACCAGTTGTAAGGTGATCATGTCATTTTGGTTTTTGTTTGTCATCGATGTGCACGTCAGAGAGAGAGAGAGAGAGAGAGAGAGAGAGAGAGAGAGAGAGAGAGAGAAAGAAAGTTGTGTTACTGTTAAACAATCTTTGGTCTTGTTGTGGGACAGTCTTTGCCTCTGTGCAGTCTGATACAATGTTAACTGAAGTGTGGTAGGTGATATGGCCGTATTCAGTAGTGCTGTGTTGCCTTGTGAGTGTATCTGTCAGTTGAAGAAAGGAAAGCAAGGATGAATATGATGTATACAGTGAAAGGTGAAAGCAATATGTACTTTGAATAATGTTATTGTTTTTGAATAGAAGAAGTTTGAGGTAAGACTGCAGCACTGCGCAGCTAGTTGGTCGGAATGATTATTGACAGCTAATTAACTTGCTCAGAGCTGAGAGAAAGACCACCCCACTTCCCTGAGTCATGGATTAACATAACTGATCAAGCTGTCTGATTTTTATAGAAACCATCTTTAAACATTGTACCCATTTTAAATCATTGTTCACTTCGTTAAGCATAGTATTGTTCAGACCAATGTCACGTGTGAAGATCAAGCGATATTTTACTCTGTCTTTCTGAATATATATTTCATACAAAAATCGTTGTCTTGGAATATCATTTCATAGGAGTAGTTTGTATCCCCAGCCCACTGTTTACAGTTACGCATTACCACATGCAAGACTTTGAATATGTATTTGGAAATAGAATAGCTTAGCCGTTGTGTGCTTGCTGTTTGCCACCGTGCTTTGGACAAATCTGCAACAATGTTGTCAAGACAAGAGGTAAGTGGGAATTGTCATTAGGGCCAGATTATTGTTTTACTTCAGTTCCGCGTTAAACATGAAGACAAATTGCATTCAGGACAGTTACAGCTCGGGTCACATTAGGTTCTGTTAGTCAAAGTATAGCATAAGAGTTTACGTGAAATAACATTTTGTGGGTACATAGTTTTGGTTATGTGTAGACTTTTATGGAGTGGGAGGTCAAGTTGGGCTTAATTTCAGACAGAAACAAATGTAGTGGGGAGGTTACACAGCTAAATTGGTTCACCTTCCCACTCCGACTTGTTATAATTCTTGCCTTCCTTTTGTTGACTCTCAACCCGAATACTGTGACCGAAGCATAAAATGTGTGAAATCAAGGTACAGGATGGAGCGGGTGAATTATAAGACGCACAGACTGTTAATTGTGGGTCTATACGGGTAGTTAACAAAAATAGAAAAAACGAAAATATTTATGGATGGTGGATGATGTATTAGTACAGGAGACGAGCGCTTTGTACCTGCGGTAATGACTGTAGCACAGCGGGGGTGCCTGGGATGAGTCAGACAGGCTCCAGAGAGTAGGGAGGGGATGGGGTGGGTCCGGCCCGGGAAGCTGCGACCGTCCCTGGAATGCGTCCTCGGCAGGGGCTGCTCCCAGGAACGCATGCGCTCATTAGCATAACGCCCCTACCTGCGCTGGCCCTGAATCGGACTCGCCGCGCCACTAATAAACATGATTGCCATCCCGCCACTGCGCAGACGCCGTACAAAAAACACCCGTGTGGGCTTAGACGGTGGGCCACGTTGACGCGGATGACGTCATTACGTACATCTCGATAAGATGACTTGCGGCGGCAGCCACTTGCTGGCGAATTCTGGTCTACTGTGCAGTTTTCCTTAACTGTAGTATTTTCATTCACTGTCTCTTTATTGAAATGAAAGAATCTTGTGCTGCGTTTATCTGCACAGAAAGATGTCTGAAAGGAAGTGATATTTAATTCCAAAGGTAAAGTCGTATAAAAAACAAAAACAAAATGCAAACATATTTCTCCAGTCAGTGAATTTATAGGCTGATGTCACGGAGTCATATCGTTAGAACCAGGTGCGTACGTTCTTCTATTTGTGACCAAGTCTTCCGTACTGAACGATAAGGATCATTATATTGTATATCAGTGTTAAAAAAGTACTGAGTTGGTGGATAAGTTCGTAGAGTTTTTTCTGTAAGCCGGCCGTAGTGGCTGAGCGGTTCTAGTCGCTACAGTCTGGAACCGCTTGACCGCTACGGTCGCAGGTTCGAATACCGCCTCAGGCATGGATGTGTGTGGTGTCCTTAGGTTAGTTAGGTTTAAGTAATTCTAAGTTCTAGGGGACTGATGACCTCAGAAGTTAAGTCCCATAGTGCTCAGAGCCATTTGAACCATTTTTCTGTAAGTTCAGTAAACACAACAGATACACGTAACAGAGACTTTTTTCAGGATTAATATATACTCCTTCAATTTTTACGATACCAACGCTGGGATAACATTTCGATTACCTGACTGTAGAAATCACGTGGTTTTTAGGCGAAGAGCTGGCGAGCGATGTCCGGGGCGCACTTTTATCCAGAAAGGAAGTTCCTTGAAGGCTGTTCGATAGCGAGATCTGTGAAACTACAGAATTATGCTGAAAATTAAGCAGATATTGAAACAAAATTTTTGAGAAGGATAAAACGTAAAGGGACACGTATTCTTATATTAATTGCTGTTCGTAACTTTTATATTGACTTAAATATTTTTGATGTAAAGGATTTTTAGCGGTACTTGAGACTCCACGAAAAGAAATTGAGTTTTGAATATGTCACATGTGGTTTATAGAGAAACATTTCGCAAGAATATGAGGAAAATGTGCTCCGCTTGAAGGCCGAAACTAGCGCTTGAGTGCACGTTCCGCTCCGTTACCTCATGTTTACGTGACAAAGCAGCTGAAACAGTCGTATACTTGCTGTCTTCGTCTCTCCATGTAGCTCCCTCTTTTTCTCACTTTGCGGAAAGTTTGAGCGAACATCCAC